>NC_136482.1:58667879-58875379 GCF_053919585.1 Euprymna scolopes | reverse complement strand
ATATTCGCTCCCCCTCGGAGCTCATTTTTTTATTTACTTAGAAAGTCGCCTTTTTAATTTGGACGTATATTACATTTTTATTTATTTATTATTTTTACAACAGTAATCTACGTCCACGCGTGTTTCAAGGTTATTACCTCTCGTCAGCGTAGTTCAACTGTTTCTAGGGATCAAACCTCAGAACATGTTTACGACAGCCCGGTGCCTTAACCGTTAGGCCATAATCCCTAGATTTATTATACTGTTTATTTTTATCGCTTATAAATTTAGATTTTGTTTATTGTTGTTTTTTCAAGCGATACATACGGTTAATATATATATATATATATATATATATATATATATATATATATATATTGTAGTATTTTGATCCAGTAGAAAAGTGTAATTTAACCTACTTTATTAATTAATTTGACATGCTTCAAATTTCACTAGACTTTTCCTGTTACTCATAGGTGGGAATTTATTTGGTGCTTTCTTTGCTCAGAATGTGAACAATTATGACTAGGCTTCACACAATTTTCGCAAGTTTTATTACTTGGTTAAAACACGTTCCCAATGGAAACATTCACATTTATTGGTCTCTATTGCACTTTTAACTGATTTTTCATTTTCGTTTATTTCAAGATATGCGTATTTTCATCTCCTTTTTCTGGTAGTTAATATGTTGATTTATACTTACTATCTGATAAGTCATGTTTTTCTGCTGTTTTCACAGAAACAATTTTAGATTTATAATATTTTTTGTTTTGCCCTATATTATCTCGATGATTTAAAAATATTTGAATATTTCTCACGATTTCACCATTCTGGCAATCATCCGCAATGTGTTTTAGTAGGAAATTGGGTTCAGTATTAATTTCCTTTTTTTTACTTGTCAGCTTTCGGCCTTTTATCTAGAAACCAGTACCTAAGTAAAAGAATACGTTTAAATCATCGGATATTGTACATTACTGTGCTTGCGTAAGACACAAGCGAACGCTAAATAATCTTTATTGTCCTGCTAAGCTAAAAAAAAAATAACTTCTCCTTTTGTTGCATTTTTTTTAAATACCAACGAACCAGTATCCAGAAAGAAAAGCAAAGTAGTACATTATTGTTGAGCCGAAAATTTATAAAAGTACAAAACACTAATATCAACAGCAAAAGAATCGTGTTAAAAATCAATTGTATATATATATGAATATTACTAGAATAATACCTGACTCCGTATCCCCACTTCATTAAAAATATTTATGCAATAAAGTATTTTTGAAATCAGAAACTGCTCCAGCGTTTTTCCGGGAGTTACTCCATATTTGCCCAGAAAAATAACATCAAAAATAACATTTTGCATTTAATAATGTTTTTCAAGACCGTATAATTAAACAATGAGAAAAATGAAGTTTGAACATATTTGTTATTCTTAAGAGAGAGGATTTTTTAATGTATATATATATATATATATATATATATGTATATATATATATATATATACTCATCCACATACAGTACTGTTTCGCTGTTTCACAGCTCATCAGTGCGGCTAGACAGGAAACTACCTCAAGCCAGGATTGAAACCCGACCGTTTTTACGGCAGTCAAGGCTCCTAACCATTACGCTAGTGGCAGCTGCTTGAACGAATAGTGAGTTTAACGATGTTTTGACATCGTCCGGAATACCTCGATTTGTTTACACAAAGAGCGTCGCTTATATGCTAATGGTAATTCGGGTTTCACTTCTCAATATGCTCAACTCAAAATGAGGAGCCTTATAGTCATCCACATACAGTACTGTTTCGCTGTTTCACAGCTCATCAGTGCGGCTAGACAGGCAACTACCTCAAGCCAGGATTGCAACCCGACCGTTTTTACGGCAGTCAAGGCTCCTAACCATTACGCTAGTGGCGGCTGCTTGAACGAATAGTGAGTTTAACGATGTTTTGACATCGTCCGAAATACATCCGCTCGATTTGTTTACACAAAGAGCGTCGCTTATATGTTAATGGTAAGTCGTGTTTCACTTCTCAATATGCTCAAGGTGGTGAGCATTATAGCCATCCACATACAGTACTGTTTCGCTGTTTCACAGCTCATCAGTGCGCCCATTTTCTATCTCGAGAAAAAGAATATTTTACCTAATCTAGCACGTGAATTACATATATTATGTATGACATTATTTTAACTTCCTATGACATGCGATTTACAGCACGAATATTAAATAATTTTACAATTCCTAGGACGGATAATGTACAACACGTATATTAAATAATTTTCTTAGCCTCTGACGGGTAATGTAAATATATGTCTGAAAAAATTTAACATACTCTCGACAAGTATTGTACAACACATATGAACTAATTTCTCTTTCCACCAAGGCCATCATAATTTTAAGAAAAAATGAATTTACTGTTAGAAGAGGAATCATTATGATTTTCTAAATAAATACATGAATGCATTTTCTTAGTTATTAGGTAATGCTTGCTTCAAAAGAAAATTCGTCATGACTTTGTTTCTGTTCCCACCATTAACCCCAGCGCAACTATACTTTTAAGTGAACTTATATAATTACTAGAATAGGGCTCAGCAGATTTTCCAATTAAATATATAAATATTATTTCAGCACAGTGTGTATTCTGCATGGCAGTTTCTGATTTAATAGATTGTTAGGTGGATGTACAGAATAGTTTACAAAAGTATCCTCCTCTCCGTATATGAATAATGGCTTTCTTAATTATAATATTATGATTTCAGCATGGTCTTTATTTCATGTGCTTGTTTTATTTATTAAAGTGTTAGGTGAAAGTATATAGTTGTTTTAAAGTAAACCTCTATATAAAAATGGTATTCTAAATAATGTTATTATTTCAGCAAAATTCTTATTCGGTATGGAAGTTTACCCCCCTGTCTGAAAAATATATATATGAAATAAAGTAAATATGAGATCGTACAGTTCTACAGCCATTTCCGGGACTGGATTCATATCATTCAATCTCTCTTTAAAATAGGTAAAAAAATAAGAAACTTTGAGATCGGAAACTGCTTCAACCATTCCAGGGACCTACTCCATATCACCGCTCTCTCTTAAAAATAGATATGGAATAAAGAAAATTTGAGATCATAAACTGTCTTAGCCATTTCTGGGAGTGGTTTCGTATTTCCTGTTTCTTAAAACTATTTATGAAATAAAGTAATTTTGAAATCGTAAACAGTTTCAGAAATTTCCCAGACTGACACCATATCCCCCTTCTCACTGTTAAAAATATATGTGAAATAACGTAATTTTGGGATCGTAAATTGCTTCGGCCGTTTCCGGGCTTGACTCTGTATCGACACTTCTTTTAAAACTATATTTCAAATTAAGTACTTTTGAAATCATAAACTGATTCAGCCATTTCCGGGACTTACTCCATATTCCCCTCCCTATCTCTTAAAATATATGCTGTGTGGTTATTTTGTATTTTTTAAATAAGGGTATTACCTGGTAGAAAACTATATTACGCTTATTTGCAATAGATAATTTCCGCAAAATCGACTGTTTTTGCAAAGAAACATTCTTTCTTCCTTCTCTTTCCTATTAATGCAAGTTTTGTTATAATAACTTCATTTGTGTTGGCTTCCTTCCTTCTTGTGGACGTCACATTATTTGTGTTACCATCTATAGTTGGGATAATCGCAACACTGCCGCCGCATTTCAGCTAAATCATCTACTGGTCCTCTCTCCATAAACAGGAAAAGTGATGGAAATACTTGGGAGAATTAAGAGGCACTAATTCACCACACCCCAACCTCACCTAAAAAAGAGGGAGTGGTAACCTCTAGCAGCCTCCACAGTACGTTTAAAAGCAACATAATCTTGCTTGTCCCCCCCTCCAGTCCACTATCAGAAAAAAACATGACGTCACTTCCGGAAAATGACAGTTTTTGGAAATACATAATTTCATTATAAAGTGTTTGTATTTTTTTAAATATGGTTACTACACGGGACAAACACCGTATTTAAAATGTCTGCTACTCGAAAAATAAATATTCAAAGCGCAGTTTTTGATTAGACAACACTTTAGTTCACAATAAACTAATCAAGAAATTTGATTGAAAACCTGATACTTTATGTTAACTAATACTAAACAAAAATAGAGATAATACATGTAAGTTTCTTATTTAATAAATTGTCAGGTGAACGTACAGAATAGTTTAAATGATACCCTCCCCTCTCCATATTTAGAATGGCTTTCTACATAATAAGGTTATTATTTCAGCACGGTCCTTATTCCGTGTGTCACACCTCCTATCATAAAAATATGTATAAAATAAAGTAAATATGAGATCGTAAAATAGACTTATATGGGTGTATATATATTAAGAAATTTCAAACCGCGAGTAAAATTTACGTATTATTACATTTTTTTTTAATACAAAGACATAAAATAATTAGTTGGTGTCATCTGTTAGAATTAAAATAAATAAAACAAACGAGCGTTCCAGCCTAATAAAAAATGAATGTACGCGCATGCGCATGCAACACCAAAAGGTCAGCTAATGAGTAATGAACATTTTACATGTAAATTTGCCGATGCCTGTATGCGATATGCCCGCATGTAAACAAAAATAGCGTTCGCTGTAAACCACCCTTCGTGCATGAACATTTTTTCCTGATAATTTCAGTGCTATGTGACCAGTTGTTTAAGATTTTACCCGTTAGATATTTACACACACATACGTCTACTGTTTTATTTATATAGAAGTATCGAAGAATAAATGATAAATAACATACAAGAGTATAACATGTTTATTGCATTGATTTGATTCCATAAAATGACGACGATAAATGGTTTAAACGTCCATTACAGTCGTTTATCGTTGACTCAGGTGTGTCTAATAGCAATGAAGCACATGTATTCACACGTTAAAAGTGTTTGCGCTTTATTTATCTTGATTATATCTTAAATTCTAACACACAAAATGCAACTTTAAATATCAACTAAAATTTGTTTTAAGAATATATAGTAAATTATTACACACACACGCGCACACACACACACACACACACATATATATATATATATATATATATATATATATATATATATCCATACATATATATATATGCTAGAAAAATGAAATAATGAAAAACTAAATAATATAAAAGAAAAGTTATCGTATGTATAAAAATAGATATAATTGTCGGTTTATATGGTAAAAATGTTTACTACATCAAGTTAGAAATGAGTTAACATTATAAAACATTACTTGCATAAATAAAAAATACTGCGATAAACAATGTAATAGTAACATGTATGATATAAAAAGATAAACAACTAAAAGAAAAATGAAGAGAAAGTTTGTATCGTAGTAAATATCGCATTGATTGATCATTAATTACACGTTCCATATGAAAAAAAAAACAACTTAAAAATCCATGAACAGTAAAATACACGATGTAATCATGCTGTAATAAATTATTGAATATGTATAGTGCCCTATCATCTTAATTCATGTAATGTTATCATATTATAGGTACTTTAATAGAAACGACTTTAAATAACCTTGATATATTAATTCATGTAATGTTATTTTAATTAAGTAACTTTCATTTATCTAGAGGTTTAATGGTTTTCAATATAACACATGTAACGTGGTGATTATAAGATACTCTTCTTGAGTATATAAAAATTCACACGTTGTCTTTGAGTTTTATACTTTCCTTTTCGATAGAATGTTATGTTTGTACTGTGGTGTTATGATTATTGAAATAAAATTGACGGTAGTATATATTTCCTTTAAATATTTTTGCACATTAATTTTTAATAAACAATTGCTTATTTCTTTTTAGAATATTTTTTAATTGTAATGGGTTCTTGGTACATTGTAACTGTTTTTTATTCTGTTTGTATTTAAAAGGCAACTGTTAGTTATATCTATAACAATGTTTTTACTTTTAAAAAAATTGTCAGAATCAGCCATAACACTTAATATTTGTAGTAAGTGTTGATATAACTCAATTTTGGTGTGATTTTTTAAAAATACATTAATGGAGTGTTATTTCTAAGCATATTGTTATGAAATGTTTTCCAATGCTAGTTTAAACCATTTAATTTAGAGAATATGTAAACAAATGTATACACACACGCATATATATGTGTGTGTGTGTATATATATATATATATGTGTATATATATATATATACATGTGTGTGTGTTTGTGTGTGTTTGTCTTTATTCAATTTTCGTCGGTGTATATAACATATAAATACTTGGAGGCGGACAGAATTAACAAAAATAATTTCCCAGTTTGATTAAATAATAAAAATATCGAATAATAATTTGTCAGCCTGTTGAAATAATAAAAATGTCAATCATTAATCATGTATTGTTTAGATTACAGTGCAAAAAAACTATTTGGTTCTATATTAAGAAAAGATTTGATTTAATATTTTATTAGTACTCTTTAAGGCAAGACGTATTAAGAGTAGAAATATGAAAGCGAACATCCCTCCGTTCCTTTCAATTGCCTAGTGCATTCTATATGTATACATGACCGTTTAGATATCAGCAATAAAAACCAACTGTTGTATAAAAAGCGGTATGTATTCTCATAAACTAAGGATTAATTCTCGATATAATATAATTGGTTTACCGATTTTAGCGGAGCCTTAAAGTAGACTTATGTACTGATAATGTTATGGGCTTTACCGAATTGTGGATGCGTTTTACATAAAGTCAATATCCTAGTTTTGTTGGAAATTTTTTATAAAATGTTATGATTAAACAGAGAACCTACAATATTTATGTTCGAGACCGATACATGCTTACACTTTTGTAAGCGCTATGAGACGCATTTTTTGAACTTCCAAATATATTTATACCCATATACGCATATTATATTCCTGATAATCTTTCTAAGATATGTTTCCGTATATATGTACTAGATTTTTAACAAATGACCTGGATGAATGCCTACAGTGTACAGGAAAAGGAACATTAACTTATCGTTTAAAACTATTGCACTTATTCCTATTATATGAAATCTTTAGGCAACAATTCTCGATCTTGATTAACATTTGCAAGATGTTTAGGCGATGTACTTTCCAATCTCTTTCATGTGCAGTTTGTAATAATTCTTGGGACTACGTAAATTCCTTGTTAAGAATTTAAGATGGCAAACCCGTTGGTACTGGATTATCTATCAAGGTTTCACTAAGTTATTAAACCATACAAACAATTAATCAACTACTATGATATTTATCAATGTAATGTCGAAATAACTTTCTCTAATGAAGCTTGCATTATGTCTGATTCACAAATTGCTGCCAGTAGTCAATCTTGATCTATGGTTTAGTTCATGTCAGAGGTCGACTAAGCTTGATCCCACGATCTAGAGTTGATTGTTCAAGTCTCGGTTCTCGTTTGAAAACGTCTTCTCATCATTCTGCTTGTGGCATATGTCTGTCAAGACATACTGTAACCTTTTAAGTCAGATTCATATCGTAGTGAATAAATAGCTATCTCTGAATACAGTCCGTATCATGTACATCTGTTATGCGCACCCTTTTGTAAGTGATATTTGATTTAGGTACTGAAAGAGATCACAGTTTTAACAATCGATGGGCAGAAATATACAACGCGCTATCAAAAAGCGGGCCTATTGTTTTATAAATATATGTTAAGTTAAATGCACTATATTATAGTAGACTGATTGTGAAGGTGTTGATAATAGAAAAGCAATATGTAATTAAATTAGGTTATAAAATATATTTTTGGCAATTACAAGCAGCAAATTAGAGAGGTAAATACACACCCATACAGACCAACGCACCCCCATATATATATATATATATATATATATATATATATATATATATATATATATATATATATATATATAGTAAAGATGGGACGATTGCAGTTCTTTTTCCTGATTCTGATACAATTCTCGATTCCGTTCTAAATATCTGATTCCGATACGATTACCGATTCCAAGTCCGATTCTTTTAAAAGGTATAAATATTTAATTAGGGATTGGTATTTTTGGTTTTGTCTATATTTTGTAAACTTTAAAATGTTTCTAGTAATTTTCTGGTGTATTTTTCTCAAATGTTTTCTCCTGTAATTAAATGGAAAATTTAATACAACAAACATTTATTTTGATGTTAAACGAAGTCAGATTGAATCATTTCGTTGTAAGTGTACAAGATGCTACTTGAAAAGTTTCATTAAGAGTTGAATATAGTTGATGATTGGCAGAGAAAATTAACAAAACGAGGTAAGAAATATATTTAACAATACTGTTCACATTATTTCTTGTTCTCACGTAATACTCGGCGCTAATTGTATTTTTACCGAATAAACGCTTTAAGATGAGTAAAACCACTAACAACTTACCCAACTAATAAGAAAAACCGAATGGCCCTTTTTAAACAAACAATAAATAAGTATATATAATATATTTTAGAAATACTATGTGGTCTGAAGTCACTTTATTGACCTGAGTAATTGCTTTGATATAAGTGAAACCACGAAATATTAGCCAGCTACGTGAAAAACGAACACTTAGTAAATCGATTTTATCTTTTTTAAAACTTCCGTAAAAAATATTTTTAAAAAATAGTATTGCGGTTTTATGTGTTTAAACCACAATATATCTTTCAGGAACAGTCATAAAATATGTTTTCAATCGATATATAATAAATAATGGACTAGTTTTCTAAGTGCGAATTTTTCTAAATTCATTTCCTCTATTTTTATCATCCAAGATAGTGATAAACTAATCAGAGATTTTCGTCTATATTTTTCACTTGCTTCAAAAGAGAAGTGCCATAAATCTTAATTTATTTAAGAGGAACCCGATGGAAAACACCGTCAATGTACAGCTGACGCCAACGAGATTTCAAACGTTGTCCTAAGAATTTAAAACCATTTAGTTATTAAGTGACTCCCTCGGATGGTGGCATATAGACATTTATCGAATGCGAAAAGTTTACGAAATGAATATGCAAGTTATCTGTCGATAAAGAATCAATAAATAAAATAAATTACACTTTGTGACTAATGTAAACACTGTAAATGCGATTTAAAACATATTCTGTGGTCACTTGTAGTCTAATGCAGTAAATGAATAACTTCTAATAAAAAAACAATTTCCGCTTGTTTCATTTTTTATTGTGCAAACATTTTCAAATATCGGTTTGGAATCGGAAGTTAGGCTCTAATTTTTCCGATCCTGTACTGAATCCGATATCCTGAAAAGTGCCGATTTTTCCGATTCCCAATTCCGATTCAGATGAATCGTCCCAACATTAATATATATATATATATATTATTATTGTTATTATTATTATTATTATTGTTATTATTATTATTATTATTATTATTATTATTATTATTATTATTATTATTATTATATGACCATTTTAAGTAAGCTGTAAAAGTAAACATTATAAAAAGAACGGTTTATTTAGATAACAAACAACAGTGAGATTAGAAGAATTATATTTTTATATTAGATCTATTTGCGATTCACAAAAACTAATAGAAAGAATTAATCTAAGCTTATTATGTGAAAAAAAAAAGAATTTTCTGTAGACGTCAGGATCGATCGTGCAGATAAATTTATAGGAGTTTCGAAGAAGAGAAACTCTTTAACCCACTGCTGCAGGAGTAACGAATGCCCATCGAAATGCCTTCATTAAACAAACACTCAGTAAAATTTACTCGTTCGGTGGGCATCGATAAGTCGCGTAATGTAAACATGATGTTACCTTCTGGAGAATTAAACCAATATCCTAGTTTTGTTGGAAATTGTTTATAAAATTTCATGATTAAACAGAATACCTGCAATATTTGTGTCGAGAACGATACATATGTCAAAACTAAACGTACATGTTATTTTTTCATAATGAATGTGTTAAATATTAAATATACTAAGGTCGAAGAAAATAAACACGTCTGTACTGCCAAAATAAGCTAATGCGCTATTTTTTATTTTTAATAAGTGTATAATAGGTACCTCCAACACGCTGCAGTTTTAACCTCCCCCCCGTATGCAACACTGTGTAACTGGAATTTAATATTAACATCCTGACTTTCTGTCCAATGAAAAGAAGGAGATTTAAATAAGCTGCTAATATTAATAAAAGTAGGTTTCGTTAAATATATTAGAGGAAATATTTTTTAGCTGGTATACCCCCCCCATATTTTATGTTACAAAAACAAAAAGAAACAGATGTAGGTTCATAAATATTTCAACATTTTTTACAACTGAATATGGCAGAAATATAAAAATTGGCCTAGTTACATTTATATAATATCCCGTTATTTATTTCATTTGGTTAAGAATTTTGAACAATACAAATTACAGTTTGGAGTACTTATGCATTTTGGGATTGTGCTAAAATATTGTGTTGCATACAGGGGATAAAAATTGGCATAAAATCAATATTATTATTCTAAAACACCAATTTTACTTGATAATTATTTTCCCCTGTGATATAATTTGAATTGCAGCAAAAAATAGAATCCTTAAAAGATATTTTTTAATATATCCTGAAACTAGACTAACCTGAAAAAAAGCTTTTCACAAAGAACAATTTATCAAAAATGTATAAGCACTAACATTTGGTTTACTTTAATCTGCCTATTACACATACAATGGGTTTAATGTAAGCAGATTATTGAACATGTAATCATGAGATTATATTTTTATT
The DNA here is from genome assembly GCF_053919585.1 of Euprymna scolopes. NCBI lineage: Eukaryota > Metazoa > Mollusca > Cephalopoda > Sepiida > Sepiolidae > Euprymna > Euprymna scolopes. The sequence continues at coordinate 58,864,699 of NC_136482.1, read as the reverse complement.
TAAGCTATAAAAATAAAAAATAATAATGCAAGAGCAAGTTTTAACTGTTACGCATTTATGTAATCAGTAATCCGTCCTGAAATAATAGCGTTATTATTTTGAAAGACATTCTTTACATGGAGAGCTCCATTTGTAACTAATCTGTGCTTCAACCTTCTCAGATGAATATAAACAGGTGGTATAGCGTTTTTCAATCATAAGCATCAATATCTACTTTAAAATGTGGTGCGTATGCATTTTTAGTACCGCGCTATTTGTAAATAGTGTTTTCAAGTTAAATTCAATTTTCACGCTATTTTTTTTAAATTCAATCTAAAGGTGGAAGTATACTTACTAAACACATTCCCCTCCTTAAGATTAAAATGGAATTATAAATAAGCATTAATATTTTAGCACACTTACAAAATGCATAACTACTCAAAATTGTACTTTGTGTTGCTCAACGCTTTTAATTAAAATCAACTTCTGCAGTATATACTTGCAAAACCAGTGTTTTTTCCGTGAGTCTTGCTGAGCAACACCCTGTTAACGAGGGAAACTGTCGGACTATAACGAGTGACAAAAAATAAATAAACGTTATCCAGCAGCCGGTAAAAATTGGATGAAGAAAAATAGAAAGTGAAGGAAAGAGTTTGAAAAGAACAAAAAATAAAAGTCCAAAATATAATTGTGCCCACGTATTATAAAACACATTTAACCTCTCCATGTAAAAAAGATTTTCAGAGTAAACACACCCAACGTGTAAAACCGTCCTTAAAATGGGGAGGTTGGGGTGTTTATTCCGAAAACCGTTCTTAACATGGTGAGTTTGGGTTTTTTTTATACTCCGGTGGAGCAGGGCGTGAGAAATTATCAAAATATCTTTCCATAAACAAACAAAACAAAAGTCACATCCTTGATTACATTTCCCCTGTATTTAAAAGTCTGCGAAAGAAAATATAATTTTAATAAAACAATCGAAGTTAAATTTAAAAAGAAACAAAAATCTCCGATTTCTATTTAGTCGAATAACACAAAAATTTAATAAATCACTTTTTTCCCGATGAGAAGGTCTTTCTAAATGAAAACATTTAATCTATATAAAAGTATAAGTATATACTTGCAAAACATTTATGTAAAAGTCTGCGTACGCAAATAGGATTTAATCCAACCACAAATTTAAAAAAAAATCCGATTTTTTCATGGTGAAATTATAGGTACTTTTTAAACCAAAACATTTATTGTATAAAATGTATAAATATTTAATTGTAAACATATTTATTTAAAAGTCTGTGTAAGAAACATAAATAATAATAAAACAAGTTCATAATGAAAGCAGCATTGCATTCTATATAGTAAAGCAATTTAAAACAATCAGAAAGTGCGCATATATAAAAATTTAAGAATGTTTATTGATATTTTAATAATAATCTAATGAAATAGTAATTCGTTCTTACTAAAGTAATAATAGGGAAGTGCATCATATCCGGTAATAATAAAGTTCATTTAATTTTTTTCGGGTTTCGTGGAAGTCATGCTTGTTTTAATCCCTAAAACGCTCGTTTTTTTTATTAAAACTCATTCGTTCAAGAATGGTAGATTAATAAATTGTCAGACAATCAGATTCTGTGAAATGTGAGGAGGGAGAAATCATTAATTTTGGGACAGTGAAATGGGAAGGTTATGGTATGTGCATAATTATATAAGCCAGAAAATTCGCGCGAGACCACATATATGGCCCTAATGTAGTAAACCTCCCGGTGTCGATTAGTAGAAGAAGTAGTACGTTTTTTAGGGGAAAAAACAACAGCTACTTTCACTGTATGTCTGTGCGAGCCTGATAAGTTCGCTCTATGATTAAATGTAACGTTTGAATATTACCAATTAATGTGTTTAAAATGCCGTTCTATAGTTTACTAAAGGAATGGCTAATAGAGTAGAACTAATAAATAAGTATGTTCCATCTGTTGTGGAAAACCTACAGTATTTTGGTTCAGAGGGGGAATACTGCACCATATTTATAATATATAGGTATTTCTACTTGAGTAATGAAAAATCTTACCGTCCTATTGAGTGCTAATTAGTATATCAGCTAATACTATAAATATAAAATATCATAACCACAATACGAATAAAATTAGTGATACTTTATATATATTATTATTATCATCATCATCATCATCATCATCATCATCACGAGCCTGTGGTGTATTCGGCTTGAAGAAATTTAAGGTAATGTTCACGACTTTTCCTGGTGAGAAGTACCTTGAACCACACATATGTGTTTGTGGTAGTAAGTTTGAGGTGGTGGATATGTTTACCTTACTGTAGAACTGGGATAAAAAGCCTCATTAAAAAGGTTTCTATTGCAGTTTGGAGACACGAGTAGAGGGTGTGAAGTTATCATGGGATCAACATTAAGTGTATATAGTGTGTGCTGTCACAGTACTTCTATATGCGACAGAAACGTGGCCAACCCACCAGAGACACATAAAAGTTCTAGGTCATTTCCATCTGAAGTGCTTGAGAAGAATGTTGAATATCAGATGCCAAATGCACATAGTGGATACAGAGCTACTGGAAAATGCACGGTACCCGAGTATTGAAGTAATGGTTACCACTGCGCAGTGGTGCTGGGCAGGTAACATTGTACATATCGGTAATGGTCGTTTCCCAAACCTAATGCGCTATGGAGACTTACGAGTGGTATGCATCCAAAGGATAAGCCTAGAAAATCAACCCGGTTAAAACATTGAACTTTGTGTGTCATATCTATCATCGTCCATGTAATTAAGCTGTAGGCTTTCAAAGTCAGCCGCAGATACATGGGAGAATACTTAATGCAGAACGTGTGGCGGGAATAATCTGTGAAGATGATGAAATCATATATATATATATATATATATATATATATATATATATATATATGTGTGTGTGGGTGTGTATATACATATACTCCTCAATACGAAAGTTCAAATAATGGGAATTTAATATGATATTTTAATTTATGCAAATATAATATAATTACAATTATAAATTACTTTTACATTGCACCCGGTATACACTAGCGATCATCTTGCGTTGCTTGTTGTAAAATACGTATAAATATGGCAATTTATATCAGGCAAATTTTGTATATGTCCTTGTATTATTATAGTATTATAATCTTTATGTGTTTTCCTTGTTGTGGCTTTATTATAATGGGTTTGTGTAAATGAAATCGTGTAAGAAATCAAAGCCTTGAAGTAACCGTTTTTATTTTCCAACTATAAGTAAGACAGTTTGGGACCTCGCTTTTGCTCACATAATTCATAACAAGTGTATTCGTCTTGTGATCTGTGTAATAATAAAAGAGTCAATTACAAGTTTCGCAAGTATTACTATTATTATGGGGTACAGTGGGGTACAGAGTTCCCGTATAATGCACAAGCTTTTTCAGTGAACAATGTAAGCCCTAATCAGAAAATGACATACAACGAATCTTGTTCATGAAGAAACTTTAGATATATGTATACTGAAATTTTAATTATATGACGAGAACGCTGAGAGCTTTTCGATGCATAAATGCACGTCGGCATTGTATAATTTCAAACATAATATCAACATAAATTAATAAAAAAAAAATCATCGTCATTTATTATGACTCGCTATCAGAGATTACGGAATATGCTATCTGGATTTAATTATATACAATAGAACATAAGTTATTTGGAAACAAAACAACTAGTACGGACAAAATATCACATATTTTAGTAAACTAGAAAACGTTATGATTAATTTAAAAAAATTGATTCACAAAAGTGCATGCAGTAATCATTTTTAGCTATGTATTATGTTTTTTTCAGCTTTTTTGGAGTTCAAAAATGAAAAATTATTTTAAAAGATTCACTTCTGAAATAACTTTATGAAGCCACAAATAACCGACATTGTTCGATGATTTGTTCAATAAAAATATTTGTATTTTTTACTTTTGCTTTCAGTTTATTTTATATTAATGATCTTTGATATTTCAAGAATAGGTTTGTATAATATTATAAATCATTTTTATTGTGTTTTTCTATTTATGCTAGAATTTCCTATAGAGATTTGTATTTATTCGTTTTTTGTCTGTTATATATTGGTTATATCTAAATTGCCACACTTTATATGAATAGAAAAATATTGGATATGTTTAACTCGTATTTTCTTAAAGAGTTTCTCTGTGGAAACCTATAATGAATTATTTTAAGCATCGCCACAAAAATGTTTTATGATACACAAAAAGGTTAAGTAAAGAATTGTGTTATAAATTGTATCCTACGGGGCATTCTATCTTTAAGTATAACCAGAGTAGTTTTGAAAGAAAATATACACCAAGTGTTAATCAAATGAAATTAATGGAAACAATATCAAACTAATTACTCTTTCTTTAACCCGGAGAATCGAATATAATAGAGAATCGAATGCTTCATTGTTATAATGACTGAGATTATGCGTTCATATGTTGAAAGTTTCATATATTCAGATAGCGATATTTGAGAGCACCCCTGTCATAGACGTGCGTTAGAAAAATAAATACGTTATTAAACTCCATAATGGAGGCAGTGCAACGTTTAAAAAGCAGATGGAGTTGATATCAACACAAGTATGAGATGGATTTATCGATTACATGGTGGATAGAGAGATGCGACTTACAAAGCAGTCTACGGATTTTGTACGAGCGAATATATTTCATTACTGATATCATGACATTATAATAGTTGTAGAATATGTCAAGGCATAACACATTGCTTAGTTTCATAGTATCCTTTTCATATTCGTAGCCGTTAAACGTTTAACATCTTCAGTCAAAAATAGTACTTACTTTGGGAATGAACCTGGTAATTGTACAATATAAATGTTTAATATTTGTTAAGGTTCATGTGATCAGTTCGTTGGAGAGATTGTTTTCTAAGTGTTGAATATCCAACATAAATTAGAGGCGATAATACGTAGATAATTATGCATCTTCTTTGTTATTGCTGATAAAACTTGATGTAGATGGGTTTGTGAATTAAGTACAGTCTCTGCTTCAAATTATGTATAAATCTCTCTACCATTTATTTACCCCACGCTAGAAAATAAAACATGTCAAAAACGTTTGATTGTCACGTCTTTACGGAAGCTTTTGAGGAAATACGCAAAAATGAAAACATGCTTCGAATAAAGCAAATGATACCCATAAGCATTTATCTTTTCCTATGAAAACGTTTACTGCTTATTTTGGTTTTTAAAATAATCCCGAAATATAAGTTTCCTTTAAAAATACACTATGACAAAAAAAAAAAATAAATAAAATAGCACATGGTTTTCTTGGAAAAATATTGTTTGTAAAGAAAAAATTCTAAAAAAATAATAAAAGTAAATAAACATGCAAAATGCAACTTTTCTTGAGAAAAATAATTAAGTAAATCCCTCTCTCTCTCTCTCTCTCTCTCTCTATATATATATATATATATATATATAGAGAGAGAGAGAGAGAGAGAGAGAGATGAAGGGTCACGATTTTTCTTCCTGTATAGTTAGAACTACCTCTGCTACCAGTTGACACCGGAACAAATTCTACTCCTTCTACAGGTTATGTTATTACACCGACCGTAACTGTCTCAAGATAACATAGACATACCATGATCTTTCCAATTTCTATTCGGAAATAATATAGTCCCCTTGGCCAAAATCTTAACATAATATTAGCGGAGCTCTGAAAATTCTCATATTCCGAAATGCAATTCTTTCCTGTATAAAAGAACGCTTACTAAATTAAAAAAAAAATGGTGTCATTACCGAGTATTATATTTTGCCCGCCTACAAGTTCATTGAAATCTTAGGTAATTACAGTCGTTTGTTTGTATGTGTGTGTGTGTGTGTGGCTCGGCCTGCGAGACATATTAGTTTATTTTATTAATTTGTTTTCCTTCAGCCGACGGCTGTTCGCCTATTTTTCTACGTAATCCCCAATCCTTTAAAAAGTTATATTTGCTCTACTATCTCTCCCCTCTCTCTCCCTCTATCTCTCTCTCTCTCTCACTATTTATATATCTTTCACTGCTTGTATTTCCCTTTCCTTTTTTATTTTACTTTTGTTAGTTTGAACATATCAAGGGGCTCCTTTCTGGGGTTAACACTTGATTCTACTATAGTTTTAATTTATATCCGAGAGTTCTTTTAAGACTAGACACTGTCCCCTTTATGACTGCTATCTGTATTTCCTTATAGCTTGCTTTTCCATGGATTGCTTCTAAGTATTTATGAAGGTTCTTTTTTATTAGGTAAGTCTCTCCTTTCACAACTGGTATAATGTTTATTTCTTTCAGAGATCATGTTGTATTTAGAAAATATTTTAGGCCCTTTTTTTTATTTTATCCTTTCTCGTTATGCCGAAGTCGTGTGTAACTGTGACGTCGATAATGAGTGCAATCTGTGTCCGTTCGTCCAGTTAGACATACGTTTTAAATAAAAATAAAACCGATTCCGTTGATAAAAAAACTGTAAAAATACATTTTCATATCTAATTGTCATGTCGCATTTACGTCTTAAAGATTCAATGTTACGTCTTAAAGTTTCAATGAAAACATTATTCCGACAGTTTGTTTTGGGCACGTGGCATGCAACGTAAATACAAGGATAATAGCTCACTTTTCTAGTTTTATCGACATTTAATTTATTAATTAATTTATACTTGATCGTATTTTAGTAAGTTTTCGCTGTTTACATAAAGGCGATGTGGCAATTCATTATGTACTATTGGTTACAGTTGAACTTTATTATTTCGATTTCGGAATTAGGCCACATTAACGAATATGAATGAACATGTTTACGAACATTCTCAATTATTATATTTAAACGCTACATATTCTCTATATGCAATAATAATGGAATCTTTTAAAATGGAAAACCCACTTTTGCCAATCTAATTCCGTTTTTTAAAACTTATCCTATAGAATTTTTACATCTTTTCTCGTTATTTTTTCTGTCTGGATTATTATTAGTTTCAAACGTACTTCACTGGTGTAATGCTTTAGCACTTCTCTTTTAAATTTTTCCATCGATTTATTTATGATAAAATATTATGCTTTCATTTGTAAAAATAAAATGGCTACTTTTTATTCACGATATTTTCCAGCGTATGCTCACACAACTTCTAATAGTAAAATCAAACCCTCACGTTTTCTTATTGCCAACTTAAGGAATACCGGCAGTGAACGTGCATTGAATGACTTCAACGGAGACAAAAACTTATTGAAGTTATTACATCGACTAATAACACTCTCAAAATATCGTTCTGTTTGTTTCTCGTTAAAACAAGTTAAGCCACAGCAACGTGTGGCAGAGAAAAATAAGAGCACTTCAAATATTGTGCATCCACAAGTATTCAGAACATAGATAAAAAAATACATTTTGTATTTTTTTAAATTTTCTGTTTGTTATTTTTAAATATACTAAGCAACATCAACGCGTGGCCGGGGTACAGAAGTTACTTATAACACACTATACTTTCATACACAACGAAATTCGGCTAATTTTCTCCATTTGCTGGAATTTTCGGTACATTCTCACATACATGGCTATAATAAAAGTTAATCCTATTGTTTTCCTTTCTGTAAACCTCAGAAAGATCGGGCAGGTAACGTGTATAGAATGATTTCAACGGAAATACTATGTTATCTCTATATAAATAAAATGAACTCATTTTTCCCATCTGATTTTGACCTTAATAGGATTAAAAATCAAGATATTTCATGCAAATATAATATGCACATACGGCAGAACAATATCTGAGGTGTGTTATAGGCTTATTATTTCTCAAATTCCTCGATAATCTTAGATTTCTATACTTTTCCTGCTGAGAAGTCACGGCCAAAATCGGTTAAGATCAATGGAAGTGGTAAAATATTTTCTCTCTAATAAATTCCTCCTCCCCCTGCCACCACTTAACACCGTTTGGGGATCGTTCACAAGGAACAGTTGAGAAGAGAACACCGGTTTGGCTTCGTAGTTCTTTCATGTGAAGTTATTTAAAATCACTAAACTAAGCTGCAGTGCTCTGTGGCGTAGTGGTTAGCGTGCTGGACAATTCACATTATATTTTCACGTTCGCGCCGACCTACCGTAGTCGTTTTTTTTTCCTAAACAACTGGAATGGACTTTTCTTGGTGGCCGAACTGTTAACGTTGCAGATGTTTTTTTTTGTTTTTTTTTCACACTTTATTTTCCTACTGTTACTCATGACTCCGGGTTTGATCCTTCCTACTTATCTACCATAACATTTTTTGAAACTCGCCCCCCGTCCAGGAAACAACCACTCGGGCAACGCCGGGTACCCCCGCTAGTTAAAGATATTGAACTTTACGGTTCGCTTGAAATAATAATTAAGAAACCCAGGGGATTTTTTTTTAATTACATTTGTGTGACTTACATTTACACCCTGATTGCCTCTAATATGGACAAATACATGTTGGCTTTTCTACAGTCAGTAAATAAGAAAATCTCTTCATATGCATGAAAATAGGGGACACCTTAAAATATTGTGTATCTACAACTACAGAGAACATAAATATTCGAAACACCAATTTTCTCTTTTTTGTGAGTTTGAAATTTGTTTTTATTTAAAGAAACTGAGCCACAGCAGCCCGTGGGCGAGTGTGTATATATATATATATATATATATATATATATATATATATATATATATATATATATATATATATATATATATAGTTGTATGTGGGGGGTGCGTCGTGTGTGAGTAAGACTATGCCTTTATGCCTTTATGCGAAAATACAACATAAAGTCAAATGTTCAATGTTTAATGAAAAATTATAATTGTATAAATGTCAAGTATACATAAATGTTTACCGCAGTTCCAATACACGTCGTTTGTAACCGCAATAGCGTAAATTATTTACAAGTGCAGTTTATTATGACTAACTACGGTTTGGGAAAATACAATTCGTATTGTGGAGTTCGTCTACACATTTTCTTTATGAATTATTTGAATTATTAGGAACCACTTTCGCTCTTCTAGCGTTATTTTAACAAACCTTTCTTCTGTATCTTGTCTAATTCTTGAATTTTTTGGTCCAATTCGATGGTCCTTCCGTCGTACTTACGAGCCGGCACTGGATGTAAAATGGAGTATTTTATTTAGTTTACAAAATTACCTCACTTAGTAAAATGAAATGGTAAGTCACATTCTGCTTAAATATGAATACAGTTAAAAATATGATTTTAAATTTCATAACATAGCTATCCGATAGCTGCTTACGGTGACAGGGTATGCTAGCTCCGGGTGTAAGCAAATATTTTTCGTTATGGATACAGTGTGGATCCCCGAATATAAGAGAGAGATCTCGCGTTTTATAAAATACATCTGGGCACGTTGAAGGAAATCACAGACAAAACCTTGTAAAACTTACACCCAAGAAGAGTACAGTACGTCCAATTTTCAAGATATAAATAGATATATTTTTTTATTTATATAGTAGTTTATTTATAGATGAAAGAACAAAAGTAAAGCATGGGCAGTAGTGCCGACAGAACTCTTACCACAATTGAGGGTATATCAGTTTTTAATCGTAAAAGTAAAAAATATATCTAATTAGACAAGACTCTAATTAATAGTATTGTGTCCTATTTACTTATTAAACTCGCATTAGACATAAAATTATCATAAACATTATAATATAAGTTGTAGAGAGTCAAACCGTAATATGAAATAAGGAATGATACTAAGACGGCTGAAGGAGAACAAAAAATAAATGAAAAATTTCTAAGTAAAATAAAATCATCACCGCAGAGCGAGACCTTATAAAAAACATCAGTAAATATTAGAGAGCCTAGAAGAAAAAAAGTACAAAAAACAGTAATTAAAATGTATGTTTTTTAATACTTTTTGTTAAATTACTATCCAAGATTATATTATAAGAAATTGTATTGTGGCACTACACAATTTAAATGTAAGCCTGTCGAGTTATATTAAAACCAATACTTCGCGTTGTTTGATTATTTCAGTTTATGTTTTCCACCGCGTGTCGTTCGTTCTGTTCGACGAATCAATAATATATCTCTCCTACTCTATTTTTTCTATTTTATCCACATTTTTATTTCTCCTCCTTTTTCCAACATTCCTATACAGTAATCATTAGTTTATTTTGTTTCTCGTTTTATCATACGTCTGTGACCGTTTTCTCCTTATCAGAACTACTTATTTCAAATTATTAGCTTCTAAGTTTCAAACAATTTCATGTTGTTTTTATTGATGTCTAAGCTCTTATTTTTATAAGTTAATCAAGAATGTACCTCTTCTCATCAATACGAAAATATCTACGATTTAATTGACATATATTGCGATATTGCCAAAAATCTTTGCCTATATGCCCGCCTACATCGTATGGATTAAGTATTATGGCATAGTCGACTCTCAACTCATTCTTCTGTAACTAGGATAACTTTCCTAATTACACCAGGTAATCAATGTTCTTAGTGTTGCATTTGTTCAAGTATCGAATCTGTCTTGTCGAATTCTGGTTAAACTTGATGAATATTTATATTCATTCTGGTCTACTGGTGCTGACTGTTTTGCAGATGGAATGCCGTTACTGTTGTGGTTCAAAATAAATGTGTTTATGCACATATATTAACAAGGTTTTGAATATTTTTTTCTGTTATGTTCATCTAAGACGATAAATTGAACAGATATAGAGTGGGCTCATATATTATTTAATGCAACCCTTGTCATTATTACTAAGATGAGCAGGGCATATTCTCATTCAAAATTTTAAATAGACGTAAATGTATTATGGTGAGAAGAACGTTCTTGGTGAATTTTCTTATTTGATTACAAATTAGGCATTTTTTCAAAATGCTTTCGACATAATACTTATTATATTACAGTATAAAAAAGCGTTGTGCTCACTATCCAGTCGCCAACATAACAATCATTTAAAAATAACTATATCTTCTTTTGTAGAACGTTGAATATAAAATTAAGAATAGCGAATTCGACGAATTTTCTCATTTCAATTCAAGCTAAGCTGAAAAGACTGCGATATCAACGAAACATTTGGAGCCGAAACCACTAATAAACGCCCACTCCAATGTCAATTTGAGAAATTTCGCGGCGGCATCTGGAAGATTAGTACCGTAGTGGTCGACCATCAGACATTGACAACGATCAATGAATTACTTTATTTGAAGCAAACCATGTAGGACTGTGCGACAACTTCTGAAGTAGACTGACGGATGCGAAGATTTCCAACCAGTTGAGGGAGTTCTGAAAGAAAAAAAACTGGATACATTTGTGCGGTACAAATAAAACAATAACTATACAACACGTCGTAATATAGTGTTATCTTCCTTTATTGTACCAGCAAGAAAGACCTATTTTTCGATCGGGTTTTTATTTTCAATTATAGTTTGATAAAGGGTGACGATCAGTGCTTATTCGACGACGAAGCTCCACGATATTTACCAAAACCAGAACTACACCAATGCTGATGTTTCGCTGGTTCACGAAAATACTTATTCGTTTCAGTCTTTTTTTTTTTTTTGTTAATGCAGGCGAAGCCATTACGGCGGAGAAACACTGTAAACAAATGGATGAAATGCATAAAAAACGTAAGCAACAGAACCCAGCATTACTGAAGAGACACGACTCAATTTTTTCGACGGCAATTTTCGACCGCGCGTTGCAAAACTGAACCTGCAAAGTTGTACGAATTGGGCTACGAAACTCTGTCTCATCCACCATTATCGCCATACCTCCTACCGTACGACTATAACTTTTTAACATCTTAAAAACTTTCTGCTTTAGATATGCTTCACCAATCTAAGCGATATTAAAAACGCCTTTAACGACTATCACGCTTGCAGAAAGCTAGATTGAAAATTACTGGCATCAATCACCGTGTTTTGATTTGGCGAAATTGGATTGGTAGTGGTGATGCTTATTTTTATGAATATATTGTTATTTGAGCTGATAAATGATTATCTGACTTTAAAAGTTGAAAATCGCAAGCAGTTTCTTGTCAAACTGATATGTCTTGAACAATTACTTTGATTTGACCTAATTTTTCAGTCTTATTAGTCTGCTATATTACGTTAATTATCTTCATAATATTCTCTATCTTATTGGCTATTATTGTTTTATCTTTTATAGTTTTTTTATGCACGCTTGGTCTACATTTAATGACCTTGATCTTGTTTGCAATTGTTTCACCAACCTTTTTATTGCTAGTTATTTTCTCACTTCATTATATCTGAATTTTACAAAATTATTAATAGGTTGCTAATCAATTTTAATTTCCAAATCCATATTAAACTTATTCCTCGATTGTATTCTGGAGATTAACTTTTTGCAGCCTATTAGGTATCCGCTATGAAATATTAGTTTTATAGTGAATAAAATGAGAATTTGACCCATTTATCTTTATAGAAGCTCTATTTACTAAGACAAGAATACATGGAAGGCATTTTGTGGGATAATACCTTGCGTTTAGTACAAATGCAAGTAGCAGTTTCCGTTAACAGGGAATACGTAAAACAGCTGTTATTCCTTGCTGTTTATTATACATTATTTAACATCAATCGCATCCGAAAAATATACGTTGTGTTTTTCATCCGTAGACATAGTGATATTCTATCTTAGCGATACTTTTGCCATTATGAAAACAGGCCATCAACAGCGATAGCTCTCTAGCATTAGTGAATGGTTTCATTAGAGTTGTAGTGGCAGCAAGTATCTCTATATTTTCAACTCATCTCCACCGCTCTCAATAATTAATGAATTTTACTTTACGTTATCACAACAGTCACATATATAGTGTGTATCTATTAAAACGGCCAGTGATATTCCTTAAAGTATGTGTTACAAAAATCCTCCCCGAGGCGGCAGTGCCCTCTGTAAATTTTTTAAAGTCTGGTTATTGCTCTCTTTTCGGTCGTGCTTGAGGACGATTAACGACTCTTATTGTTAAGCACCTGATGTAAATTCACCCCTTTTTAATTATATATATATTATTTATGTTATTAGGCATAGTATTATATTAATATTATTTATGTTGGCAAATTTCTTGCCTATCTGTTGTTATTGGCAATTTCATGCTGATCGACGGATCATAGACAATGACCATACGCTATACGCATTTATTTAGTAAGACGTCCAGTACTGTCAGGAAGATTATGACAGTGTCCATAAAGGCAGAATCTGAAACACAGAAATATAAAAGTTGATCCCCATATAAGCAACTGACTTCTACAATACTTTTCTAACACGTCGCAGGACATTTTTCGAGTCCCATATCCACTGTTACTATGTTTCCTACACATTCAAATTAGTTGGCACTACTATATTAAATATAATAGCCTTTATCTGTCTTTTAATCTATAAAGTATCCCGTTTCCTTTCCTCAATAAAATTGTCATATTGGATGTTCATATATTTCAATGCATTCAGATTATCACTCTCCACCCCCACTTTTTTAGAACATTCTCATTTTATTTTCATTGAACTCTCATCATATTTTTACATGTATTCTAATATAAATTTGCACAATATTTTCGTAACATATTTTTTAATTGTTGTGGACTATTTTCCCACAACTACTGATGATGTCTTGTACATTCCAACATTAATGCTCACGAAATTAGTTAAAAGTCTTTCACCTAGTTCCCATGAAAAATGTTACTTAATATTACGTACTATATCCATAGCGATATATCCTGTTCGAAACATATTAGGCCATTTATGCAAGCCTTCACGTCAACCTCTACTTAATCGACTACGCACTTATCTAAATAAAAAGTTTCGTTTTGTTGCGAAAAAAAATCGTTCATAGAATTTGGCTCGACTACACTTGTTGAAATGTTTGCAAACAATTCACTTTTTTCTTACAGTTTTTTCTATAAACTTTCGAAATATTTTTCTATATGTCGCGTATTAGTTATCAGCAAACATGTTTTATCTTCTCAATAAACTATTGAATTCAGTTTTGGGATAAAACTGCCCATTCATTCTTATTATTTTTCTACGGTTTATATAAATATCCACCTCTCGTTTTCCTTCCATTTTATAATACACTCCTTATACATAAATATAGCTAAGTCTTTACTGCGTACATTTTTCTCCATTTAACCTTGTCTTAAGATCCATCCGTTTTCTTCTTTGGTATTATATTCCTATTAATACATTCATTTAGGCCACCGTTATTTTATTCAAAACCCTAATTCTTTACCATGACCACCCTGTTCTAATCATTATCATAATTTCCCCATTCAAGACCTTTTCCTTTACTTTGAACAATTGTTTTTTTTCAATTTAAAGCATCATTATATATTTAGAAAAAAATTCCATTGATGTTTCATTACAGAATCCTCGCAAGCACGCATAGCTGGTGTAAATACTTGCATTAAACATGGATTTGTCCATAAATAATATGCTGCTTCTCGGTAAATCGTATCACCATTATGACAAGCATATTATTCCTGTAATATGAACGAGAATTACATTTTACTCCTAACAAAAATGTAAGCAGCTGTCCCCCGAAAGATCTCCCTTACTTTCTCTTCATATATATATATATATATATATATATATATATATATATATATATATATATATATATATATATCATCTATGCTCTATTTATATTTTCTCTGGAATCAAAATATGAAAATAATACCAAAAATAATACGAAGAAAGACACGGCTTGATGTTACAGGAGAAAGGCTGTCCCCTTTCCATATAAATGAGAAGAACATTAGATAAGTGAGAATGAGATTAGGATAAACCGAGACTCGAACCTTGTAAGCAAACTTAAGAATTGGAATATAAGAATTTAGCTTTTGTTAGATTCTACTAGAAATAGTTAGATATTGTTTATATCTTAAGGAGAATAAATTGTTTATTCTTTTATAAAACTAAATATTTAAAATGTCAGCTTAAACGAATGAACAATACAAATTAAAAATAAATTATTAAAGAAATAGGTTAGAACATATGTTGAGAAACGTTTTGTTGTCAAAAGCGTGTTTGGAAAGACGTGTGCATAGCCACGTAAATTGGTCACGTTTGGGAAACACAGTTCTGACGTCATAGCTAAAGGGGGATTCTAAATATGAATTCCTGACGTTATTGTTATTCGACTGGTCTAATGAATAAAGAATCATCATTGTGTTTTTGTAACTATTGTCATGTGTCATCTTTCAATACCCAAAAGCCAATGTCTTAATCATTATCTAAAATGAACATTATGTAACCCTTCGAGGATTGTGCATCTTCCCCATCTGTGTTAAGAACTTGTATACAACTTCAGAGTATATATATGAAGTCCCAAGCATCCCAAGTGATCTAATATAACGCGAATATATTACTATTTAATATAGGATTATTGAACATTTGAATAGCAGATGCTTGTGCTAAAACAGTATCTGAAGATCAGATCCACTCTAAAGTTTCGAGGATAATTGTAAATTACATGGACATATAGTTAGGTATATGATGACGAACATTATGAAAGGATCGCCATTTACCAAATGAATGTTCATATAATTGTTCGCTACAAACTAAACGTGAGGGTTTGTTTGTTAACCCCGTTAACGCACAGATATAATATGGTTAAATATCGTACAAATTTGTAGCACATGACCTCTTTAAAGTTCTATAAAATCTTCGCCTTTACCGATGGGAATTCATTTTTAATTCTTTGTTATATTTTTCATTGCGCTTTTAGTTCTCATTCTTTTCTCGTCTCGTGATAAACATCTCAACTTATTAAATTGCTCTTGGCTGTGTGCTTCCAATTTCATTTGACTAAACGTGTGTATCGTTTCCCATTATTTTTTATTTTATTCCGTGTTTACTCTTGTTGCTTCTTTTCTGCTGTAATCGCTACAATTTATCTCATTGATTGACCCGCGTACAATCTATGCCTCCGAAAACTGCTGCAATCAAATCGAATAATACTGATAAAACGTCGTAATCGATCAGTTGGCAGTTATTTGCTTATCGCAATGTAAATGGAATGGATATCCACAATCGTTTCACCGATTTATTACATCCATTTTTATATACACTCAGATTGTTACTGACAAAAGAAATATAAACCAAATAGAATATAAAGCAAAAAATACTGCCTGAGAAATGAACAACCACTTAATTGTCCTGTAGCAGATGTTATTTATTCACATTAAAAAAAGATTAAGATGCAAATTTGAAAGTATAGCAATTTAATATATATATATATATATATATATATATATATATATATATATATATATATATATATTGCAGCTAATTTTAATTCTCTAGTGACTTTATTTTCCAATGCATGTAAGATTAGACACTGTAGGTTTTACTACTAGTAGTAAATAATGATGTGAAAAGAGTAGCATTATAAATTAAAATACAAATTAAAGGAAATATATCAATTACGCTTTATTCTACCTTTAATCAAGAACAAAATGTAAAAATAGAAACAGTACCTTATCATCCGTACCATTCGCATTTAGGTTATTCACTAATATTTCAACAATTTCCTCATTGATGTGGAAATTAGTTGTAGTGTCGTTCAGCCATTAAGCATACCTCTCATCGCATCATTATGGAAGTCTGTCTCATCGCCTTATGCGCCCCTATTAAGGAATAAAAACAATGCTGCTCAGGATTATTGTTGTATATTTATCTAATTTGTATGCTATCAAAAATAACACCTTACCTTGTATCTGCAGAAAATATAAATAGCTGCATTGCATATCGTATTTGTAAATATTATTTTAGCATAAAAGAACTATATGATTAATACTACTAAAATGAAATGGCTACCAACACCAATACTACGTCAGTTACTACTACTACTACTACTACTACTACTACTACTACTATAAATAATACATTGGGCATGCATTAAAAATAGTATATCTAAATCAATTCTCAGGTAACTTTGACTCCGCGAAAACCATTTAATATTATGAGTGAGTTTATAGCTCTGAAACATTAATGTTGATTTTTTTTATTTAATTTTTACCACAAATAAAGCATACTGCCATTTTAAAGTTATAGGTAAATATCGCGGGCATAAGTTGCAGGGGTATTATGAAGGAAAATAAGCAGAAAGTTGCCTGTTTACATTACATTGAACTTCTGCAGATCAGTATAGTTGGGAAAGCAGAACACCTGGAAGGGAGTTCCAAAGTCCAGCAGTTTTGCGGAAGAAACTGTTGGAGTAGAAGGGATCTCTACTGTGAAGGGGTGGAACTTAGCATCTATTCGGGTTTGTCAAGGGTAGTCAGGTCTAGGAGAAAGCAGAATCTTGATACTACGTATGACTAACCCTTCAACTACTCATACATCTATCACTCCTACTACTATTACGACTGTTTTTTTTACTACTATTAATGGCAATAGCAGTCGAAACATTTATCTGAATACTATAGAAAATAGCCGACATGTAAATAAAGAAAGAACAATAAAATACTACAAGATATACTAGTTGTTTACTGGAAATATACGACCACCGATACATGTTTAAAAACACCTGCACACTTATGAAATATGACTAACGATTGTTACCATTAAACCCTTTATGATAAACGACTATAGCAGTAAGCAAAATGATCTGCAATATTTTACAAAATAGATGACACGTACCGGAGATTTGACGTGATTATTATCTACTCAAGAATCTAGTAAAAGAAACCGAAAGTTACCAGAGAGCAATGATTGTTTTAAGCCTCGCAGTGAATGCATGCTATTACTAGTACCCATAGTAATTCTACTAATATTACTCATACGAGTAATGCTCATATTATTACATTTAAAATAAAGCACTAAAACAAGTAACTAAATATTTCCATATAATTATCTATGGTTAGATTTTCCACAACATTAATAATTTAAATCAAATAAAAAATGAAACTATTTACAATGTACTGTATCAGAGGAGATGGGTAACTGAGGTTTTAAAAGAAGTAATCTATAAAAGAAATGCAATATATATGGTAAACTGCGTGTATAACAAAATAAATTAGCTAGAAAATAAAATACGGCATTATTCAGAGAAGCTGCGTACAGTCAGCAAAATTTCAAAGTAAATAGAGAATATTGAGATGAAACGAAGACATTAATTCCGTGTTATAGGAAGAGACTGCGAGCGGATTTTTTTTTGAAAAGAGTTGGGAAACGAAACATTAAAACTTTGTCAAGTTTTAAAAAATTAACGATACGTCACTGCGCTAAATAACGCGGGAAAACATACAACGTATTATCGCCATAGAAAATTCTCACAAAATATTAAATGTTAATTCTATTAACAAAGCAATAACACATTTATACTATACAATATTTTCCCCCTGTGGTATAAAACACAGCCATGACAGTGTGATGGTCTAGGTTTTTTTTTTGACCATGTAGGCAGGAGGTTGGATTTTACTCGCAAAAATGAATAACGCCAATGATATAAAACAAACACATACTTTTTAAAAGCATGAACATCATCACCAACTAATTCAAACAAAAATGTTAAGATACTAATAGATGATAAGTAGGAGAACATATTACAACGTCAACATAGCATCACCCGGTTTTGATCAGAGCGTTGTTTAAGAAACATATGCCATTAATATATACATTAATATTACCAACGATTTAAAGCGAATATGGAATTTACGGAAAACTGTAATAATATGGAAGACTGTGCTACTCAGATGGCAGTTCTTAAAACAGACAAAATTCAAATCAAATGATCGTGTGACACGATTCAAAAACATCACTGGATGTTAGAAAGACTAGACATAGAGAGATGTTAATAATCCAAAAACTGCCGTGAGTTAATCCAACACCATGTAAGCAAGATTGAACAATCTTCATAGTAATCCTTTTTATATAGAATAGACGAGAAAAATATTTATATATTAATGAAGATTAGGTATTCTTCTTATATGAATCAAGTGCAGTTTGTTGGAATACGTGGGTTAATTATATTCAATTAAATAAATAATCATTTTAATGCACTTATTTTTTAAAACATAATTTACAAACTGGGTATCTTAAATGTGCTATTTTCACAGATAGTGTTTAAATGTCTACATAATATTGCCTACGACACAAACGTCTTGTAAAGCAAGGTTTTCCAACAACATAAATAGAATTTATATTTCTTCCACCTTCAAAAGGAAAATGCGATGAAACAAAGAAGTATTATCTAACTAAAAGACCACAAAAAGTGTATATAAATTTATATGGAGTCATACGTATATCTATATATACGCATATATATGCATACATATGCATACACCTACATAGATATAAGTATATATGTATATATATGAACACATAGATGCACACATACATCTGCACAGATATAAGTATAAATGCATATATGTATATAAATACGCAACCTCACACACACATACACACACACGCATATATATATATATATATATATATATATATATACATATATATATATATATATATATATTAGATATTTGATAGACTAATATCACTTTAATATTCTGTTAGTTATTCTATTCATTTAATAAATTCTAAATTCTATCGATAACCGTTTGCATATTGAGATGTGCACATTCGACGTCGGAGCATATTTTTTATAAATTATCGGCGACATTGGTATGAAGACTTAGTTGTATTAATTATTTAGCACTAGGATATTAAGGCCAGAGTTGGTTTACCAAATTATGGTTGGGTCCTAGAATGGTGTTTCGTTTAATCAATGCAATGAGTAACATGGGTGCACATATGAAGACACTATAATGTATGAATGAACATACTCTCTCTCTCTCTCTCTCTCTCTCTATATATATATATATATATATATATATTTATATATATATATATATATATGTACATAATTATTTTTTACTATAATAATTAAATACCTACAGACACTAGTGTTTCATCCTTTCAGGATTCTTCAGTGCAGGGTGTCACGATTACTACCAGTCGAACGATTCGAACCCCGCGACACGAGATATCTCTGGCTCGATTATATATATTGTATGCTTATATATCTCTTCCTGTCTCTCTCTATACGCACACACATATACACATGTATATATATATATATATATATTTACGCATGTATATATGTATATATGTGTGGGTGTGTCTGTGTGTATGTGTATAAAAGTATCGCTGATATATATATATATATATATATATATGCATGTATATATATATATTTATATATATATATATAGATATATATATAGATATATATAACGCAGCGAAAATGTATATTGTAAACAAAAAGCTTAACAAAGTTTGCCTATAAATGCGTATATTTATATAGATTTATACAAGATAGAAACAACATTTATTGGTTTTCTTGGCTGCCGTCCTGTATTTGTGTCTATTGTGCAACCAGATTGTCATCAACCTGAGATGTTTTATATTTCCCGTCCGATCGGCCGCAAACGTGTTTATTTTTGGGAACATATTTTGAGCGTTTCTCGAGCATAAACTGCGACTGGCTTTAACATCGGATGAGTCAGAATTTGCGTGGTAGTCTGCGCCTAGGTCGACTACTTTATTCTGTTTTTCTTTCTTCTCCCCGTTTTCTATTCCTTTCTGCTGGACGGAGTTTTCGTTTATCGGATTTCGGCAGAACGTCTCCACCGAAACTCGACTGACAAGATCATCCGGAGATAAAAATATCTCTTGATGCCCGCTTTCTCGAAATCTACTTTCGCTTTGAATAACATTACTTGGTAGATCCATTTTATTTTCTACATTGTACACACGCAAACACTAACACTCAGCATTATATAAATAATATAAGTGCGTTCATATGCAGCTATATATAACAGAAAGTAAAATGTTCCCATGGCAGAAAAGATAACAATTATAATGCTATTTACCTTGATAAATTTGCAAACATGAAATTAGTAAGTCCAGAATATTTTCGGACTGTTACTGACAAAAGATACATCATAGTATAAATATAATACTATTAAATATTGTTATATAATACTCGAAATTGGATGTGGATATTACATAACATAGTGTATATATATATATATATATATATATATATACATATATTTATATATGTAATGTATTCTCATATTATACTTTAAAAATAAAACATTTTATATATTATACATATAATTATGTATATATATATATATATATATATATATATATATATAAGATTATATACCTTTCGAGATAACATATTTAATAGAAGAAAACATATGAAGTGTTTTAAAGAAAATGCAATGAGATTTCGTGATGTAAAATTCTTTTAAAAAATGTCATAATTTTCCTTAAAATATATGCTAGGTGTTCAGCCAAGCTTTGCTCAGGTTCTATGTACTGTTCATCACTTTATGTGCACACAGAAACAAACACACACACACAGACACACACACACACACACATATATATATATATATATATATATATATATACTTACACAGGAAAAAAATTCATCACAAGATTCACTCTGAACTGAACAGAGTCTAATATCAACGCACAAAACATGAAATGCAAGGCACACTCGCATGCACATCCATATGCATATACACAACCAAACATAAATCAGAACCGACACATTAAAACACACACACGCGCATACAACCACACACAGGCATAACACCCCTATCTCTAATACAACACACTGAACAATACCAACCCTACTTCACCTTGAAACCCACAACACTAGGAAATACCTAGAACCATAGTATAATATCTGTCCCAGCACCTCGCTCCCCCCTCAGACAGTGTAGGAGAAATCTCTCATGACTGAGACAACTATCACCCCTTCTATCATTCCCCTCCCATACATATACCCATCCAATTGGCCCCTCCCCTCTGGGGAACGAGATCTTTCCCACACTAGGAATCGATCATCTGTCTTGCCATACCCACATGGGGATACAAATAAGTAGAAACATTAAAAAATCCCCGATACATATTTTTAAATACACCCCTCTATCTAAACAAACAATATATAAAGAATACCTGAAAAGACTGAAACGAAAAATCACAATACTACAATCTAAGAATCCAAAAAATAAATATCAAAAAAGAATAAAAGCACCCCTACCCTTATTTCAGAAGAGCTGGTTCTCCCCCAACTCCTCAGACATACACATTAGTAACGACCTTGGATCACAGTCACCTTCCTAGGGAAGCAAATAACCTCATAATACTATAAAACAGTACACAGATTTTAAAACCAATAAAGAAAACACAGACACACCTACCCTAAAGGAAAAGAAACAAAACACAAGTAGAAAGAGAGAGTGAGAAATAGCAACACAACACAGGAGTAACCACAGCCGACTCGTCACAGCCAAATAAAAGAGTAATAAAAATTGAACATTCCAATGAATAGCAGACACTTACACGTTTCCACCCCTTGGAAACACTTCAAATAAACTAGAAAATTCTATTTTTATATCTCCAACACATTTTGAAAATAATTTCTGAAAAGGACGATTCACAGAACGTCTGAAACGCGTCAAAAACGATTTCAATGATTTAAAAACATTATTACAATTATCTAAACATAATTCTCAATGAAAAACCAAGACACGGAATAATAATATAATGTTAAAAAATACACATTGTACGTGACTACCCCCTTTTTTCAATATATATATATATATATATATATATATATATATATATATATATATATATATATATATATATATATATATATATATATATAATTAGAAAGTTTAACGCATGTCCAGGTAACCTACATTTTAAAGTGCTTCGATGCGAAATTTGCGGGGGCATTTGGTAGAATCTGCAATAGTAAACTATTTCAAGTTTCGGCCAAATTTTCGCCCAGAATCTTATTACAAAACTTGATGCATGTATAAATACACTTTATGTAAAATTTGAAATAAACCCAAAATTAGATGAATACTTTACTAGACACCACGAAATTAGATATTCTTAACTTTGAGCCTAGCAGAGAAATTCTCATCCAAAAACTGATTAAACAGCTTGCCTTACACCTGAATGAACTTTCTGTAAAATTTCAAATATTTAGACCAAATATTGGCTTCGAGGTCTAATTCTTTTTAACATTAACCTCAATTTTGACCCCTTAACATTTTGCGTATAGGGCTAAAATTCAGTTTAAAAGTTGGATCCATGTCCAAGTAACCTATATCTAAAATGTCAGGTGTTCAGACACAAAATAGGCACACGAGTTGTGTAGCGTTTTCAAAGTGCATATCGTGGAATTTTTACCTCTTGCCAGCCAAATGTCTGGCCGAAACCCGATTAAAAGATTTTCCCAAATCTCTTATGTCATATGTCAAGTCTTTAGACTGAAAAATTGACAGAGTACTTTGGTAGGGAAATGTAAACACACATACACACACAGATACCTTCACTTTTAGATCATAATGTCACTGCTTCTTGTAGACAGAACAGCTTTACCGATTTTATAGATGGGTAATGCGATTTTACCATGTACAAATATTTTATTAGTGTACTGCCAGACCAATAAATACTCAGAATATATACCTCACGTAAATTATTAATTGCTTGACTTCATCTCCTGGCTTTACACCAAATCAAACTCTTAGCATGCATTTTTAATATATGGCTTCTCAGGAAGAGGTAAGATACAATCTTCTCAATTGCAATTTCTTTGAGACTAGTTTCCACTTAGAAATACTTTCGATCATGTCATACCGTATTTACATATTATTTGATTGCCATTGACTTACTCTTTTAATAATAAATAGATAATTATGAATGTTGAAAATTCAGCAAGTATATCTCCATTTTATTTTAGATTTTTTCAGAAATGAGTTGATTCGTTATTTCAAAAACGTCATGGCTGAATCGTTCCTTATCTCAATATGTAAAAATGTCATACTAGCCACATTATTGTCTATATGTTGTAGT
Source organism: Euprymna scolopes (assembly GCF_053919585.1). Classification (NCBI taxonomy): domain Eukaryota; kingdom Metazoa; phylum Mollusca; class Cephalopoda; order Sepiida; family Sepiolidae; genus Euprymna; species Euprymna scolopes. Next base: position 58,840,809 of record NC_136482.1, on the reverse strand, counting down.
AGGTTATTCCTATCAGCATCTCTTCTTATCTAGATGATTTTTTAAAATACTTTATATGTTTACAAAATGTGATTCCACATATTTATCATGAACACTCCCCTTATCCTGGTTCTCACATAATAATACTGAATGTTTAACTATTTTTACAAATGCTACTATGATTTAAGAGAGATTTACCTATTAAGTACTATAAACATAGTCATATATTTTCGTATCTACATTTAATTAAATCTTATGACTTCAGTAATTTAATACTCGATATTTAGAGCGCATGTTTAAGTACAAATATCAACACAAAGTATTAATGAGTTTTTATATAACAAGTTAATAGTAGTATAATTTATGATACAAGAAAACATATGTTATATTCTCAGTCATTAAGTGGATCTTGTAAAGTAATATTTCGTGTTTCGGTTCAGGTTAGTTTTGTAGCTGTTTTTACACCCAGTTTTCTTGCTGATTTTACTCCCAACACTAACGATTTTGTCTTGTATCTACTTTTCCCAAGTGCAGAGAATTCGATGCTACATTACACGTACTCTTACATTTAACTGAAGATGTTAGAAGTATGTCCGTGCACAAATCATCTGGGTTAACGTAGTTAATAATATTTACCTATACATACTACGTAAACATATTTTAATAGTCTGAATATTACACTAGTCTCATTTATATAATACTGATTCGAAAATATGCATTTTTTCTTAAAATTCGATTCATGGCATGACGTCGCACATGAATGAAAATAGTGACGTCATATTTACATTTGTAACCATAAAACATACGGTCGCATAAGAAAAATATTATCAGTCCACTTTATCATAACTAGTTTATAGTGTACATCGCAAAATGTTTTATATGTAACTCACTTATCATCGTATAGAGATAAAAGATGAGATTGAAATCTGTTATTTTATGTTTTCTAAATGTTTTATATTCTAGTCTATATAATATTTAAATAAAAATTACAAGGAAACGTAATCAAATAAAATTAAGTACGAAATTCTTGTTTCCATTGAAAAGGACTATGAAAACAACGAATACATCAGGTTTAATTACAAAATATATTTTAAAAACATATGAATACAAAGCATTGTAGTCATTATTTCAAACTCTTAATTTTGATTATCTCGAATTATGTCGCTATATTGCCTTAAGAAATTATAACCTCTTGATATTGTTATAATGGTATTAATGTCAATTTTAAGACAATCAGTGAGATCTTATGACACCTCGCTTTCAAGAACTTACTTCGCCAGTTTTTCTTTTGCTATCGATAGTTGAAAAATCCGAGAATTATCTTTAACTTTTTGATCGACGCACTGGAGGTTTTAGGGCGGTTTGTGTCACAAACGTTATATTTCGTCTCAATAATATTCCCCGTTTGGAACGCGCATATTTAGACAATCAAACAGATGATTATTTATCAGATAAAATAATATGCATGTGCGAATTCAAGGCCTGAAATAATGATCACTATATAATCAATTGTTTTGTTTTGTGCACATAGTTTAGTGTTGATTTTTGTAAAGTTTTTAGTAGACTTTAATCCTGTAACATTAAGCGATACTTATGCACAATAAAATAAATTCTACTACTGGTTGCTTCGGCAACAATTTTAAAATAACGGTATAATTTTCCGAATAAACATGATTACACTAGGGGTACTGCTGAATGTCTGTAAAGATCCGGAATACCCTTATAGTCCTGTAAAATATGTTGCATTGGCATTTCCGTATAAGCGCCACATACTTATATTACTGATTGTTCTAACGTGCCAATGAAGTGTTTCGCCTGTCTATTTGTCCGCGTTCTGTACTAGACAGTATTTTCATGATAAAATTGAAATGGCCTAAATGTGTTAATAGATAGAAAAAAGGATTTTTTCTTGGCTTTCATGCTGAGATCAAAGTGTATTTCTATTGTCTTTGTAAAGTTTAAGAGTGAAATAATATATAATTCAATGTGCAGTATCTGTTCTGATGCTGCACTTCATTTTTATGGTCTTGGTTAATTGAGAAGAAATCCTGCATGACTAATACGTTTTCATATTTGCTACTCATTTGAGTGCCTTTTTTGGGAGAACTGTTTTTCCTCCCAAATGAAAAAAATAACCTTCTGCCTTACTCTGCACTCATGAGAAGGCAGGTAATCCAAAAGAAATGTGTTAATGTAAATTTAGTTCCGTACTTACTCAATAGTCGACACCTGCCAATCCCAAAAATCATTCATGGACGAAAATTAAAGACTACTGATTTATTTAGTCTATAAAATCTACGCACTTGTGATCATATTCTGTGATTTCCCGGCTGAATTAATTATCCCAATCATTATATTGTGCTGCATAATTTCTACAAATCCTGGAGCCAGGTTGATCTGTTTCTGTGTATTACTTGGTGATAAATATGACTCTGAATTTATCCTCTTTTGAAATCTTTTGTTATGAGGACTCCCTTCTCACTAAAACCGGTGCCATCAGGCACATAAATGCCGTGGTGTACTTGCAGGTATTTAGTTTCGATGTTTTGTTTTGTAGCACTAATTTAGGTGCGATGGTTTGATTAGTAGCACTAATTTAGTTGTGATTCGCGTTTAATTACACGCAGTTTGATTATTTAAAGTATGGCACATCATGGCTTACACATCATAATCGACACGTAAAGAATTATTGCATCTCGAAGAGCTTCAAGTGTTTCATCGGAACTAATCCATATGTCCAATTTACACGTAGGAGAGGTCTTAGGAATTGAAATTCTTATTCCCCAGATTAGTGCTTTCATAGTAGACTTTTTACTGAATATATAGATTGTTCCATAATGGAGAGAAATACGGATAGGGAGAGTCATTGATGAGGGGAGAGGTAGAAGAGAAAGGCACTGATACAGTTCTGTGATTTTTTTTTCTTAACACATATTTTACAGAGGAGGGATCATCAGTTTTTAAGACATAAGGGTGAACGGTAATTACTTATGATAGAGAGAGATGCCCATTTCTTAAGATGTGGAGGTACATTTCTTAGATGGGGTTCATACATAAATTACAAGGGGGCTACCTTCTGAACACTGTCAGCTCTGTCTCCCGTCTATCTCTCTGACGGTCTGTCTGACTCTGCCTCGTCTCACTAAAACTAGGTAACTATATTGAAAATCCATTTCTCAGCCATGACGTCCTCGCATGGCCAAAAATGTGCTCAATCGATCCAGTGGCCTTAATATGCGTGATTCTCACATGTCTGGTTCGCACATGTCCAACCCATTTCTGCAGACCGAATTCATCTATTCTCTTTTTGACCTGACTTATTTTTCAACATATTTATATTTGCTTTTGTTCGTTTTCTAACCTGGCCTTATTTCACGTCAGTTTTCATGAAAACAATTCAATAATCAAAATCCCTTTTTACAATAACATCTCTAAACAGTTGAATTCCTTCTGAATCTCTTTCCTGAACCTATTTCCGAACCTAGCTTACCAAGTTCAATGCTCGGTCTATCCTATCTCAGTTTTACTTGTTTTATGGTTTTCTTACTTACAAGAAAAGTGGACATATTTCGTGTAACAATCCTCTCCTCCTCATTTTCAAAAAACTTACGCATTTTTAAATTCTAGTACATTTTCTATATCGCCACAACCACACGACATAGAAAGATCAGCCGCCCCCCTAATTCTTTAATCAACCTTTTCCAACTGACTTCATAATTTTATATTTTTTATTTTTATTAGATCAGACTCTCACCGATCTTCTTGGTATTTACTTTTTTGGTGTAGGATATTCCTTCCCTGATCAACGTCAGCTGCTTCATCCAGTCACCCTTATGCTATAAACTCGAGATCTCATTTTACCTCTTTGGAAATCGACGACTTCTTTCCTCCAAAATTATCCTGAACGCTTTGTTTGCCTGGTTATTCTATTGTATGGCTTTGTTTCATTTTGTAAGCATTTTATATTTTTCGGGACACACTCAAAGCTCATTTACTTACATGTTTGTGGTTGGCTTCCAATTATTAATATATATTATTTCCTCTAACTGATTCACTTGGATTTCCTTGCCTGTACTTTTGCAATTTCATTTAGATTTAGAAAATATCAGCCTTAACTAATTAACCCCCATCCCTTGCGCCAAACTTCCTATTTGCGCACTAAATTCTAACTATGCCCCGATTTCCGTGATTTTTTTTCTCATCAGAGCTTCCAAAATCCAGCAGAGATATCCCACATCCATGCATCTCTAGGAAAAAAATATCAGGTTATATCTTCCTACGTACTTACGGTATATTTTACTTGTCTCTCACATCATTATGCTATATGTGATTTACCTGTGCTACTGACTCTAATATCCCTTTTGGTACCCTAAGTATTCTCGTATCCTTCACCGCCTGCCTTTAATTTATTGAGCCAGGACTTACTACACTGCTTGGGGTCGTTACTTAGGACCAGCTTATAAGCACCCAATTTTTCACGGGATCCATTATTTTTTCGAACGGGTAATGTCTAATGTTACCTGGGAAGCTACACATCTTGCGAAAAAATGTTTATGGACTTTAAAAAATTACAACAAGCAAATATTAAAGAAGAAAATCTCTCTTTCGATTTATCAAATCTGAAAAACTCTAAAAAATACCCTTTTACGTAATTTTCTATTCTGCCCCTCTCTAAAAGTCTAACTTATTTCTAGGTCAACCATCTGTTTTATTTTCCTATGACTTGTTCTTTCCATTTTAATGTAGCTCCCTCATTATGACTTAGAATTCCTGCAGTAAAAATACAATAGCATTTACATACATTAAGACATTTTACAATATCATAAAACTATTTTCCAAAAATGCATTAATACATTATACATTTAACTATGATTTACACAAAGTTACACTTATCTTTTTCCAAGAAAAAATATTTTTGGAGCAACAGCAACAATCAAATCCCGTTACCAAAAATGTCCTTTTTTTCTCAAAAACAAAAATATAAAACACATTAAAAATTGAAAATTCAATATGAACAGAAGAATGTTTTTTTCATAATAGTGCATTTCTTCTCATAAAAGTATAGTTCGATTGAAAGTTTGTTTAACCAACGTCTTAACAATTTCACATAGACACATATTTTATAAATGATATAATGACTCAAATCTCGCTGTGTGTTTTTGTGTGTGTCTGTATATTTCACAATAAATTTTATTTGTGTCCTGTGCGTGTATATTTTTTAATATAAACAATTCTTGTATGAATGAATTACTCATGGTGACAAATGCTACTCATATTTTTTCATTTATTACGACTGTTTTTCGTTTGCCGCTTATCGACACACTTGTTTTTTTTTCTTGTGAGAGTGTACACGTTTTTTTTTTGTCATTGTGCGTATGTGTGTATTCCGTCTAGATTTTTTCTTTTCCTCTGTGCGTCTGTGTATGTGTTTTCTTTTGTTTTTCTTAATTATTTTTTTCATTTCGTAAGTACTTTTTCTTTATTTATTTTCAATGGACCCCACGTTGTGTTTTCATGGTAACCAAGGTTCGTTATTTTTATTCTTAGAGAATAAAACTCTCACGGAACTCAAAACGCACTTATATTGCATATTGGGGTCATATCCGGGAGACGAGGAAATCTAATACACGATGAGAGTAAGAGAGAAGAGAGAGACATTGTAGATTTTACATTTCTTTAGATGTTTCTCATTTTAACACAGATATTAGAGAGAGGAAAGAGTTATCAGTTCTTTTATCACATATACGAGAGAAAGTAGGGGACCAGGTAATACACAGTTTTTATAACATAAAAGAGGAGACATATTTCTTATGATGTTGAGCCACATATCTTAGATGGGGTTTATGCACAAATTTCATTAATAACGATGACTGGACACAATGTTCATATAAAGATGTATTTCACATTACCATTACTTGTTTAATAATGACCAGCACGAAGAAGCATTTACATAATTATCATTATGTTCGTTTATACATTACCGGTCAAGTATTGCTGGCATCCAGCAATTCAAAGTCACTACATGATTACAACTTTCTAAATCTCCGCTTCCCAAGGGAGAGATGTCTCCCGTTTGTCTCTCTTACTGTCTGTCTGACTCTGCGTCGTCTCACTAAAACTAGCTCACTATATTGAGAATTGATTTCTCAGTCATGACGTCATCGCATGGCCAAAAATGTGTCTACTCGATCTTAATGAATTGTACTGTTAGAAGCGACTGACAGCACACTAAATAGGCATTAAGGCTCACAAAAGGGTGAAAAACTAAAGTGAGAAAGTAATAAGTATATTATCACTGAATAAATGCTGAGGACATTATGAAAATGAGTATGTTTTTGCCTTTATAATTCAAGCGATAATCATTGTTTTTTTCAATAAAGAAGTGAATAGACATCAGTAGTTATGATACAAAATAAGCAAATATCTAAAAACAAAAAAAAACAGTTGAGAGCATTACAAATTAAGAGAGACTTTATTAACCCAGTCTACAGAAAACACTGCCGATTGTTGTCAGTGAGTAATGTGCACAATTTGCTAGAATAATAATAATAATAATAATAATAATCATAACAATAATAATTATAAAAATAATATTAATAACTATAATAATAATGGCGATAATAATAATGATAAAAATAATGATAATAATAATAATTAAAAAAGTAATAATAATAATAATAATAATTACAATAATAATAACAATAATAATGATAATTGTAATGGTAATTATTATAATGATGATAATAATGATAATAATAATAATGATAAGATAAATAATAATAATAATAAAAATAATAATAATAATAATAAAAATAATAATAATAATAATAATAATAATAATAATAATAATATTTCTGATTTCCTTCATCAACGTCTCACTGGATCCTGTCTTCAAACCAGGAACTTAAAGATCAAGGGTGTTCCTAAGGATGCTGGGGGTACCTATAATTGCAGAGGTCTGAAAGCCGCCTAAAACATCGAGCATTTCTAGTTATTTCAATTGTCATTCTAGACGACTTGATACTACTCCTAATGTACCAACTACTACCGAGAGTATTTGTGGTGTAACTACGTGTATACACCTTATCTCCGAAGCCAATGCAGCATAATTGCTCCACTTCTCATCATCCTTCTCTCTCACATTCTTGTTCCAGACTACTGAAAATCCTACAATCTTCCAGTTTTTAGACCTTGTCAACGACCATCACATCCGGACAAGTATGTGTAAATTACTTGGCGTTATGACAATTTTGTCCCAACATACCTCTACCTTGCCATCTTCACTTGTTCTTGCTTTATCAGACACCTCCTCAAACAATTTTCAAGCACACTTTACCTAAACCCTCTTACACACCTTCCAATATATCCGAAATCGCATGAAATCGTGTATTTTGCGGTACTCTTTCTGGGCCAGTCCAGTACACCCTGCTGCAAGGTGTGCAATTGACTCAGAGGTCTTACCAAAAATCACGCATTCTGCAACCACTTTTTTAACCATTGTGTTCCTAATGTCTGTTTTTGTGCTGCACAAACAAAAGCTTCACTACTTTTAACAGATACCCGGCTGTAAGCCATTGTCATGATCTTTCATTAGCTACTTCTGCTATATACTGGAAGAACGTTCCATGCCGTTTCTTCCTAGCCAGTTGTCCAGTCCTTTGTCTATCCATACGTTTCACACAATCAGCCTTGGTCTCACATACCTCCCCTTCATTGGCCACAACCTTAAGCATCCACTCCTCACTTCAAACCACACGCTCCTTCAAAGACATCTCCTCGGTTCTAACACAATCGTTTACAATTTTCAATCCTCTCCCATCATCTGTTCTCTTTTGATACAGCCTTACTGCGCTATTTCGAATGTGAAATATACTAAACATTGCTAACACTTTTTTGTTGTGATATCCCTGGCATGCAAATCATTGTCAGACCATTCTAAAATTCCCGCGCTTTATTTCAAAATACTGACTGCCAATGCATTCACTGCTTTTATTAGGTTGCTCCATAGTTTCGACTTTTCAATTAGTGTTACTCTTCTAAGATACTCCTTCCGTAATTTCTCCTTCATTTCTCTGTTCATGATGCCTACTCCGTCCAACACTCCCAAATACTTATATTCTGTATCTTCTATTTCTTTCATGATTTCTCCATTTAGCTGCACTATTCCATTCGAATGAACCTTTACTCCTTTTTTCGTCACCGGCACCGCACATTTACTAATCCCAAACTCTATACCAATGTTTTATGAGTATGCCCCCACAAGTTCTACCAGTCTCGCCATTTCCTTTTCATTTGTACCGAATATTTTGAAATCATCCATTACCAGTAGATGTGTGAGGCGTCCGTCACCAGATCCATAGTTTTACCCCAGTTTTTCTTTCTTCAAGAGGATGGTCACTGGCATCATTATCCTTACAAAAAGAATTGGCGATAACGAATCTCCTTGAAATATTCTACGTCTTATTCCAACCTTCCCCATCTCATCTCTGTTTGCTGTCAGCACCGTTTTTCTTTGAGCCATACTTGTCTTCAAAACCCTACCACATTCTCAGCAACCTTCATCATCAATAGTGTTTCACGTATCCATGAATGAGGGACCATGTAATAAGCCTTTCTATAATCGACCCATGCTACGCTCAGATTCCTCTTCTTCTACGGATCCTGCATTAATGCTTTATCAATTAATAGTTGTTCTTTAGTACCTCTCGAGTATTTCCGGCATACCATTTGTTCGTCAGGAAAACACCATTACTCTCAAGATGTTCATAAATTTTCTACGTAAATATTCCCGTCAACAGTGTCCACATCAATGGCAGACATGTAATTGGTCTATAATTATTGGCATTTGTTCCTTTTGCAGGATCTTTCCTAATCAGTTTTGTTCTTCCCTTCAAAAGCCAATCAGGGGCATCTCTTGACTTTGAAAAGGCATTGAAACTGTTTAAACCAGAAGCTCATCACCCCATCTGGAACAAGTGCCTTCCAGTTTGTCATTCATCGTATGCCAGCCTAAACTTCATCGATGGTTATCTCAAAGTTCTTCATCTGCTGCATTCCTGATAGCCCTTCTCTGACCTCTCCCAACCAGCTAACCTTCTTATTATATCGCCCTTCGACAGACCAAATCCCACTCCAGAACTTCCTAGCATGTTTTGCATTTAAGTGTTGTTATTTTTTGCCTGTTTACTACAATATAATTCTGTATACAGCTGAGACTGATTGTTCCGGAAAAGGTTGTCCTGCCGAAACGCAACACTTTTTCAAACAAAGTTCCGAATGTGTATACGACTAGTGTAAACCTTCTCTTTCAACATTGTTAGACCGCTCATGGTTCGTTTCTCCAGCAATCCATACCTCATCTCAAGCTCGCCCTTAGCTTTGGCCCTAGTTTAAATCCTTTTCTTATTTCTTCGATTCTACCAATGTCTTTCAGCCACCGTTTAATACGTTCTTCAAGCCGCCTCTGTCAGTATGGCCTTCTATCCTTCATTTCTATCTTTTTGTTCTGTATTAAGCTAAGACGATTCGCAATAACGTATGCCGCTGCATACAGACGCCTGTTAAGTTCTATAGTCGATATGTTATTTCTTATGATATTGTGAATTACTACTTGAACTATTTTAATTCGCTTTTCATCTTCCGCCTATCACTATTCTTCATACTTGGAATCTCTATGATATCATCTCTAAGAAGAACCTCTCTTCACTTCTGAAGTACTTCATTTTCTACCGAAATCAATGTTCTAACTTCATCACCATTTCTCCATACATCGGCTTCTTTCACTGGTTCCATTGTATCAGTCAATGATATCATCTGCCTTAGATCCTTCAAACTCGTTCTCATCACTTCCCCTAATCATAGGTTTCCATTCCATCCCAGTTGTCCGCTTCCCATCATCGCTTACATTTCCCTTCTGCAATTCTCTCAGTTCTTTCATCAGAGCTAGTTTCATCAATTTTACTTTCGTTATTCATTTCATTCCTAACCACTCATTCAATCTCTTCTCTTGCAATCACTGAGAGTAGGTTGTTATTTTTAATTTTTTTAACTGGATACCACACTCGCGACAATCTAGCCCCTCCAACTCCTCTCGATTCGTATTTTTCCTTCACTTATCGGATATATCCACCAGATTTATCACTTCCTCTTCTTTCAAAGCATTCCCACAATAATCTTCTGTCCTCATCCGTCCATGTTTTTTTTTTTTTTTTTTACATATTCTGTTCCAACTCCCTTCGTGTATTGGAACCCTCTCTGGCAATTCTCACTTCCCTTATATCCAGCCACATCCTCAAAATTTTTAACAGTCGTATGATAACAAGCAGGGGACACATACCGGACGTGAGACCATCGCAAGATGTGCCAGCCTCATTCACGTCGTTATTTTAAATATTTTGATTTTCCATTTTCCCAGTGAATTTAAGGTTACACGACCGCCGATAGTTTTGTCGAGACATGATCTCTAGGAGGGTTCCCCACCAAGGTTAAAGATCCCCTTCCAACTTTTCCCCTCAACCACCACCACTATTATCATTACCAACAACAACAAAAGAAACTAAATCTACAATGATAATGGTAACCCTAATAACAGTAACAACAACAATATCAATGAGGAGCAAAAGACAACACCTACTATTACAGCTACAGTAATAAAAAAAACATACCACAACTACTATCATCTGAACCACTACTACTACTACTAGTAATAATAATAGTAATAATAGTAATAACCGATAAAGTAATTTTTGATAATTATAATAATAATAATAATAATGATAATAACAACAACAACAACAACAATAACAATAAGAAGAAGACGAAGAACCATGCCAATAATGATAATAATAAAAATTTAAGTTAGAAACGCTTACTTTGTTCGTCTGCTGTTTTTTTTTTAACTCCGCTGATGATGTGTCTGATGGGCAGAAAAATGTACACACACCAGAAATATAAAACATCCGAACATGTGAAAGAAAAAACCTCGTTTAACCGTGAACTTAAGTTTTAAATTATAATTTCAGTTAGAAACGCTTAGTTTTCTGTTTTGTTTTTTCGTCTGCGATTTCTTAAACTCTGCCGCTGATGTGGCTGATGACCGGAAAAATGTACACAAAACAGAAACATGAAACGTGCAAACATGTGCTGTGCAATTCCTCGTTTTAACGTGAATTTAAGGTTTAAATTATAATTTCAGTTAGAAACGCTTACTTGTTTCATCTGCAATTTTTTTCATAAATCCGCCGCTGATGTTATGGTGACCGGAATAAATGTATACAAAAACAGAAACATAAAACGTCCGAACATATGCAAGACAACAACAACAACAACAACAATAATAATAATAATAATAATAATAATAATAATAATGATAATAATAATGAACAAAATGATAATAATAATGATAATAAGGATAATAAAAGTCTATCTGGGTTGCACTGAGTAAATATGACACATATCAAGAAAATAGTATATTAAACACCTTGTGCTCTTACACGAATTTAAAGAGTATTGTATAGCACATATTCTTTACTAACCAATTTTATATTTAATAAGTAAGGTAAAGATTATATAAAACTAGTCGATGACTAAAGAGCTAAAGTCCCGCTAATACAACTGAGGGGACAAATTTTCCAATACCTGAATAATGGTTGACTTATTTCTCGGGGCCAAGAAAACATGCCACGAAGTAAAACGAGGAATACATAATTTGCAACATATAAATCCAAAGATCTTGAAGGAGGTAAAAAGGAAATAAGAAAATTTGTTATATCACGTATCGACTAAAATAAAGTAGACCCCAGTGTCCCCGATCATGGATAATATAATGTTTACCAATATATAAAATACCACGCAGGATCATTAATGTGATATAAAAGGCAATGAGCACATGGAGACTGGAACTTACAGCTGATGGACAACACGGAACAGAAATTTACATGCAAAGATGCATCTTTCAAGGAAGTTTTCCTATCAGCATTACTGTTCATCACAGACATGGTGGCCCATAAAGAAATAAAATAAAGAAAGTGTCAAGTCGGATACAATTCTCTAACGCAGAGGAAAATTTATAGTACCTGATACACATGCACGATATAAAACTTCTTGTAAGAACCACACAGAAACTAGAGGCACTAATAAAAACAAGCAGTATGTTCATCCAGGATATCCAAATGGAATTCGATATGGAAAAGTGCGCACTGCTAGATAGAAGAAAGGGAAAAATTGAGACGACTTAAGGCATAACACTACCCAACAAAACGAAGATGAAAGCACTAGATGAATAAGACGCCTATAGAAACTTAAGTAGTTCAGGAAGCAGAAGCAATCAAAGCAACAGAAATGAAAGAGCGATTTAGAAATGACTACCTCCACAGAAAAAAAAAACACTTGAGAACTAAATTCATCCCTCTCCTATTGTTGTATGTTCTTCGGTAAGTTTCTTAGTGCCCCAATTATAAGTAGTGGTATATTTACTTTCTTGATTTTCTAGATTTCTTTGATCTCTCCGGCGAGTACCCTGTATTTGTTCGGTGTTCAGTCTCTTTTTAGTCATTATGAGGCCTGCTGGAACTGCAGAATCAAAAATCTGAGAATAAAACTGTCCTTCTTGTTAACTTTTATGACATACTTTTTTCTTGTATAGATAGATTAATTCGTTTGTGTACCCATGTCTCATAGGATTTTGTGACTTTAATTTTTCAGTACTGGTGCTAGTTTTGTGTGTGTACCTTTTGTCTGTGTGGGCAGGATATAATTATTTGCTTAATTGCTAATGTAGGCATTTTCCACTTGATCGTGTCAATATGTATATTCTTTCTGGCCTAGTTTGTGCATTCACATATTGTGTGGCTTATTGCTTCCTATCTTTGTCCGCAGAGTCTGCATTTTCTGTTTTTTTCTGTTTTGTCGATACTTGCTTTGCTGTGGTTGGGTCTAATTGAGTTATCTTATGCAGCTGTTATAAGAAATTCAGTTTCGGTATTAAAGTTGCCTTTTTGTAGTTATTTCCCAGTTTTGGTTTATCTCGTTTTTACCAGGTAGTCACCATTATCAAGGCCCGGAAGCCACTCAGGGAAAAGGGTTATTGCGTGTACAGTACGTTATTGTCGAGATTTGATAAAGTGTCTTACTTAAGAGGGCGGTTCATCAGGAATTTGTTTGTGTTGGACTTGACGGCATACAGGTTGTAGTCAGGTGGGAAATAGGCAGGCAGAACAGATATCCACATGCGTGTACTTCTAAACAATAAGTTTTGTTCATAGAGTCTACGTTTAGCTTTTGGCACAGATAAAGAGTGGGGAAATTTTTTACAGTGGTTTCAGCTAGACGGGTGCTGCTCGTGAAAGATTGGTGAGGTGGTCAGATATTCGAGCTCAGACGAGCAGATGCCATTGAAGTAAAGATAAAACAAAGACATGCTGGGAGAGAGGTTGCAAGGAAGGGAAAAGGGCAACTTCCACTAAGCTACGAATCCTATTTTGTACTCTGTCAAGGCAGGATATGCTGTTTGTAGCAGTCCCTATCCAGATGTGGCAACAGTACTCCATCCTAGGACGTACTTGGCTTTTATATAGATAGATAATTGCATCAGATACGAGATATCTTCTGGGGCGGTAGAAAGATCGTAACATTTTTCCAGCGACCTTTGATATACACTTGATGTACGTGTTCTATTTCAGGTAAGAAGTAAAGGTCAATCCCAGAACTTATCAAAACATGGGGCTTCCCCTAGTCAGGAGCCATCCATTTCAATTGATGCCAGATGATATTCACCGTTCATGATGTAAAGAAAAGAGCTTGGTTTTAGATGCATAAAAACTGAAACACGCGCCCGATATCAGAGGAGGGAAAATCAGAGATAATTTTGTCATTTACGGCCTTTGATCTGTTGCAATAGATGGTTGTGTCATCAGCATAGGTATCAAATATGTGTTTTGGGAAATCATTGATGTATGTCAGGAAGACAGTTAGGCCCAGAATTGACCCCTGAGTGACTCCAGCATTAACACTGAAGGGCCTCTGATTTCTGCCCATCAACCACTACTCTTATGGGCCTATCAGAGAGAAATGGTTTAATGATCGAGAAATCATTTCCATTGATACCTTAGCTGGAAATGTTGTGTAGTATGCCCTTATGCCATACTTTTACGGAGGTTATGATATTCCAAGAGCAAGTGCCCTAGAGAGGGAGCCTTTGTCAAGAGATTCACTAATCCTGTGAAATATAACCGTTAGCACATTTGTTGTAGAACTGGCAGAACGGAAACTTTAATGCATGTCACTAAGAAGATTATTTCTGTTGAGGTGGTGTACTACTTCTCTATTTAATATGAATTCCAGCAACTTACTCATGAATCACAGGAGACTTATTGATCTGCACTAATGGGAGAGGACTTATCACCTGAATTGCTAAATATAAGGCGTACTGATGAAATTTTCCAGGGTGTTAGGAAGCACTTCTCTTAAAAGCAACGCTTAAACAGGTTTGTACGTATGGGGGCAAGATATGATTGAAGCTTTTTCAGCACTATAATAAGCATGCCGTCAGGGCCAGTTGCTTTACTGGAATCAAGGTTCGTGATTAGCTTGGCAAACTCACGCACTAATATGTGTATGGTGCCTAGCGTGTTGGCTGTTATCGGAGGAAATACAGGGAGTTGATGGCCTTTCTCGCATGGGGTAGAATTATCGGCAAAGTGCTAGGCAAATATTTTAGCCTTGTCTGATACTCCGAGATGACTTCAGGCCCATTGATGATGGCTGGAATAGAACGCACACTTCTGTTTAAGGTCCTATTAGCTATTTGCCAAAATTGGTGGGGACCAAGCCGCTGCTAAGCTACTTTGGATTTGACGGACACTGCATATAGCTCTCTTGCAGGTTTTATCAGTCATTTACACTGGTTGCTGACGTTCCTGACAGCAGCTTTAGTCTCAGTACATCTATTACGTTGGTAGCTATGGATAAAGTGATTTATGTGCGCGATGGCACCAGCACATTCTGGGGAGAACCATGGCTGGCTATTGGGTTTTGTTGGAATATTTTGATTGTATGAATTGCTCTATGCCTACAATTATCCATTCGGTCAGGTCTGATACTATGGAGGGCACATCCTTTTTCAACATGGAATGTAGGGGTAGATCAAATATAAAGGAACGGAAGTTATTCCAGTCAGCCCTAGAGTGTCGATATACAGTACGGTGGAGGGGTACGTTTGAACACATATTGCATTTCGTTTTAATCTTAACTGATACAACTGCGTGGTCGAAAGATCCCAGAGGGGCAGAACGGAACATAAACATAGCTCAGGTGAAGTTGTGAGAAAAGTTCTAGAAGGCTGGCGTATTGACATGAAATATCGGGCACACGGGTGGGTTCGTGAACAATGTGGGTGAGGTCATAGGCAATGGTGAAATCATGACAATCCCACCTTATCAGTGTCTTGTTTGAGTCGGTCAGCCCTTCCACATTGTGGGCATTGAAGTCACCAAAAATGTGGATGTAAGCCGAAGGATGAGCAGACAGGACGTGGTCAATTTTCTCAGATATGATCTTTGTCATTCTAAGATATCGTAAATCATGCTGTTTTTCTTCTCGTTTTTATTTGTTTCTCCTGGTCGTCTACTCTTTTTCTATTGTGTTTGTTTCTTTCCTGATTTTCCTTTGTACAAACTAAACACTGAGAGTCTTCCCTACATGAAATTACGTGTCTATGTACAAGAGTGTACGGCGTTAATTGATTCCGGGTGTCCACAGTCTTTGGTGAGTAACGCTTTGTGCCGTTTTTTGAACCGGAAGTCGGCAGGAGTACTGACAGCTGACAGAAGTACGTTGAATTGGCAAGGATACGGCAGAGTAAATGTAGATATTGGCCAGGTTACTGCTGTAGACATTGAAGACTTCGTCGTGGAAAAACATCTGTTGGGTTTTGATCTACTGCTGAGAATTGATGGCATCAGAAAACTCGGTGGAGTTTATTTCACGAAATCAGGTGAAGCACATTTTGGAGGCTTGAACAAATGCGCTGTAATCTCTATCGACGAGCCGAACTTTAGCGTAACATAATCGCATTAATAGAAAATGCATTGCACCATGAAAATGGGCAAATGTTTCCAATCCCAGTAAATATAATAACAGTGTGCAAGAATACACGATGCCTTGGCTATGCTAGAGATGCATATGAGAAAGAAATTCAACGGTGGCAACAGCATGGATGCTTGGTGCCATATTCAGAAGAACTTGTCCCACCTAATGACCCAATTCTCTTAGTGGCGGCCGTAAAGGAGCAGCAGTATAAGGTACGTCCAGTTTTTGATTACCGGGATGCCTTCACTTCTAATGCAGACGTGTGCGCATAGAAACTAAGAGAGTGGCGGCGACAAGGAGTTAATGTGTCGCTTATGGATTTGCAAAAATGCATATCTTCAATTCCACGTTGACAAAGCATTATGACCATTTACACCCGTTATTTTCAGGGACCAGTGCTTTTGTCTCACGCGGTTGAGGTGGCGCCACATATTATGAAGTCTGTAATAGACGCCAGCATATCTCAGGAGCATGCAATAAAAAATGCCACATCAGCATATGTGGATGATATTTTTACTAACCAAAGTGTAGTTCCTGCGTCACGCGTGCAACGACATGACTTGATTTTTTAAGGACACTGTGCAACTGAAAGTAGAGCCAGCGTTCTAGGTTTGTAAGTCTGGGAGGAAGACGGAACACTGCAATGAAAACAAGGGTGTCGCCTTTATCAAGCGCCTAGAAACTGCAGTATCGAAAGGCTGGGATGGCGTAACCAATTATAGCTCTCTTTATCACACGTTGGCAAAAACCGTGAGGAAAGTACGAGTAGCGGATCTCGTTGGAGGAGCATGGTCGGCAAAGAGGTTACAGTCTGGGTGGATGCAAATTGCATAGCCACAGGAGTGGCATTGGAGGCGAGTGGAACGGTCATTGAGGATGGGTTGGGCTACGTTCTACTAACGACGCTCAACACATCAATCTAGCTAAATTTGACGCAGCACTCCAAGGAGTCAATTTGTCCATTCAGGGGAATGCAACAGCGCTACACTTACTTACTGATTCGATGTGCGTGCACCGATGGATCTTTGACATTTTGACTGGGGAAACGCGTGTGAACATGAAAGCAGCTGGTGAAATGTTCATCAGGCGACGGTTAGTAATTTTTAAATGACTGGCAAAAGCATATGAATTGTCCATCGATATAAAACTCGTAAAGTCCGATCAGAATAACGCAGATAGTCCCACCAGCGTGCCACGCAGGTGGATGGATCTACTAAAGGAGGGAAGAGAGCCATTGCTTGGACGTTGCGCAGCAGGAAGACAACTGGATGGGAACCAGGTGGCTGATATCCATCATCAAAGTTAACATCCAGTAGTAAAACGAAGTCTATATTTCGCCAGAATTGTGGTCCCGCAAGTGTCCAAAGCGACTGCTAAATTTGTCGTGAAAGCAGGTGAAACATGTCGATCAATAGACCCAGCTGATGTTCGCTGGAAAAAAGAAAACATCGGTGTTAAGAAGAACTGGGGCAATGGACGTAACCCACCACAATGGTGAGAATATTTAAACTATTATCGACAGTGGCCCCACAAGATTTGCAATCTGGCGGTCCCTGCATCAGACAGATACGACCACAGAAATCCGACAGTTGGAGAGTATTTTCCTTGCTGGAGGCCCAAGGACGGAACTGCTGACCGAAAACGCCACTGCTTTCACTAATAAGGAGTTCCAGTCATTTGAAAAAAATTGGGACATACATATGCAATTTTGATGTGCGTACTCACGAAGGGGAAATTATATTATAAAGCGAAGCCATAGAACCATTAAGACCATCCAAGCCAAAAAAGCACCATTTAATTCCAGAGGCTGTCTACTTGCACATCTTCCACATCACCAGGAGACGTAGTAAATAGATACCATACACAAATCAAAGGTATCAGAGGTAACCTACTGCCCAAAACAAAAGCGACTGGGGGGAATATGAAAAAAGAAGATATCGTTTAGGTTTAAATTCCACGTGGCAGGTGCACAGCGAAATATAACACTGGTTGGGTTACTGAAGTGATCAGGCTGCAGTCTGGGTAAGTTGATGGGGTTACTAGGCACGTTAAAGACCTTCCACCAGTTACCCGGATCTACTTGTCAAGTGACGGAAGTAATTTTGCGGACAATGATTCTGAGGAGAGTGCGCGCTATTCAATTTTAATTTGAGAATGCGTCTGATGCTAGCAAACTTCCAACTGATGAGGTGTCTACTGAGAGCCCACCCACTGACGAGCGTACGCACGAAAGTTAGGGGCACGTTATTCATCTTCAAGAAGTACCCGACAAAGACGGATACTACCTCCTTGCTCTGTTTGTGATCATGATATGAGGGGGATGCGGGGAAAACCGTAACTTACCTGAATAGCACGAATGTCGTGTTTTTTTATTCCCTACGAAACGAAAAGTTAAAATGCCGACGTCGCATTTATATGTATGGCGGTCATGCAAATTTACGTGTGAGATAGGCAAATAAGAGACGAAGAGGTTCGTTGGATGGGTTTTAAAGAGGAAGGGAAAGGAACCACCGACGAGCGGGAAGACATCGTATTTGGAGAACGCATGTCGAAACGAAACTATTGAAACTGCATCAGAAAAGGCAGAACAGCCAATTTCACTCGGTTTAAATACCGTGGCTTTCTTACTACTGTGTGCTTCAGAATATCATAAAAACTAAAACTTTACGGAAACAAAAAACTATAAAAAAACGTTGTAGTTTACTTATTAATATATTAGCAAGAATGGATCCTCCAACTCTAAAAGAGACAACAGTTAAAGTGTGTAATAAGTCTCTTTATTCTACGCTCTCTCGCATGATCTCAGATTCTGTAAATGAAAAAAATTGTTTACTCATCGGCAGGTCCATGTGCGATGTTCACGCGTTCTATGCTGACAACGTTCCCTTTCTCTCTCTCTCTCTCTCTCTTTCTCTGTCTCTTTATATATATATATATATATATATATATATAT
This sequence comes from Euprymna scolopes, assembly GCF_053919585.1. Classification (NCBI taxonomy): domain Eukaryota; kingdom Metazoa; phylum Mollusca; class Cephalopoda; order Sepiida; family Sepiolidae; genus Euprymna; species Euprymna scolopes. The sequence goes on along the minus strand of NC_136482.1, from coordinate 58,821,791 downwards.
ATATATATATATATATATACAGGAAATCAAAACACAAAATATTATGTGTAAATGAGCTTTATACAAATAACTAAGCCAGTGTTTTATTCTTCGAATATGTGTGCTTACAAAAAATAACTTTACTATAATCATTATGTATCGAATCAGCGAACATTAAATGACAGGCATTCAGAGAAACATTGACAAACGGGCCCTGATTGTATCATATATACAAGAATAATTTTATGACACGTATTTGATAAACATTTTAATACGGTTTATAATTTTGAAGTGTATTATGCTGATGTTAAGATTAGAGTTTAATAAAATAGTAAATAAAGGATCGAATTTGAAAATATAGTTTGCGCCTATCTATCACACACTTGGGCTATTTTATTTATATACATTTTTTAAACGTTTACATTTTAATTCAAATAAAACATTGACACGATTGCTAATAAATATTATATTAAATGTCGAACCGGAAAAACGAGCACAGTTCACGCGACATACAGAAAGCGGTCTATTTCCCAAAATACTGTCTCTGGAATTATATTTTCGTATCCAGTACAAAAATAAATAATAAATACACGTTAATACCTTCACTATATTTAGAAATTTTTGAAATTTGTGGAACTGTGGTAAAAAAAAATAATTGTCTGAAACAAACTATGCGAATAAAGAGGACAGTTAATAAAATGTACGTAACCACACCATATTAAAAACAATTTATTTCTTGAGAGGATTCGCAAACATGACAGAAGAATGGTCGGCACCTTCTTCTAGCCAGCGTTTATGATAAGAACAGTTTATTAAAATAGACTTTGTTTACGAAGTCTTCGTGTTAAAGGTGAAAATTGGAAATGGAAAACTGATAATCGGTTTCTAATTATGGAAATAGTGAATTAATTGTTATTGATCATAGCGACTCGTTTGCCGGATGTTCACTGAGAAGCACAAAAAGGATATTAGTAAGGTCACGTTGTGATCAAAAGATATAAAGGATAAATATTCGAAATGCTGACTTGTGAGGTATTTAGATGACATACAGTGATGTTCCAATTATCAAGTTTCTCACTTGGTTATATATTATATTTTCAAATAGTAGCCAATACAATTTTGTTTCCTATTACTAATAACATGTCTGCAACATTATGTTATGGCTGCACATGTAATCACGCAAAAATCAGTTGTTTAACTAAAAACATACAAAAATTACATTTAAGACAATTTCATGCTTAATAAAACCGACACACCCTGCCATATTTTATCGTTTTGACAGAGCGTGTCGATAGCATAAATCATGTCAATTGTAAAAAAATTGTAACAATAAAATTGTTTTCATGGAAAGATCCGATGCTCATGTTGATAAATAACCATCAATAACATAATTTTGCAACATATTAATCGTAATACAAAACCACATCTTAATGGATACCTATGTCAGGTAATAACTGACCGAAAAAACATGATAATCGGAATTGGAAAACTATCATATTACATTATATATATTCTCTTTAACCCAATAAAAAGTCAATCCTAGAACTTGATTTTTTTTCAGAATTTCCAACATTTTATACATATATAAAAACCAGTTAAAAAACTTTATTGATGTGACAGATGTTTTACTCCATTATCATTTTTGTACATACACACAGTAGTTATATATATATATATATATATATATATATGTATATATATGTATATATAACGATATGTTTGCATCGCTTAAATGCCTAAACTCGATTTGTTTACACAAAGAGGGTCGCTTAATGCACTAATGACAATTTTTATATCACTTCCCAACATGTTCAACCCAAGATAGGGAGCATAATAGTCATCCACATACAGTACTGTTTCGCTGTTTGACAGCCCATCAGTGCGGCTAGACATGCAACTACCCCAAGCCAGGTCACAATTTCAAACACGGATGAGAATATTTAACTCGCTATAAAAACTAACTTATGTTTTTTTCTCAATTCAACGTATAGCTTTATTCATATAAAATACATACAGGTTAGAACGATTTAATTAGCTTTTCGGTGAACTCATCTACACGAACATTCGTATTGCGACGCTATAGAGACATTATTTTCAAATAAAATTGATTTAAAAAAAAAATTAATTCAATTCGTATTATTCTTTTGCTGTTTTCCAAAGAGGAATTAAAATACACTACTACTGCCACAATATGTTGGCTAACTATCAAATTTCCTCAAGTTAATTTTAAATATCATCGCGTGTTCTCTGATAAATTGTATTTGTTTCACAATGTAGAAACAAATAATTAATCGGAAACAAAGATTATTTCCTCAAAAGTCTCAAGGAGCATTCATTACGCTTGATGACCTGTGGGCAAAACATAATACAGAGGAAAACAAAAACGATCGTTTCGTAATTTCCCTAAAATATCTAGAAAATCTTGTTATTTCTCGAATTCATTGTTTCTCACTTTTTTGGAATCATTTGATTTATTTCCACTTCATTTCCTGTTTTATTTATAAATGTTGCTCCTTAATCTTTGTTCGCTTTTAGACATTCATTCGTGAAATTAAACACGCCTTTATTTTTATTTTGTTATGTTATATTTATTTCCTCTTCAATCCATTGTTAAAGCTAATTTAATTTATTTGCGTATACAATATTGAATTTTTACATTTATAGCTCCTTACTCTTTGTTGTAGTTGTCTTCTTTTATTACGCATAAACTTTTCTTCCTCTTTCCTTAATCCACATTTGCACGATCAGAATATATCATATGGTTTTATGTCCGTTTTATTTCAGTTATTTCTGTTCCTCTTCTTTGTTCCTCTATTTCTGTATTACGAGGTTAATTTAAATATCTACTCTAGCCAAAACATATTTGTTAGCTGAACCAAAAGTATATACAATACATGAATGAATAGCGCGGCAGCACCGCACATGAATTTTAATTTCAATTCCTTACGTTGAAAATGTAAATTTACGTGTAGAAAAATAATAAAAACAACTGTTAATAATAAAATTCTATCTGTATAATATTACAATCGAGAAGGTACGTATAATTTTTCTATAATTTTGCGCTGTATTATTTATGTTCGTTTATACTATTTAACGACAGTTAAACAGTATGAAATAGAAATAATGCATCAGTAGAACAACATCATTAATTAATATTTTCTGTAAAATGAAACTATGTACAATACATTTTTGTTTTGAACTTTGTAAGTTTCTTAGTAAAGAAATCGGAGAGGCCCCCTAGTTATATTATGAGTCTTATTTACGATGGAGAGCTGCATGTATGTAGTATGTATGTTTGCACTTTTTTTGTTATTCGATACTATGTTCTTTTCTTTGATTACTATTAATCCCAATATACCCAGGTTTTAATTTGCCTTTGATCTATTGTATAAAAAACATAATAGACGGACGCGAGCGTTTGTGTATATCCACAATAGGCTTTTTTTGCTCAGGGTTTGCGCGTCGGTTACTTTCCGAGAGAAATTTCCTTAACGTCATAGATCGTAATATCTAAGTTTCGCAAACGGACATCGTCTCGAGCTTTTGTTGATCGTTATAAAAATGTCCTCGTTTCGAGCGTTTGTTTGTCTTTTTTGTATAAATAAATCGAAACTAATCCAACGAAAATTCATGCGTACCTGGCCTTTCCGACCTGGATCACAGTGTAGTATCTGTTCTGATGCTTCATTTGACACTTAAGTAATTACGTTTATTCAATATAGGTTAACCCCTTCAAACGAGACATTTACATTTTGAGCGTGCACCTTTTTTAGCATAGCTACTTTTCCCTCCACATTAAAAACGATCCTCCTTGTAGGCTTAAAAGCAACGTCATCTTATTGATTTACTACGTCTAATTTTATCGCTTTATACTTCCAGTCGCGTCATGGAGTTGGGGTATGATGTCAGGTTTTCGTTCACTTTCTTTTCCGCTTTAATGTCAAGGGTTTGAGCCTGCCTGCCTACTACCACTTTTTTGTGCCCAACACACAGCTCTAAATACCCGGTCATCATCAGGAACTCCCGCTAGGCTGTAATATAAATCTCGCTTGTCTGTTTAAATGTGTGTGTGTATGCGTGTATATATGTATGTATGTATTTATGTATGTATATATATTTGTATGTTTGCCTAAAACTTTCAATACAGGAGAAATATATTCACAAGTTTGGTATTTTTTAAGCTCGACACTTCGGTCGACACATATCGAAAATTGGCTACAAACATTACTTCCTGTATCCTTAACTGGACACTTTTCTACAGGGAGGGATCGCTGTTTTCGACGATATTTTCGAAAGTCATCCCCTCTTTTCGATTGACTAGCCTTAATTAAAATCTTGTCACAGTCGTTGTAGTGATGGACGCAACAGCAAAGGCGTCACGTTTTTTTTTTCTTATTCACGTTTTTTGCTCTTTGCGGTATAGATCCATTTTTTCTGCACAAGGCAGATCTTCAACCACCCGGGCAACGTAAGGCACCCAGGTTAGTAAATAATACAACGCGGGTAAACCGTTGTATATCAGTGTATTGTAAGTGCAAATATTTTGTAATGGAATTAAATTGTAATTTCTGGATAAAGTTTGTATTTCCATTTTGTTTAACATAAATTCCGGAGCCCCAGGATGGATTTACACTGCTGGTGTTCATTCAAGTCAGTCTTCTTTTAGAGAAACATGACTTAAAACCTTGCTTTGTTTTCTACAGAAATTCAAAAAAATCGAAAGCAACTCTCACTTGTTAAATTAGAATTGTGTTGAGGTTCTCTTACAGCTTCTTGCAAGTATATATAAGAGGTAAAATATTTACTTGTTTCTAATTAAGATTAGAATAAGAAAACGGATTTAATGTGAGTAAAAGTTAGGTCATCAAATGGACATTTCTTTAAGTGTAAGAAGTAAAATATTTCTCTGTTTACGAGAAATAATACTTAGAAAACGAAGAAAAAGTGGCTAATCTAGTAGAAATTACACTTTATTTAGCTATTTTCGAAATGTTTTCAATAAAATATTTTATAATCTTTAAGAAAATCTTCGAAGTCTGTAGCATTACTCGTGCCTCACATACTGGTTGTATATTATTTCGCAAGATTAACAAAAAACGAAGTATCCTCATTTTTTTTTTTTTTTACAAAGGCATCACCACATTATCAAGGCCCAGAGGCCACTCAAGGATAAGGGTTAAAGAGTGTACAGTAGAAATCGGTCAATATAGTAATCATTAGTAATGAAAATTTGGTAAATTTAATGACTTATATGGAACGGCTCATCAAGAACTTATTTACTTTAGACTTGAACACAACCATATTGTAGTCAGCCGGAAAGCAGGAAAACGGAAGACAATTCCACAGGCGTGCAGTTCTAAGAAAGAAGCTTTGTTCATGGAATCTACGTTTAGGTTTAGGCACAGATAAAGAGTGGGGGAAATTATTGATAGTGTTTACAGCTAGACGAGTGTCTCTTGTGAAAGTTTGGCGAGGGGGGACCATAGATTGAAGCTCAGTTGAACACTTTCCATGAAAATAACGATACATCAGAGACAAACTCGCAACATCTCTTCTGTGAGATAGAGGTTGCAAGGAGGAGAAAAGGGCATCTCCTACGAGGCTCATTTTGAAATAATATACATATTCATAGAAAATACTGTATTCAACGATGAAATAAAAAGATAAGATAACCCTTTATTGCAAAAGTATTTTCTGGTATTTGTTTTTTTATTGACGAATGTTACTGAATATGCATTCAGCAGATAGTTTAAAAATGACTTTGATATAGTGAGCATGAATGAAACAACTCAGGCACAGGGATGCATACACACATACTTGACTAAACTACAATTTTGAGCGAGCTTTTTCCGCGATACACTGATGTTAAACGAATGCCCTAGCCACCCCCATAATCTTATTCTTTATAAGTTGGTGTCATCGTACATCATTTAATAAAAGTTATTGCATGCCCTAGTTATAGCTCCTCTGAAGTGTACTTGAAGGAAGCTCTATATGAAACGGCACAGTAAGCAACTCCACAATATAAAGCGATGTACATTTGACTGCAGAGAATCTACTGATGATTATATGAAATCATCTGTAATTAATGGCTTAAATGAAAAATATAAATGCAAATGTTATATATCTTTGTTAATTTATTTCGAAATGAAAACCTTTATTTCGAATGCACTTTTATCCTATCAATAATATCATAATATAATTGATGTTATTATTTTATACAATGACTTAAATAAAAGTTAAACAACGCGAAGTATCATGTCTTATTATGATATAAATGGGAATATTTATTCAAACTTTATCCTGAATTGTAACAAAAATGCAGTTCACGTTCGTTCTCTAATTCCCTTATGATTTAATTATTTATGAAAGTGTAAACTATCGTTATATACAAAATTCGTTCATTAATCGGACGTTTCTGTCATCCATTTTTGATAGTCCTCGGACGCTTCCCGATAGAAAACAAACCTACGAACACTTTTCATCATATCAAACACTTTAGCGTGAACTTAAATTATAGTGACCCAACAGTTTCAGGGATTAAAGGAAACTAACCTAGAAACACACACACACACAATATATATATATATATATATATATATATATATATATATATATATATATATACATATATGTATATATATAATGGAACACTCGCGTCGAAACACCGGTTCTCCTCCTCTGATACCCCGGAGTTAAGCAACTTTGAGCCTGGTTAGTACAATAGGGGTGATCATTTTAGAATTATAGGTGTTGTATGTGCTCTCCGCATTTCTCAGTGTTTGTTTCCAGTCATCCTGTGTCATTAGTAGTTAACAATTTCGTCTCTGGTGTGGGATTGCACACCTCCTGCCACAAACATTTCAGGCGCAAGCAACACTTCCTGGGTACCATAGTATGTCCAGAATTGAAGAAGACTTCTTCTTCTTCTTATATATATATATATATATATATATATATATATATATATATATATGTATATATATATATATATATATATGTATATATATGTATATATATATATATATATATATATATATATATATATTACACAGTGATAACCAATTTCAAGGCCCGGAAGCCACTCAGGGATAAGGGTTATTGCAAATACATTACGTTAGAGTGGAGAATTGATGAAGTGTTTACTTAAGGGGGCGTTTCATTAGGAATTTGTTAACGTTGGACTTGAACACATCCAAGTTGTAGTCCGGTGGGAAGCAGGCAGAGTGAACAGACTTCCACAGGTGTGCCGTTCTAAGAAAGAAGCTTTGTTCATGGAATCCGCGTTTTGATTTAGGCACAGATATAGAGTGGGGGACATTTTTCACAGTGGATTAACCTAGACGGGTGTTTTGTGAAAGATTGGCGAGGGGAGCAAGAGATTGTAGTTCAGACGAGCACCTGCCATGGAAATCACGATAAAACAAGGATAGGTTCGCAACGTCTCTTCTGTGGGAGAGAGGTTGCAGGGTAGAGAAAAGGGTATCCCCCACTAAGCCACGAAGTCTATTTTGTACTCTGTCAAGGCAGGATAGGCTATTTTTAGCAGCTCCTGCCCAGATATGGCAACAGTATTCCATCCTTGGAGTACTTGGCTTTTATATAGATAGAGAATTGCATCAGATGTGAGATATCTTCTGGAGCAGTAGAAGGATCACACAATCTTTCCAGCGACCTTGGCAACAGACTTGATGTACGTGTTCCATGTAAGATCAGGAGTAAAGTTCAAACCCAGAAGCTTGTCAAAACACGGGGACTCACCCAGACGGGAGCCATCTATCACAATTGATGCCAGATGGGGATCAGAGCGTTGATGATGTAAGGGCAGGAGTTTTGTTTTGGATGCATAAAGGTAACCAGCCACATCTTCCCCCACTGAACCACGCGCTGGAGATCAGAGGAGAGAGAATCAGAGAGATCTTTGTAACTTACAGCCTTTGATGTGTTGCCGTAGATGGTCGTGTCATCAGCATAGATGTCAACGAATGGTTTAAGTATGTGTGTAGGGAGGTCATTGACGTAGATCAGGAAGAGAGTTGGCCCCAGGATTGACACCTGAGGGACTCCAGCATTTATATTGCAGGCCTCCGATTTCTGTCCATCTACCACTACTCTTATGAGCCTATCGGGGAGAAATGATTTAATGATTGAGAAATATTTCCAGTGATACCGTAGGTGGAAATCTTGTGAAGTAGACTCTTATGCCATACCTTGTCGAAGGCCTTTGATATGTCAAGAGTAATTGCCCTTGAAAGGAAGCTTTTGTCAAGAGATTCACTAATCCTATGGGATATAACCGTCAGCACATCTGCGGTAGATCTTGCAGAGCGGAAACCATATTGTGTGTCACTAAGAAGGTTATTCCTGCTGAGGTGGTTGACTATTTCTCTATTTAATATGGATTCCAGGAACTTACTAATAACAGACAGGAGACTTATTTGTCTGTTCTTAGAGGGAGATGACTTATCACCTGAATTCTTAAATACAGGGCAAACTGATGAGGTCTTCCAGGGAGTCGGAAAGCTCTTCTCCTTAAGGCAGCGCTTAAATAGTTTCGTAAGTATGGGAGCAAGTTCTGGTTGAAGCTTTTTTAACACTATAATTGGGATGCCATCAGGGCAAGTTGCTTTACTGGAATCTAGGTTCTTGATTAGCTTGGCGACCTCATGCACGGATATTTGTATGTTACCTAGCTTGCTCTGTGTTATAAGAGAAAATATGGGGAGTTGATGGCCTTCGTCGCATAGGGTAGAATTAGCTGCAAAGTTCTTTGCAAATAGTGTGCCCTTGTCTGACGCTGACGAGATGACCTCTGGTCCATTGATAATGGTTGGGATAGAACGCACACTTCTGTTCAGAATCATATTTGTTATTTGCCAAAACTTGTTGGAACCAAGCCGCTGATAAGCTACCTTGGATTTAACAGACTGGGCATATAGCTCTCTTGCATTTTTTATTACTCTTTTACAGTGGTTGCTGGCAATCCTGAAAGCAGCTTGAGTCTCAGTGCATCTATTACGTTAGTAGCTATGGAAAAAGTGATTTCTGTGCGCGATAGCAGCAGCCCATTCTGGGGAGACCCATGGCTGGCTGTTAGGTTTTTGTTGGAATTTTTTAGATGGTATGAAGTGGTCTATGCCTACAATTAACCATTCGGTCAGATCTGATACTATAGAGGACACTTCCTTTTTAAACATGGAGTGCAGAGGTAAATCAGATATGAATGCACGGAAGCCATCCCAGTCAGCCATAGAGTATCGGTAAACAGTACGGTGGAGGGGTACGTGTGGGGACTTCATACATTTCGTTTTTATCTTAACTGATACGACGGAGTGGTCGTAGGATCCTAGAGGAGATTGGACGGAACATGAACATAACTCTGGGGAAGTTGAGAGAAAAATATCTAGGAGGCTTGCATATTGACCGGGTGTATCGGGCACACGGGTGGGGTCGCGAACAATCTTAGTGAGGTGATAAGCAATGGCAAAATCATGACAAAATCTCCCCTCATCCTGTGTCTTATTTGAATGGGTAAGCCATTCCCCGTTATGGACGTTGAAGTCACCACAGATGTGGATGTTTGCCGATGAATGTGCAGACAGTATGTTGTCTATTTTCTCAGATATGCTCTTAAAGATAGTAACTTCACTGTAGTTGGGCCGATAGAGGGCAAATATAAATGCAGTGGTGTTAGCAAGTGCAACCATGAATCACATATAGGGTAAGTTGGGATCTTCTTTAGCCCTGTCACACGGGAATCCATCCTTAATATAGGCACATATTTTATGCCCATGGCGATCTTGGGGGTAAGATTTAGCTGTCAAATTTGAGTATCCGTTAATAATGAATTCATCTAGGGAAGTGTGATCGTCCCTATTCCAATTTAACTTAGAAATAATATGTTTGGTTTCGTCTCCTGTAATTGGGTTTCAACCTCTGGAAGGTTGGAACGTAGACCCTTGATCTTGGAGAAGGAGACCTGGTAGTAGCCGTCTACGTTGGAAGAAGGGGTTCTAGGTTAATTCGAGTTTATTATCTGGAGATATTTCATGTTGAGGTTTTGGGATTTGTGGAATATGTCGGCATACGAAGGTAGAGCAGTACAGAGAGGGAAAGTAAGAGAGAAAAATACAGGATTTTTTGTAGCACACGAAAAGGTAAAGCCGTAACAATTACCCACTAGTATGGCATCGAGAGGCCCCACCAGAGACTACTGCATGGTACAGATCCACTCACCAAATGGCAATACAACAATCTCAGTACTTTGCGCCTGCTGATAGGACAGCTTCCTTTGTGGTTAATCCAAGGTTCTGGTCCCTGACTATCAGGCGAATAACATTAGCCCAGACAAAACGTTTAGATCCAGCACCCTTACTAGTGACATGGCCACAAGGACAGAAAGAGACAAAAAAATTTCCGACATCTACGACTACTGGTCACCAAGTACTACCGACTTTTAAGCAGCTTTTTCTTCACCCTTTGTCAGAAAAACACACTCATTGAATGAGTACTGAGGAACAAAAAAGGAGAAGCGAGAGTTACTGGAGCTGCCTATAAAACATCCACTGTATTATCTACTCTTCATTTAAAAAAAAAGAAAAAGGGGGAAGAAGGGAATGCGTACAAGTGACTTATTTATATCTAAGAAGTAAGTCCGGTGGAAAGTTAACAATTCAGGACACTTGATGATAAACTCCCCTCCCATATTAATGGGCGGAACTTTGTCGTTATCTATCGAGATTAAATCATTAGAGTTTTACCTTTAATTCATTAAAATCCAATAATTATCTATTATCAATTTGTAAAGTCTGCTTAATAATTATTTACATTCGAGTTAAGATAATTATTCAAGGTTTTACTTTAGGAGGTGCGTTTTCATAGGTAACTTTTTCTTTGCTTATGGCACTCTATTATATTTCGAATGTACTTGAAAATAAGGGTAACTATATAAGATTGTTTGATTAGCTAGCAAGGAAGCAAACATTTTCAATACAGGCAAGCTTGCAGTAATAGTATATATTAAGTATACTACTTAAATCAAGTCCTAAGTTTATCTACTTCAATAGAGAATAATTTCTGGCATTTTTTATCGTTAGTTTCCGGAATTTTCTTTGTTTTTATCGTTTACTTTGTAGCATGGGGGCTGATGAATAAGACAGAAGAATACAGACAAGTACATAAATAAAACAAGAAAAACAAGTATAAAAACAAGGTAACATAAAAAACATAAAGTAATAGTTTTTAAAAAAATACTTAACGTTATTGCCATTGTGTTCTGTCCGCCGTCTTTTTGCCAACCGGAAGCTCGCATATCGTCGTGTCTGTCTAGAGCGTAAGAAGATTTCTATTTCCGGAAAACTTGGACGAGTGCCTATCTATTTACAGAATAAAAGTCGTTACGTTCGGATGTGTAAATATTTAATTTACGTTTTTTTTATTGTTAAAAAAATTCTAACTTTTTTTTTTAATAAATCCTAAGTTTATCTTCTCTAATAGAGAATAATTTCCGGCATTTTTTTATTTTATCATTAGTTTCCGGCATTTTGTTGGTTTTTATTGTTTACTTTGTAGCATGGGGGGTTAAGAATACGACAGGAGAATACAGACAAATACATAAATAAAACAAGAAAAACGAGTGTAAAAACAAGGTCACATAAAAAAACATTTTTGATGAGTTTTAAAAAATACTTATATATATATATATATATATATATATACATATATATATATATATATATATATATTATCGATGTAGACAAGCGTACGAGGTCGCTGTATTGGACATGCTAATTATTCTGGCAAGTGGTCGGTCAAGTACGCAAGCTATTCTCATGCTAATTTATAACGTTTGTCTTCCAATGGAAGGGGCTAGTTATTCGATGAAAGACAAGAGGATACGTTTTTAAAAATCATGTTGATATTTAGGGGGACAACGAAAGGGGTTATATGACCTTAAAACTCCAAACATTTAAAATTGAGGATAGAAGAAAAAAGTTGAAAGAAAGAAATATAAAAAGAAAAAGGAGCAATAGACTCACTGTAACTGTGGTAGTGTAAGTATGGATAGAAATAACGAAAGCGTAGATCAATACTAGTTATTAACATTTTCTGTATTGTAAAGTTGAGTACGTGTATCTCTTTTGAAACAGACGCATGGGACAGGGAGAGAGAGAGAAAGAGAAAGAGAGAGATGCTGAAGGGAAATTAACTATCTAGCTAAATAAGCAGAGGATAAGTCAAAGCACGAAATTTATTGAACAAAGGGTATTTTTGAGAACTAGGTTAGTGGTTTAAGGCAGACATTTTCTTTTTTTATATATAAATATACATATGTGTACATACATATATATATACATATATATACATAAATACATATATGTGTGATCGTTTATGTATACTCATGTTTATTCAATTTATTTATTCGTTTCTTTTCTACTGCTTTTGTTAGTTTTAAAGCTATTTTTTATCACCATCCTAGAGTAAATGTTATTTTGTGAACACAGTTATTTGCTATTTCACTTCTACAGTGTAATAGATGTTGGGGTTCTTTAAAGTACAGGATAGCAAATGTTTCATGAAGGCATAATTTACATGGGTCGTCTAAATGCCTACACGTGGTAGCTTGTCTTATTATTTTCCATTCGACTACCGGGAATGTCCGCTTTCTTTGAGTTCCCAGTATTTATTCGCTAGTGTTGATTTTATACGGTGTTTTTTATTGTTGACTGTGCTTTTGTGGTCATGGTATCGGGATTTGAAATCTAAGGAAGTCATGCCTACGTAATATTTCTTGATTAGATTAAATTTATAGTAGGTATAACGAGTTAAGAAAGCAAGGGGTAGAGAAAGTAAACACCTCAAAGAAGCTATAAAGCTAAAAACAAAAGAAGAAAGCATATAGGAGGGTTAAAGTAATCACTCATGATTTGGTAGACGTGTGTATCTTAGAGGTTAGTTTGCAACCTATTATATAATTATAAGTGAGAATCGATAAGCTTATAGGAAGACAGCTGGACATTGTTTTTTAAAAGAAGAAAGGATATATGCAACAACTCTTACCCTGTAATTGCATATAAAAGTATAAGTATAAGCCTCCAGATAGTTCCTATTAATGTAAGATAAAATTAGTGGAAATTTTTTTTATAGTTTAAATCCCTTGTTTATTTTTTTATTATCAACTGTTTATTCAGGCTTACCCTCAATGACGGTTCTCATTTTCCAATGCGTATTTATGTCTCTTTTTCTTAATTTTTTGAAAAAAAGTTTATTTTATTTTACAGAATTGTATTTGCCATTAAAATAAATTTTATTTAAAGGGAAAATATTTTAATTGCAGACATATTTAGGAAGCTGCACACATATATACATATACACCCACCCACACACACACACAAACACACACACACACATATATATATATATATATATAATGAACTCTCCCGTCGTTTTTGACGCATAAGGGCCAAAAATTCGCTCTGTTTCACTCGACCTTCAATGCTTGTGCACGCATGTTTGACACGAGGCACGCACTTCCCCCACAAACCAAACCGCTCGACTCACAGGATACAGGCTGGGAAGATGCTGTCACCACTCTTGCTCTACGAAGATTTGTTTGATTCGATAGCCGTGTGTCAATGTATGTGTTAATGGCCGCAAAACATTTTCCCTCCACAATATACGCAGCAACTTCTTCAAAGGTTTTTGGGTTCAGGCCTGCGTACTAAAGATTGTCTTTCAGATTATCCTTGTACCTCAGAAATTGACGACTCACATTTCGATTACCCTCTTTCAGTTGACTGTTTGCTAGTTGCGTAGGAAGACGGTTTTCATTAATGTGAACAAGGTGACCAGCCCGCCGAAGCTGAGACTTTATTAGAAAGGCCTCAATACTTAAAATGTCGCACCTAGCAAACAATGCCGAGTTAGGGACCTTGCCTTTCCATGTTAATCAACATATACAGCGAAGCAGCGCTTAGGGAATGTATCCAGTTGCTCAATCTGCCCACGGTATGAGGTCCAGGCTTCCGATCCGTACAGGAGTATCGAAACAATCACTGCACGATAAACTGAGATTTTAATCTTTAGAGTCAAACCTCTTTCATTCCATAATTTGAACCGCAGTTTGCCGAAAGCATTAGTCGCCTTTGAAATTCTGCTCAATATATTATCATCAAGTGATGCTAACGAATTCACCTTACGTCCGAGATATACAAAGGATTAAACATACTTTAGAGGCTGTCTATTCAATAAGATTTTCTGAGGTGGTTCCACATATTCTGTTCTCGGAATATTCACACCACATTGCTGCGACGGGGTGGGCTTTAATTGGTAGATAACTTCTGTCTTTTTAATACTAATCGTCAAACCAAATGATTTTGAGGCATTGGAAAACTTGTCAACTAATTCTTGTGCTTCTTCAAATGAAGTGGCCACAAGTGCAGCAGCGTCTGCAAAAAGAAAACCACGAACCATTTTGCTTCTTGTTAGCGTTTTATCTTGGAATCTTTGATGATTAAAAAGACCCTCGGTAGTTCTAAACTCAAAATGGACACCTTGTAATCTTTAAAAGCATGCTCGAGCATGATTGAAAAGAAGATGGCAAAGTTCACAGGTGTCATAACACAACAATGTTTCGTACCGGTTTTTACCTTGAATGGCTCAGAGAATTTTCTGTATGCTCTTACACGTGCCTCCATTGTCCATAGAAAAGATATTGTTACATTTAATATTTTTCAGGGATTCCAACTGTATTTTAAACCTTACAAAGTGCTACTCTGTCGAGAGAGTTAAATGCCTTGGTTAGGTCGATAAAAACGGCAAACAGATCCTGATTTTTCTCACGTGCCTTCTCTGCAACTTGGCGCAGACAGTAGATCATGTCGACGGTCCCCCTTTCAGATCTAAAACCCCACTGCGTCTCAAAATAATGTTTTTCTAGTAGATGAATGATAATCCTGTTCAAAATAACCCTGACTAGTACTTTTTCAACGAGAGAGAGAGAGAGAGAGAGAGAGAGCAGTGATATTCAACGGTAGTTATCACAATCAATGCGCTTTCCTTTATTCTTGAAGAAATAGATTATTGTCAAGTTCCTGAAATGCTGAGGTACAGAACCGCTTTCTCAGATCATTATGAATAAATCCAAAAGTTTTTTCAAAAGTGTGTTCCCTTTAACTTTTAATATTTCAGTGGGTATACCATCATCACCTGCACACTTTTTCAGTAGCATTTGTTTTACAGCTACGAAAACTTCAGAAAAATTACGAATCACATGTAGTTCTGGCATTTGGATTCTTGCGGGCAAATAACTCAAAACATCACCGTCAACATCAGAAGAAGAATTCAGCAATCCTTCAAAATGGTCCTTCCAGCGGTTTAGGAAGTCATTTTTATAAGTCAACCAGGTTGTACCATCTGCCCCCATAATGGGTTAAGTACCACATTGTTGAGGTGCAAAAAAAAATCCTTTCAGACCCTCATAAAATACCCTCACATATTTCCTATAATATATATATATATATATATATATATATATATATATATATATTGAGGAAAACCGATGTATAATGTGGAATTAGTTTCTAAAGGAAAACAAGCAAACTCAATAGATTGTACGATCGTTTCAGAAACGATGTTTTTATTGAAATAAACAATGTCTTGAACAATAATTTGAAAAAAATATTCTCTTTTAAAAGAGTCTCCACGTCAGTAAAAATAATAGTCGGTTTAAAACACCAAATTAAACTAGCAATGTTGTAGTAAAGTAGATATTTTAGAACTGTTTTCTTTTTAAATAAAGAAAAGAAGTTAATAACTTTCCAGCTGACTACAATATGATTGTTTTAAGTCCAACGCAAACAAGTTCTTGCTGAACCGTTCTTTTAAGTAAGCCAATTCACAAAATTCCCACTACTTATATTTACTACGCTATAATCACATTGACTAATGTATACCCATTAAACATTATCCTCGAGTAACCTACGGACCTCGATAATCGTGATTCCTGTGTAAATAAAAGCTCCACTTCATGTGCTCGAGATTTGTTGATATTAAGGGATCAATTCTCTTTCATATAACCTGTCGGTTGCATGTTGTAAAACTGCCCCTGCAGAAGCTGAATAAATTGGGCTACGCGACGCTGCCTCACCCACCATAGTCACCTGACTTCTCGCCCACTGATTTAAGCATCTCGAAAACTTCCTGAGCAGAAAACTCTTCAAAAGCCGATAAGATGCTGAATCAGACTTCAATGATTATAATCTTCTTCAGAACTACGGTTTTCTATGCTCATGGTATAAATGCCCCTTTTTTCTCGTTGGTAGGATTGTATTGATTTTTATGGTTCTTGCTTCCATTAATAAACTTTAGAATAAAAAGTGTTAAAATTTTTTTGAAGATGAACGACGAAGATTTTTACACCAATCTAATACAAGCTATTTTCTGCCTTTATTTATTTATGGGTTTATATTAAGATTTTTGTTGCATTATTCATATTATATTGGCTTACAAGGAGCTTTCACACAGGTATATATCTCTCCTTGAAAACAACCTTTGGGTTCCCTGGAAGCTGAGTGACTACAAGACTCCTCAGATTTCCAGTACTCTCTTCCTCTTTCGATAACATTTGCAAATAAAGACGCTTACCATTGATTCCAGCAGGCAGTGATCATTGGTATCTTCTGAAATTAAAGTGGCAATAAGCGTCCCCACTGTCGGAGTTCTCTTTCCAATTGTCTAGCGAAGTTCGGGTCAGCACTCTCTTAGGTTTTATATTTTCCTTGACCCTTCTCGAATATTTGGCTTCACTCATTTGGGGAGCAGGGATGTGGTAATGGCGGATGGGTGATGAGATAGAGAACTTATATATACAGCTTCAATGTTCTTGGTATCATGGAAAGCTTCCTCATGTTTTGACTCTTTAGCAGTTTTGTCTGGCATGCGTATTTAGCTGATGTGTCTCTTTATTTAACAATTTTCTTAATATTTCAGCTGTTTTTATTATTGTTATTCGTTGTAACTTTCCGGCTATTCATCTGATTCGAATTTCTCCCATCCTTTTTAAAAGATTGTTATTTAATTTTTCCAAGTGTTTTTGCCATTATAGGTATTATCTTGATTCTTAACATCATCCATATCTCTTTCAGATTATTATTATTATTATTATTATTATTATTATTATTATTATTATTATTATTATTATTATCATTATTATTATTATTATTATTATTATTATCATTATTATTATTATTATCATTTTTATTGTTACATAATGTTTAAACATTTGATAACAACGCTATAGTAATACAAGTGTACTACTATTTTAATCTATTGTTGGTAATCTTTGTATTAAAATTCTCCAGTATGTTACAGCTCAAGTAAAAACTGTAAATAATTTACTATCATTAATACGTATAACCCCTTTTTAAGTCTTCTGAGAGAGTTTTATTTAGCCGCGCCATTTCTATTTGTAAAATAATCTGCAATGGCAGTGTTTAAAATCATAAAATTATTTTGTATCGCATTCAATTGTTGCGGTCAGATCTATTTGAAATGTAATCGACTGAAATCGACCAGGTCCGTTGTGATAAAATCTAATTCATCCGCAAGATGGGAAATTCACCAAAGGCGACAATATCTGAGTCAAAGAAAAAATACTGTGTCGTCTATTCGGTCCTTTTCAGAAATTCTCTTTCAGAAGTAAAACGTGCGAAACCATAAGAGTTTAATTGTCCTTTAGCAAAAGTGACTGTTTCATAAGCTATTGGAAGCCTCTGCCACCAAGCTCAGCAGGTGGCCTC
The DNA here is from genome assembly GCF_053919585.1 of Euprymna scolopes. NCBI lineage: Eukaryota > Metazoa > Mollusca > Cephalopoda > Sepiida > Sepiolidae > Euprymna > Euprymna scolopes. Next base: position 58,804,014 of record NC_136482.1, on the reverse strand, counting down.
TGACCTCATCGAAAATCAAATGGTCTTGATTGTCTTCTTCCAGGAGATCCTCTCATAAATTCTCACCCTCTCAGGTGTCTTGTCAATTATGCTTAAAATCAATTAGCTTTTCATGCAGGCTAAAATAGGATAACTGACTCACGATGTTTTAACTAGAAAAAGTTAATTTCACAAAAGTTACGCATTTTTACGTATATACATCGTTAAGTTTCATTACACCAAAAACATCAAGATTCTCCGAAAATCTTATTTTTTGTCTTACGATGGCGGGCAGGGTGAGTGAATGGGTGTCTGTGACGTTTATGGAGCGTGTATTTTCTCGAGATTTGGTTTCAATCTGTCTAATTCGGCCTGGATATTTGCTTAAATACTAAGGTAACAGGGTAAGTCGGGCAATCCGCCGAACAAGCCAGAACCAAACACGTCCAACAAGAAATACCCGACTCTTTTCATGTGTGTATTTCAACAGGGCGTCTATATCCTGCGAATCTGGAACCAAAATAAAATTTCTCTCACACTACCCACAAAAGGTCACTCCTGTCACTCAGGAAGCCAAGACGCCTGACAAGTGTTCCTCAGGGCAACGTATGCACGATTTCATTTAACATTATTCTGACATTTCCTCTCATAGTTTAAAACAATATAATATATGTATGTTTTTACAAAGTACTATAAATGCATCCATTTTTATAGGTCGCCTGCCGCTGTCCGGGTTTCAATCCACGTTTAACGGACAATCCCATCATATTTACATGCCCGCAATCAGGGTGTTAGGGGGTTCAATCTTCCCGATGAGGAATAGTATCGCTCCTCTAGACGGTCACGTCATACTATCCATTTGAAAACATGCATTTTCAAACTATTCCGAATCTACTGCGATTAGGACTAATAATAATAATGTTATTAAAACGAAAATAATTTATTTGTTCGCGAGATTTGAAAGATGTGTAAACAGGTGAAATGATGTATCTTTAAAGTAGAATATATTATATATGTATTATATTCCTGACAGTCAATGATATATATTACAGGAGAACTACAGATGTAGAAACCGAAGGTATAGATAGACTTTAATCAAAATGTAACAAAATAAAATTGGGGTTTATAAAAAAAAACCTGTAATAACACTTTGTTTAAGATTAGTAATTATAATTACCCAAACTGAACGTTTATTTACCTTCCATGTAACTTAGGATTAGATAAAACATGTGTATTTTTCTCATCATTCATATGCTGAAATAATTTGTTGAACTTCTTTACTTAATAATATCTGGCACTTAAATTACTATGAAGATATATTCACTCATATCTTACTAATAGGTTTGCCCTCTGACTTGTATATTCTCTAATTTTGGAGCATAATAATAATAATACTAATGTTACTTTAAAAAAGTAATAATAGATATATGGCTGCAAACTAAACCGTTAGGGAACTTCTTAAATCAGCGTTTATCGTAAATTAAAGAAGAATTAAACAAAGAAGAGGTGTCTATAATTTATCGGCATAAAAATAGCTCCTATCAAATGTAAATAATGTAAATTTATACACACGTTAACTATTTTACACCATAGAATACATTGTAACGTAAGTAATATATATATGCATATATATATATATATATATATATATATATATATATATATATACAGAGAAAGAGAGAGAGAGAGAGAGAGAGAGCGAGAGAAAGATACTCCGTCAACAAATTCCACAACTAAATTGCATACTCATTTAATTTTAGTGGCGCATCCACATTAGAATTATAACAGCTTATAATCATTCCAAAAAGCATATTCCTATACTACATTGTTGTTTTTTTAATAGGTGAAGGTTTATGCATATATATATATATATATATATATATATATATATATATATATATATATATATATAAATATATATTGATATACATCAATGGATAGATATAGAAATAGATGTATATATAATGTGCGTATGTATGTGAGCCTATTTAAAAGTGCACAGAATCCTCCTTATTTTTCCATCGTCAATTTTTAACGGGACACGCAATTAGGTTGGTGAAACCTGCTAAATTTAATTATCATATTCATATTTACATATTAGTCTCAGTTTACTTACAAACTAATAATTGGAACATAACATTTATAGTACTCTGATAGGATGTTTTTAAATACTTTAAGAAGCATTTTAAATATCATATATATAATTGTGTATATATATATATATATATATATATATATATATATATATATATATATATAATTGTTGTGATGTATCCTCAAACCATGCAGAGCGTCCCCAGGTTGCGGATAGGGAAACCCCTCTTTTTATAGGGGGTAGCTTTGAATATTAAATCAAAAGCCGCTGACAATGAGGAAATAAAATGAAAATGAAAACCGAAAATAATACATACTGGCTGGCCGTCGCCCAGGATAAAAAGGGTCCCTTACCTCGTTCACACACCAGACGAGAAAAGGTATTTGAAGGTATGAACCCTCTTACCTCAGATAATGGCACTACCATGACAGAGGTCCACTTTGATCAGCCAACAGATCGTGGATTAGATCCTGGCCCCAAACCATCATGTGCAACCACAAGAAAAGGAAACAGAAGAGGCCTAAAACCCCAACCCTGGACAGTTGCACAAAAGAAGGTATTATTATATTGCTACCATTTTTCAAAGTTTGAGAAATGAAGCAGAACGTCGAATGAGATCCTACAAGAGAAAATCAAGAATTCTGACCTCCCTGAAGACAAAATAATTGCATTGTTGTACATTCCTAAATATAATACACTGTTAGTTTACTATTTATTTAGATATGCTCACTCACACGCAGATCGTACTTAAACACTGCACATCGGTTTATTGCAGGTCAATATATTTTTTTGAATTGTTAAATTGCTAGTAATCCAGAGATATTGAATTTGGTACTTTGGAAAAGCAAAACAAATCGCCGTGTTTCTCAGAATTTATTGAAATCTGAACAAATATTTTGAAAATTATACTAATTTTTCTATTTTCAAGTATTTTTAAGTATGTGTCGTTTCATTCTAAGTATCTAGAAAGTGTGCACCTTCAGAATTAAAAACACATTCTTAGTTCATATTTCAATTTATATGAAATAAAGGGCATGTCCAGTAACAATAATAATCGAGAACCATAACGAAGTTCACTTTTTTTAAGGAAATATTCATTATTCAACATAGCTCCCATGCTACAAAATACGTTTGAATAACCTCTTTTCAACTGATGATGTCAGTCGAGTTATTTAAGATGTTCTGATGCTATAGGAATTTTTTTTAAATCCTCCCTAAATTTTCATCCTTCGACGAAAGTTGAACACCCCCTTCATAAACTTTTATCTTTATTATTGATCAGAGCTGCTCAATTAGGTTTTATATGTAGAAGAATGTAGCCATATCATCAAATTATTTCGACTAATGCCTAATAATTTCAACTAAGATGGTGTAGCCTTGGCTGAGAGAGATGGTACATTGTCGTACATAAAAATAAATTGGAGGTGACACACCAACGGAAGGTCATCAAGCCACGGTGACAAATTCTCATGTAAAAATAAACTATAAGACTTGTTGGCACTCGTAAATATCTAAATAGTGCATCGCAAATTATTCCAGCCCAAAACAACACATTTTCCTCTGTGTTGAAAACGGAATTGATGAGGGGTAGGGAATCAAAGAGGACTCCAAACTTAGGCCAACCCATCTGGTCCATCAAGCCTTCCTCTGGACTTAGCGTTTACGAGAACAATTTCAAAGCTGCTTTTCATGTATTTGTGAGCCAAGGCCAAAGGTTTTTCCTACGGGATTGATTGAAATGAGGTATTACTATCGGCTTAATACTTCTTGTAATTCTGTTTAAGAGATCGCAGCGTATCTATATTGACTAGTATTCCAGCCTGGTTAAATATAGCAGCGCTGTATCTGTCAGGTTGCTTGATAACTTACCAGCGGATTTTTTTAACATCACGAGCAGGAACTGACTTTCTTGTGTGTTTGTCCTCCCCTCGTTTGATGTTTGGATTTTTAACGCATAAAGACAATGTTCTTCAATTTGTTCTAAGCTGCTTGGCTAGATCTACGAGTGATAAACCTTTTCAAAGGCCTGCAATGCACGTTCATTTTCACTAGCTGCCATACGATCCCTTTCCGGCATTTAGCAACACGTTCAATAACACACTTTAAATAAGCAGAAAATAAACAAAAATAGAATAATTTGAAAAAATATTGGTTCAAATTCCAAAACATTCAGGGAAATAATTACACATGTAATGGTCTTCCAGCGTTTTAAATTTCGCTTCTCTGAATCCCATAGCAATTTAAAAATTGAAAAGTTTGACTTGCGATAAAGAGATACACAGGGTTTATACATGCAAATGTTATTGCCGATATGTGTATATACGATGTCAGTGCAATATATTCGAACGAAACGGTCACATCACAGAAACGAAAATGTTAGTTTGAATAGGCTTCTTCTAAAACAGGTTGCAACACTTGTGCGAATATGCAGCAAATGTAGTGCTGATAAATAAATATACATATAAATATACATAATCTATATTCTTATCTATCTATCTATCTATCTATCAATATATTTATATATATATAATGTATGTATACATACATATGTATATATATATGCATATATATATATATATGAATAAAAACTTAAAGCGCCTATTTCCTCTGAAGACCAACCTCACCCAGAAATCTTAACAAATGAAGTCCCTATCAACGCTCATAGAGAACCAAAGGAAATAGAAAGAATCCTTGCCAAATTTTACGGATTACAAACCACTGCCCACCCCAAATACAACCCTTACCTTGAGGAGTTTGAGAATGTTAAATTTAGTAAAAAAAAATTAAATTTAAAAAACAAAAACACCATTATAATCCGGTTACTCGAAAAGTAAATAATTTTGCCGAAAAAGTTAAAAAGAATAAACATGTATTAGAGAAAAAATGTTTATATACTTGACTCTCCTACACTTTTGTATAAAGAACTTAATAAATCTTATAAAATAGTCCTTCCTAAGACTTTAGCTTCCATTAATTATGAAGCTTAACATTTACTGACTTCTATGCATATTCATTACTTCACTGAAACAATTTCTCCTGGTACCCTCCATTCACCCTCAAAGATCATAAACCTAATGTCTATGACAACTCTTCAATCAGATTGATCTGCCAACCTTACTCTGACTTATGTGCTGTAAGCAAACATATCTTAGATAGAATCATCCCTTCTATTAATGTAAAAGTAAGTTTCCCGCTTTGGCTAAATTCAGATTCCGTATATATTGGTTTTTCTCCCTTAAAAATAAACCTCCTTCATAACCTTTGACATTCAAAATTATTATCAATCAATTTCTCCGATCCTTTTAAATAAGGTTCTAATCTTTGCTAAAACAAATTCTGAATTATCGAATTTAGAAATTAAATTAATTCTCCCAGCGAAAAAGTCACTTATACAATTTAATAATAAGTTTTGGACTAGTAAGGGCACCCCGGATAATTTTGAGATCTTCATGGGCCTTCTTACTCTGCAGAGGTTTTCGATTTAGTGGGACTCTTCTTACTGAAAGAACTTAAATACACTTCAAACATATCCTAGGGGGCCTTTATAGAGATGATGCCCTTTTTACTACAATAGCCAAGCTAATGAAGTACAACAATACAGTTAAAAAATTACATAACTTCTTTAATAACTTTGGCCTTTCTACAATTATCGAACCAAACAAAAAAAATTCAAATTTTCTAGATGTTACATTAATCTTAACACTGAAATTCATAGGCTTCATCATAACCCAAACCTTACGCTTTTATACGACCATAAATATTCTAACAACCCCAACTGAATTATAAAATTCATCGTAACATCGGTCTCTAGAAGAATTTCTGCTCTTTTGCTGATAAAAAAAACGTTTAATCAAAATGCTACTTTCTTCAATAATGCCTTAAGGAACTCAGGACACGAGGAAAAGATTACATACAACCATTATGCTCCTCCCGCAGGCCGCCTTAAATCTGTAATCACACACAATATGACTCGTAAGAAATCAGATCAAATAACAAGATCGTCCTCTATCAATTACAATGAAACAGTCTACATATACAATCTAAACCAAAATACTAATCGTAATACCTCTAACCCAACCAGTCGCATCAGGAGAAAGACAAATATTTTTTAATCCTCCATTTAGCGTAAATGTCAAAACTAATATACCTAATGAATTCTTCAACATTGTACAAAACTTCTCAAATACTCACACATATATAGTTCTATTTTCAATAAAATATTAATTAGGGTTTCTTATTAAACAATACCTAATTTAGCACGAAGACTCATAACTTCTAATAACAAACAAATTAAATCAGCCTCAACATCCCTTTCCCAATTTACCCCAAAACGAACTGTAATTGTAATAATAAACACCTCTGCCAATTCAATAATGGTTGCATCCATAACGATGTTATATATTCATGCAAAATTACTGAACTCCTACGCAATCCTTCCATAACAGACACTAATATTTCGTCTTCAAGTTACCATTCTTCCCATCCTCTATCTGATATAGTTACTCATTCAATATACAACTGGAGTAGCCCCTCCATCTACAATCATCCAACTAGCAATAATAATAATAATAATAATAATAATAATAATAATAATAATAATAATATTTCTCCTAACAGCCATCACTATATATCACCTCCAAAATAGTCCTCATACAATCATTGTCCCACCCTTAGTTGAACACTATGGACAAAATTCAAACTATTTAACTAATACAAATCAGCAAATGACTGTTAATATCAGACCTTAAGCTTTTAATAAAGTACATACATATATTGGCGCTACGGCATATTAATTAAGAAAAGAATATCAAACCACATTTTTTCTTTTAACAACCATAATTCTAATAATGACCAAGGATTTTCTCTAACTACGTTAATTAAAAAATTTAACTCTAATAATAACCTCTTCTTAATCAAATGGTCTATCCTAAAAAGGTTAAGTCTTATACTCCAGGGTGTCAATCATGTTGCCTCTGCACAACAGAAGCTATAACTATAATTACTTCCTTTAAAAGTTACAATATAATACATTCTAAATCGAACTAATCTCGTTCCGTAAACATAAGTATACATTTAATTAACGTAATTTTGAAATTACGTAGTTATTACTTTAACCTTTCGCATAGATATATAATTTTTCTTGAACATTATCGTTTTTTCTACATTTCTTAATATTTTTTAACTTTATAATACTATATTTTTATTTTTATTTCTTCTTTTCTTGGCCGGTTTTTTTATCTGCAATTTCTGTTTTAGTCTTTAAATATTCCTATCAATTAAATATACGCATGCATCTATATCCTTTATGTATATTTACTTATATTTTACTATATGCATGCACTTATATACTTACTTGCTTATCTGGAATTTGAAGATACCTGCCATCCTCTCTCCTTAAAAATATATTTTTTTATTTTATATTTTATTTTATTTAATTTTTAATATAGTGTTTATTTATTTTTTATTTATTCCTTTTAGTATTTTTAACAAATCTGCTAACACTTTTTTAATAATAACCTGCACATTTCAGTTGACCTTTTTTTGCCCTATATAATCGCTCCTTTAACATCTTTTTGTCTGGATCATTTTAATATTTGCTTTTCTATTTTATATTTAATTCTATCATCATTTAATTTTTTTTCTCTCTCTTTACTGATTTTCTTTAATTACACTTTGTTCTCGGCAGCCGTGTTGAAAGCATTTCTTATTTTTCTTTTATTAATATTATTGGAATTTTTCCCCATTTTATTGTACATATTTGTGAATTATTCCACGGATTTCGGCCTCTTGGATTATTTTGGACAATCTTTCAATTACGCGATTTCGTTGAATTTTATTTGTGCGAATGGAAAATTAAATTAACTTTCTTGGACTTACATTTTTGGATTTTACCGTCATTGGATGCTTTTCATTTCATCTGGTTGTCCATTCACGTTCTTCTTTACCATGCTCCCTCTGCTTAACTTTTTGTTATCAAGTAAGATCTTTGACTTACTAGCAGTTTAATCAAAAAGATTGTTTAATGGGGGCGCTGCCTTTGATTAATTGTGTGCTATGGTTAATCTGTGAGAAGGAATTATATGAGTTCTATTAATATAATTCATATGTGGTTACTACTATTATATATTTTTATTATAGTTACTATTATGACTAATTTTATCTTTTAATTACTACCAAAACGATTAATAGTATTACTAATATGGATTTTATTAATATAACTATGGTTAAAACATTATATAAGCATAACTAATTTTATAAATAATTAGTGGTTACCTCCCTTTGAACAATAAAAGTTTTTTTTTTATTAAAGTATCATTTGTCAAAAATGGCAGTTATCACTCTTTATAAATGAGTTATAATTAATTGAAATTCAAATATAATGTTTCCAACGATATTAAACTGGTAATATTACTTTTAGAAGCGTTTCTTTTAAATTTTCTATATATCACCATTTCAACCCTTCATAAACTACATTTAAGAACACGCCAATGAATGGATAGACTAAGATACTTACAGGCTTAAAATGTCGGCTAATAAAATGTATATATATATATATATATATATATATATATATATATATATATATATATATATATATATGTATATATATATATGTGTGTGTGTGTGTGTGTGTGCGTGTGCGCATGTGTGGTTGTGTGTGTATGTATGTGTGTGGTTTATTAGAAATATTAAGATATTCCCTCTGATCCTTACTATTCCACTAGAACTTATTTTTCTTTTTTATTGTATCTTATTTTATTTATCAACGTGAAATAAGTAACATTTTCTTTATATTTTTAAATATTTTCCAGATATATCTTACTTAAAAGATGCTAGTATAATATTTGGTGTCTGTAAACCCACTCGCAATATTTTTGCCGATAAGGAGCCTTTGTTTTATGAAATCAAATGATAAAATTATTGTTCAAGACGTATTGTCTATTTCATTAAAAACATTGTTTCCGAAACGATCGTACAATTTATTGAGTTTTGCGTTTTCTTTTGAAACCATTTTTAATTAAAAATTGTGAATCAATTTACTCAATGTATGTATATATAAATATATATATATATATATATATATATATATATATATATATATATATAGAGAGAGAGAGAGAGAGAGAGATAACACCCACTCTGACCTAGACGACGAATCACTTTGATAATCGTACTTTAACACCAGCACATGCTCCGCAGCCAATTTGCGTGTCCCAGATTTTTCGACGGGAAATGATTCTCAACTCAAATTTAGGTCAAAATGCACTTTTTTAATAAATAATTAAATTCATTCCAAAATATCGCGAAGAAAATCAAATAAACAACATATGTTACTCTCTCTCTCTCTCTCTCTCTCTCTATATATATATATATATATATATAAGGCAGAGAGAGAGAAAGAGAGAGAGAGACAGAAATAAACAGAAAAAAACGGAGTAAAGAAGAGAGTATTATAGAAGTTTCTCATTGACATCGTATTTACAAGTTTTAAAGTTTCCCAATCAATAAAAGTGATATTGTCTCTCTGTGTGACTGTGTGTGTACATTTCCTTAAACACTTACTTTGTCAATTTTTAGTCTACTGACTCGAGGTTTGATAGAATGGGTATTGAGTTTTGTGATTAACTTTTTTATCAGTTTTCGGCCAGACATTTTGCTGTCAAAGCATCAAAATCCCACGATTTGAATTTTACTTCCTCTACCAATTTTGGATCTAAACATTTGAATTCTAAGATGTAGTATTTTTCGGGCATGGTTCTACATGTTTACTTAACCCCAAAAAAATGAATGCGAAGGGAACAAAATAGGGGTCGAATTTAAAAAAAAATACCTCTAAGTTAACTTTTGGTCTAACCATTTGAAATTTTACATAAAGTGAATTCAGTCATAGGACAAGCTTTTTAATCGGTTTTGGCCAACACTTTGGCTGCCAAAGCGTTAAATGTCATGGCATATCACCTTTGCGGCCTCTAACAAACTATTCAGCAAAGTTGTGATCTAATTATGTATAAATTTTACATGAGGGGGATTCAGAAATTCAGCAACCTTTGGAATAAGCATTTGGGCGACATTTTAGCTGCCAGGATATTAGTTGAATATGCTCACATTTGCAGATTCTACCGTTATTTTTGTGTTTAAACACTTAAAATTTTAGATGTAGGTTACCTGGACATAAGTCAACATTTTTACTATATATATACGTATGCACATAAACTTATACACCGTACACAGGGTCCGAGCAAAGACGTAGTGAACTGCTAGTAATATATAAAATCACATTGATATAATTCCTGAGTTAATATGATCAACGTAAAATTATCTCTTGAGATGAATAAAGATTAATACACATAATGTAGTCATTTAACAAGTGGAACATATTTAAAAATTGGTATATTTCAAAAAGTAGCTGCATCGAGTGTTTTTAATTATGATTAACTTTATACATTTTATATTGGCTGTCTGCATATATTCTCCTTTATCTTAAATCATGTTTTATCAACACCACACAAAACACGCGCCTGCATACACACACACATATATGAATGTAAAAATGTGTCTCTCTTTCTGTCTCTTTCTCGCTGTCCGTTTCTGTCTTTATATATATATATATATATATATATATATATATATACATATACATATACATACATATATATATATATATATATATATATATATATATATATATATATATATATATATATATATATATATATATATATATATACTAGCAGTTCATCCCGGCTTTCTTTGCCCGGGCACTACTTAGTGTCAAAAACATTATGTGCACACATGCACCTCCCGCAAACACACACACGCATATATATATATATATATATATATATATATATATATATATATATATATATATATAATAAAATTTTACTACAGTTCAGATAACGTACATATAATATATATATATAATAAAATTTTACTACAGTTCAGATAACGTACATATAAAATTTCCTATATATATATATATATATATATAATATATATGTGCGAATAATATCAGTTTCTTTTAGATTTTAAACAAAACTAGGAAATGTTTTTAATAATATCGTAATTTGAAAATAAACATTTTCGAATTTAAAGACGAAATTAAAATACATCTACTCGTTAATGTTCGTAAAATTTAGCTGTTTTTTAAAAATGTTGTTAAATATTATATATTGAAGCAAATATTTACATCAATTGTTGTTGGATATTTTCTTAAATTTTTCTTCATTCATATCCATGAAAACCTAACACTTATTAGTTTTTCTAAGCTGGGAACTTATGTCTTTTATGCATGAAAACATAGCTGCGAATTAATACTTTATCATTTGTATATTTATTCATAGTTAATCATTTTTAACTAACTCTCGACCCGAGATTTTTTAAAATAATTTAACTGCAAATATTTTCTGTAATTTTTTTCTTCATTTAAGCTCAGTAAGTTAACTATTTATTAAGTAATATGTATGACAATAAGATTCATGAGTGTATAAATCGTAGATTTATTTTCCTTTAATTAAAATGATTTATTTTTTCATTAAAATATTTTCAATCTTTTAATTATTTAAATATTTATTAGAATATAATAACACAAAAAGATATTTGAAAACATATTTTTGTTAAAAGTAAGTATATATAAAACATATTTCAACAGAAAAACACAGCAGAAAAACAGACAGTAGTTAACAATAGACGTATCTTATCGTAGTGTTTTTCTTAATTTAATCACTAGATAAGAGCAGTCCGTAAAGAATGCTAGTAAACTAGGCATGCGTTTTCAAAACACGGATGACATATTTTATTTTTAAATTTCAATCATTTATGTTTGTAATACTTAATCACAGGTATACGTTTCGAATTAATTAAAAAATGATATAGAGAACTATTTTTAAAACACATGTTTTCCCCCTAAAAACATAGTAAGGTGATCAGCTAAGATAAGAACATGATACTTATTTTCGAAATTGACTCCTGTTTATTTAAACACAACTTAAAAATAGCCAGCAAGTATTCAATAACGGGAATTATGTTTTATATTGTGTTTTTATTCATACTCTTTTTTTAGTAGAAAATGTTTGTAGAATGCTGACAGGCGTTCTCCTTTATGTAAACTGCTTATTGGCTGCATAAAAACGCCACATTTCCCATAGGCAGACCTATACCTGTAGGCATGGTACAGCGGAATTCATTTGTAGATATAATGGGGTTACAACGAACTTTCAAACCGTAATGTGAAATTTATAACCAAATTAAATATTTACACATTTTCCTGCAGCATTTAGCAGAAGAATTTGTATCTAAAGATTTTGAATTTTAAAACGTGCTGTGTTTTGTCATAAAGATAGGGAACTTCATCAGAAATCGTTTTCTCAGCAATCGACAGTTCAAGCAGTTGTTGTAATTAGTCCATCTATGTAGAATTCCATACAGGAGTGTATTGATTATCATGGCACAAAGTCTTTATAAAAATCATTTGTTGACGCCAGCAATACTTACATTTTTGAGTTAAAAAACGTAGAGTTGATGGCCGACCTTTTGTTGTGTGCATTACTACATAATTCAATTAAAATTGCAAAGTAAAACGAAGCTCATGGCTGCTTTATATGATCTCAAATGTTTCATTTGGAAATTGAGACTACAGAAGTTTGACGCATAAAGTATGGAGTTAGTCCATTAAGCTGCATGCAAATCAATGCTGATACGTAGTCTGCATTAGGTTTTGCCAAATGTGACACACATTCGGATACATTATCAAACGGGTTTTAGATAAAAAAACTACATATTGCATTTAACTACACACTATAGAATGTTTTACGCAAACTACATCAACCTCTTAAAAAATAATAAAGTTGCATATTATAAAGGTCAGTCTGCATATATATATATATATATATATATATAAGCGAACTCCTTATATATATATAAATATATATATATATAATTCTCCCTCTTTCCATACTATACTCTTATCAACCAAGTCTCTGACAGCATAGATCAAGCACTCTACCTAAATACTAATGATAAAGTGCATGTGTTTGTGATTTAGTGTTAACTACAGTAGTTTTCATGATATTTCCAACTACACACACACAACTGGTGTTATTACATATGATGCCTCTATATGTCATTCAACATCAGACATTCACGTTTCCGTCCTAGCTCCTGAGTCGACCGTATCACCAAACCACACTTTTAGATATATTCATAGTTGAGTTTCTGAGGCTCTGTAACAAATGAGCAAAGTAGACTCAAAAAGTCTGATTACTTTGTGATACCATTACAAATCACTTTGATTATTTAAAGGTGTGTAGTAGTTGGCGAACAGTAGTTTGAGATGTCGGAAATTTTTCGGTCTCTAAGTCTATCCTTGTGGGCATGCAACTAGCAAGGGTGCTGGAAGTGAACGTTTCGTCTGGGCTGACGTTATCCGCCTGATAGTCAGGGACCCGAACCTTGGATTAACCACTAAGGAGGCTGTCCTATCAGCAGGCGCAAAGTAATGGGACTGATGTATTGCCATTTGGGAAATGGACTATGGACCATGCAGTAGTCTCTGGTGGTGCCTGTCGATACCATACTAGTAGGTAATTGTTACGGCTTTAACTTTTCATGTGCTACAAAAACACCTTGTCTTTTTTCTCTCTTGCTTTCGCTCTCTGTACTACTCTAACCAAGTATGCCGACATGTTCCACAAATTCCCAAAACTCAACATGACACATCTCCAGAAACAAAACTCGAATAAACCTAGAACCCCATCTTCCAACGTAGACCGCTACTACCAGGTCTTCTTCTCCAACATCAGGGTCTACGTTCCAACCTTCCAGAGATTGAACCCCAATTACAGGAGACGACACCGGACATATTCTTTTTAAGCGAAAGTGCCCAGTCTGTTAAATCCAAGGTAGCTGATCAGCTGCTTAGTTCCACCCATTTTGTCAAATAACAAATAGGATCTTGAACAAAAGTGTGCGTTCTATCCAAACCATTATCAACGGACCAAAGGACATCACCTCAGCTTCAGACAAGGCCAAACTATTTGCAAAGAACTTTGCAGCTTATTCTTCCCTATGCGACGAAAACCATTGACTCCCAATATTTCCTCCTGTAACACAGAACACGTTAGGTAACATACAAATATCTGTGCATGAAGTCGCCCAGCTAATCAAGAACCTTGATCCCAGTAAATGTACTGGCCCTGACGGCATCCCTATATTGTGTTAAAACAGCTCCAACCTGAACTTGCTCCCAAAGCTTCTTTCTTAGAACTGCACGCCTGCGGAACTCTGTTCCGTCTGCCTGCCTCCCTCCTGACTAAAACATGAATGTCTTCAAGTCCAACATAAGCCAATTCCTGATGAACCACCCCCTTTAGTAGACATTTTATTAAATATCCACACTAACGTACTGTACTTACAATAACCCTTATCCCTGAGTGGCTTCGTTGCCTTGATAAGTGGTGACCACCTTGTAAAAAAATGAATAATTACTCAAACATCAAGGTAATATAAGAGCTGGATAGAGAACTCATGAGGTTTGACATCTGATAAGACCCATGGTGTATTTTATTTTCTCTTCCAATAGAGCAGTGTTAAAATTAGGGAATGTTTTAATTGAATCGCATGTTCCAACACTCTCCTGAATCGTAAACTTCTTACATTGCTTAAAGGCAGTAGGAATTCTTCACACTTTAGAGTGATACAAATAAACGAACGTTTGTAGAAGCAAGTTATAATTGTGAGAGAGACGTAACTGCAGATAAAAGAAGGCATTTTGAACTATTAGAGAAGGCAGTGAGTATTTGAAATTAGGGACTCGTGATTTCTGGAAAATTCATAAAATAATAAATAATGGTAAATCAATATTAACCTCTGTATTCAACAACCTCGAAAATATCTGCATGGAAACTTAGAAGGTAAATCCGCTGACCCGAAAATTTGCCTCCAACTCCACTTAAACCAAACTAACGCCGCCTCTAAAATCGCTAATTGGCGGACAGAAGCCACACTAGATAATCTAGAAATCATCAATAACACCTAGCCAGTTAGAAGGGATGTCGGCTTAATTTATCCTTTAATATTATTTTTAACAAATGCTCCGCTGAGGTTTCTCCGAATCTCCCAAACTCTTCAACAAATGCCTAACTTAATTCTGTTTTCTTTGCCACTGGTAAATTGCTTCTAGTGAACTAGTTTTCAAAATTTCTGGCGAGAGATGAAACCCATTCAAGTATTGATTGCCCTGCTGGCCGAATTCGACTTCTTTTTCCTTAACTCGTAAACACTTTTCTTTATCAAGTAAATTCAAATAGAAACAGACAAGATTAACCTTGATTGCCGTTCATCTGAGCAATATGATGTAAATGCGGGTGAGCCACAGTGGTACATCCCCGGACATTATTATTACTGATATTCATATGTGACACCCCTGATTTAATTCTATTTGAGAGTGATATAATACTGATGACGCTACGCTTCATAACACAATACAGAGGGGGACGAATGAGTAGCTATAATAACATGGTTCAAACTCAAAAGTAAGCCAGCAGTCTGAATGGCATTGTGCCGAAACTGAGTTATGACGTTAAATTTCGTCGAAATTAAGCTTAATTCATTTAATAATAATAAGAAACATTAAAAACCACTGATTTTTAGGGCTAAAGTATTTCTATAAAGTTCCTTGGTTTAACATTCACAAACAACAAAAAAAATAGATCCAATATATCACGGATATTTGCAAAAGCTGCTAGAAAGAATTTGGAGTCTCGCTACCATGCTAGAAGTTTATTCATAGCGGAAAGTATCTGCATTTCCACTGCTCGTCCATGCATAGAATATTGTTGTCATAGGCTGATGCGCTTGATACTAGTCTCTAGCACATGGATAGAATTAACACATATTTACCAACCTAATAGTTCCCGGATACTCGGCCTAACTCCAATATCTGTCACATGGTCAAAATGTAACATTCCATTGCATATTGTACAAATACCTTAATGCTAGGCGTCTCGGACAACTTTAAGCATTATAACCCTTTCGACGTTATTACCCCCGATAAACATTAAGACGCAAAACTCTTGTCCTTACACCGTAGGGATCCGTAGATTATTAAAAGCCGTGTACACCAACAACTTCGAACACCTAAACCTTGGAATTCCCTCCCAGGCTTTTGAATCTCTGACTGCACTAATATGCATAAGTTTAAATATTGCGTGTATAGACGCCCCACTGCGCAAATTCCAAGACAGTATATCTGCAGATCTGACCCTAAATATTAGTGCCTGATGATTTAATGGCATTGTGCTTATTGGGGTAAAGGAAAAGTAATATTTGCAACGGGGTCCTAGACATCGCATGATAGTACATGTTATTCATTATCCAACAATGTAATGATGTGTGGATTATAAGATCTTGAGTAAATCATTTAGATTTTGTATGTCTGGAAAATACTGATAAATATTGTAAGCATATCTACAAATCATTGTAAAATTACGCTAAATTCATCTTATATTAAAGCAAGATCTGCGAAGTAATTCACGAACAGGAAAGTTAATAATGATATTGAAAAGATTTACACGCTTCACATTTGTCAAGTTGACAATTCACATCGAAATATAAAATTGGAGTATTAGATAATGATATATCTCAAAGCAGTACTAAAATACAAAGGTAAATGGAGTTGTAAAAAATGCAAGCAACGTCACGTTCTTGTTGGAGGTGATGCGTGGTACCGATATATAAGAAAATGAATTATAAAGGAAATAGTTTTGAAGCTCTAAGAAGAGGCACCAGAAATGAAGAAATTTTGTATAATATCAGATAAAACATGATAAATTACTACTTATAAATAAGGGAACCTCCTAACATGAACAACAGTTCAGTACATCAAAATACATCTTCACGATCAGGTATACAATTAAAATAAAAAACAATCGAGAATATTAATTTCAACTTAAACAAAAGCTCACCAAAAAAAGTGAGATTTATAAAATGCAAAGCAAGACTGAAGATATACTTTTTCGGGCCAACGTGAAAAAACGATTAGAATTTAAGAAAATACAAAAGAATCGGACGTCTGATGATTGCGCCAAAATTGTTTGGTTTGACGAAAGTAATTTGAAGTAAGTTAACCGATGCTATTTCTTAAACTTTGGAAGAACAAGCGATTTTTTTGTAATTACACATTCATAACATTAATTCAAAATCACGACCATTTCTTCTATTTCATCACATATTTTGCGCCACTGGAGCGGTTAGAAAGAAATGCCATTTCATCGGGATTGTGTGCTTCCACTATTCATTTTTGTAATGTAAGGTAAGCGTAATGGTTTAGGTTTGCATGAATTCTTCAAATAGTGGAATGGTGTACGCATGTGAGGGCAGAAAGACCTTAAAAAAATATATTAACATGCTGTATGAGGTTTACTTAATCTCTTTGACTTAAATATTTAATAATAACATTCTCACGTGATGTAACCTTCTAACAAGAATGACAATGAAAATGATAGACATCAAATTTTCATTGGGTCGGTTTGAGAAAAAAAAACATTAACGTGATGAAACGGGCTCTTACTCTCCGGGCGTAAATTCTATTTATACTTCGTGGTCTCTTACATGGAAAAGAGTGAGTATGCACAAATGTTCCATGAACAAGAATAAAAATTCAACTTAATGAAGAGTGCAAAAAATACATCCTATCACCTGCAACTACGGATAAAAGCTGTTATAAAGTAAAAAAAGAAGACATCTCAGGTATTGGTTTTCTTGTTAATAGATATTTTTGTAAGTTTTACACTACTATTTTTAACCATTAAATGAATATGTTTGAATCATACTTTCAATTATTCACTGGTGCTCCATGATTTCACTTCTGTGTTTTTTGTCGTTTTTCTATGCGCATCTTCTGATTGGCTAACAAAAATTTCAATAGAAGATGCGCATATAAAACAATAAAAAAACACAGAATTCGCGCATAAGCCCGAAGAATCCTGCAGTGGATGAAACGCGGAATATTCAGTGTAGCTTACTCGCCAAATACATTTTATAACTTACTATATATATATATATATATATATATATATATATATATATACATATATATATTCCCGTATAATATATATACACATAAATATACACACACATACACACAGACACACACACATACAAACACACACACACACACACATATATATATATATATATATATATATATATATATATACAGTCGACTAATTGGTGTTCTAAGTAGATTATGCAGATTTACCTGACACTTTTATTTTAGAAATATCTTATAATACAAAACCCGCCATCTATGGTTTACTGCAAATAACAAATACTTACAAGCACTTAACATGTGTACGTTGCCGTTTTATTTTGTTTGTTTTTATACATATTTATATTTTTCAGTAAAATCATCGATATACATTGTGTTGTTTTATATTCCTTGTATGATTTACTTTGGCGATATAATATTCCGTTCTGATATTTTTTTTTACATGGGTGTTACCACTTATCAAGGCCCAGAGGCCACTCGAGGATAAGGGTTAATAGGTATACATTAGTCATTGTGATTTTAGCATAGTAAACAGTGGGAATTTTGTAACTGGGATTACTTAGGGGGACGATTCAATTAGAACTTGTTCACATTGGACTTTTTCTTTTTTTCTTCATAGGTATCAACACATTATCAAGGCCAACAGGCCACTCAAGGATAAGGGTTAAAGAGTATACAGTAGAAATTGGACAATATAATAATCATTAGTAATGAAAATTTGTTAAATTTGATAACTTATATGGAACGGCTCATCAAGAACTTATTTACGTTAGACTTGAAGACAACCATATTGTAGTCAGCTGGAAAGCTGGAAAACGGAAGACAATTCCACAGGCGTGCAGTTCTAATAAAAAAGCTTTGTTCATGGAATCTACGTTTAGGTTTAGGCACAGATAAAGAGTGGGGGGAATTATTGATAGTGTTTACAGCTAGACGAGCGTTTCTTGTGAAAGTTTTGCGAGGGGGACCATAGATTGAAGCTCAGTCGAACACTTTCCATGAAAATAACGATACATCAGAGACAAACTCGCAACATCTCTTCTGTGAGATAGAGGTTGCAAGGAAGAGAAAAGGACATCTCCTACGAGGCTACGAAGTCTATTTTGAACTCTATCAAGACAGGACAAGTCCTTTATACTTGCATGAAAACCTTTTTCATGGTTTATAGTATAAGGAGAGTATATGCTTATGCATTCTTGTAAGACTACATATATATTTTCTCTTCAAAATTCAAAGATCTTTGCAGCTCGTAAATGTAACATGCATTTCTCATTTGTCGATTTGTATATTTATATGGGAACAGTTATATACCTTGAGAAAAAAAAATATATTTTAGCAAATGCAGACGCCACATATAAAGTCATTATTGTCAGACCATCAGTCAATATTTTATGTATTAATAGGTTTAGCACATATTTGAAGTCACATTTACCTGTTATAGTAATATCATATTTTTGTTTTTGTTTTGAGAGCATCACAATACAATCACGTTTTACTTAACGCAGGTAGAAAATACCTTTTGTGTAATAATTTTCTCCTCGCATTTTGCCATTCGAACCCCGGATGTTTGATACATTCGCCGGTAATTTTACTTCTTCAGCGCTCGTATTTATTCACCTAGAGCGACATTTGGCATTAACTTATTTGTTCCAGTTCGTGAAATAATGAACTTAATCGTCACCAAGCCCGCTCAATCATGTTGGCTGTTCGTTTGATTTCCTCGAATTTTGCGAATAACGGTTTCTTTTTTTTTTTAAACTGTTAAATAGCTAACAAAATGGCATCAGGTAAACAGTCACACGATGCAGGCTATTTTTCTAATTTTCGTCGCTGTATTTCTCTTCTTTTGTACCATTATTCTTCTTTTAGTCAGTATTCCTCGCCTATAAATAAACACATTCAATGTTTTTTTCAATGAAGATCAGACCTTACTTCGCCCGTACGTAAACAAACAAACTGTTTTATGTAGGAGAACAGACAGAGCGGTGGTTTTCCTATTATATTTTCTCCATGTTGTTTATTTTGCTCTTAGTTATTCACGTAAAACATATAAATAATTTCTTCTGTGAGTTTTATAGAATATGTTATTAATAGTACAAAGGTTTTTCTCGATTAATTATTTGTAAATTATTCAAAATTATTTTCTAATTTGCCTAAACGTACTCTGGAAGACAGCAACGTTTTTGAATTATCGCTATAGGTTGCACAAATTTCCACCTTCCATAAATGAAGCTTACCAGGATTATTAATTAGAACGCTATTTCTAATATGTGAATGGGGGTGGTGTAACTTAGCTGCACTTTTACGTAACAATAAAATAAACAAAACACATCTAATGAATTGAATTTCTCAGAAATAGTATTGTAAAATAACGCGTTCACATAGATACATAGGTACATTTCGGTTTTAATTGTTTCTTGATATAAAAACTATTGTTTAAAATATTATGTATTCAATATTTAACGATATATCTACTTCATCGCGAAGGTTCTGCAGAGTATAATATATCTAGTTTAATGTTGAGTGGAAACAATTTCTAAGCGGACAATGCCTATAACAACTTGCTTGTTCGATCACTCGGCTTATAGGCGCTAACATGGCAATACATTATTCCGGTCTCATTTCAGCTGAGTTAATTCCCGAACACAGAAGTAATTATATCATGTTTGATGGAAGTTAACCAGAATACGGACCGTATCATATTAAGATAAGAAGTTACAAGTCAAACTCAATTCAGGTAGCTTTGGATTATTAAATTGTTAGACCAATGTATCGATTAGTTAAAAAAAAATGATGTCCATTACTGCTGAGATTGGGTTTCTAAATTATAACATTATTAATTCATCACGGTCTGTATGCTCCATGAGTAGCCTTTAATGATTTGGTCTGCTATTTTATTAATAAAACATAATTGATTTAATTCCAAACCTCATTTAATTAGTTACAAAAAATAACAAACAGTGGTAACACACTGGAAAACACAATAGAAGAATATGACAACCCAGCAACCCTAATCACCCGAAAGAAGAGAAAGGAGTATACAAAAAGGGAACTGAAGACAAGACTAGAAGAATGTCAACAACATAAGAGAGCAGGCAGGTTCATGGAAGAACTGAACCAGAACTACATTGACAAGGAAGTCTCACTACAATGGTTTAAAAGTGACAAATGTCCGTTTGATATCTGCAGAAGACCAAGGCTTACTCACAAATGGATGGTCTACAAAACGCCGACCAATGCAGATTCTGTCACTCAGCTGCTGAAAACCCAAGCCGCCTAATGTCTGGATGACAAAATCCTTCTAGCCGATGGCCATTACACTGTTCGCCACAACAAAGTATGTAGATACTTACATTTGAAGATCTGTGGAGAGATGCAACTAGATAGGTCGTCGAATATCTGGGAACATGATCCATCACCGATAACATCAAATGGAAAAGTGACAGTGTTCTACGACAAAGACATACAGGCAGGCAGATACATAAAATATAAGGCCATCAAGCCAGATATAGTAATATGGGACACGCCCCAAATGACTGCACTCATTATCGATGTCACAGTTCCAAACGACTTTGGTCTTAATAGAGCAGAAGGGGAAAAGATAACAAAATATCAGGACCTATAAAATGATCTAAAATCAACATAGTCTCTGAAAGAAATAAACATCATACCAGTTGTGATAGGAGCAACTGGGCTAGTAAAAAAAGAACCTTCAAAAATACTTAGAAGCAATCCTTGGAAAACCAAGCTGTAAGGAAATACATATAGCAGCCATAAAGGGAACAGTGTCTATTCTTAAGAGCACCAATGGATATAAATTTAAATTATAATAGAATCAAGTGTTAGCCCCAGGAAGGATCTCCTTGATCTCTTCAAACTAACACAAGTAAAATAAAAAAAATAAAAATAATTATTTTTGTTGTCTTCGACATCGTTCTTGTTTCTTCATTTTCACAATCTATGTAGTTTTTAACATCGTCTTTCTCGTTGTCTTAATCTCCGTCTTTTATACCGTGTTATTCTTATTGGCGTACTTTGTTCTTGGAATCTTCTTCCTCGATTTATTTATTGACAGTTCCTTACGGGATGTTTATGGGGCATGTCATTGATTTAAAAGGGAACTGTAATTCTTAAGTATAACTTTCGGTTTGCCGATTAAAATACTTCAAGATGCATTTGGAGTTCTCCAAATTTTACAATGCATAACATAATATTGCCGCCGGAGCTTACAAATGTTGTCACCTTTATAAAAGAAAGGAAATTAAGCGTCTCAAGAAATACTCTAAATGAATGTTATATCTAATAGTTGTTTTAGAATCCATATGCTTTTTTACAATCATTGCATGTGTAAATATCCCAGATGAGGTTAAGGCTCTTGCGATTTTACACATCAATGTATTATGCAGAATACCCGTGTTGCTATTTAAGTATATTTTATTGTACATATATATTATCATTGCGATGCGTTGCTTAAAATTTCTCAAAATGTTGTATGGTAACGTTGAAATGGTCAGTAGAATAATCATGGACATTAATAAATATGTGGGTATCAGTTATTTTGTAGGTGGGCGTGGGTGATCCTGTGTTTGTTGCGAATTGGGCAATATATATTTTTTTTAATTTGAGTAAAAAATACTTTATATGTAGGGCAGTGGTGTAATTTTTTTATCAGAATACTTTAGGTTACCATCGAATTAGGATAATCGCTGATCGGTAAAACACCATAAAATAAATGATATACCGATTTTGACTAATGTTAAACCTCTTATACAGACTAAGATCACAAGTAGATTTTAGAGTATCTGTCATTGCATTAACAGTAGGACATTTTCATAAAATAAATAACCGATTATTTGATATGAGCGGGGCGCTCCAGAAAAAATGTTTCTGTTCGGATCACAATTTATCCATCGTACTTGACTTTTGTATTAATACTTTCATTACAGTCATTTGCTTCTGCTACCGTAATACAATCTCCACGAATGTGTGAATCGTCGATATACAGCGTTTGCCGTCAATTTTTCTTGTTTTATATTAACCCCGTTTCATGGCATTATTTAACTTGTAATAAATATATATATTTATATATATATATACATATATATATATATACACATATATATGTATATATATGTATATATATATGTATATATATGCATATATATACGCACATATATATATGTACATATATATATTTACATATATACATATATATATATGCATATATATAGATATATACATATATATAGATAGATATATACACATGTATATATATATAGATAGATATATACACATATATATACACATATATATAGACATATATAGATATATACATATATAGATTGATAGATATATAGATATAGATATATAGATAGATATATACATATATATATAAATATAGATATATATATATAGATATATACATATACATAAACATATACATATATACGTATTTATATATACGTATATATACATATAATATATATGGATATATATGCATATATAGGCATGCTTATGTCTGCATATATATATATATATACCTGTATATACATGTATATACATATATAGGCATATTTACATGTATATGAATATATATGTATATGCATGTATATGTGCATATATATGTATATACGTGTATATATGCGTATAAATTGGTTGTACATATATATGCATATATATGTATACGCACGTATATATGCATTTATATGTATATACATGTATATATATATGTATACACATGTATGTATGCCTATATATGTATAAACATGTAAATATGGCTATATATATATATCCATGTATATACAGGTATATATATGCAGACATAAGCATGCGTATATATGCATATATATATATATATATCATATGTATATATACGTATATATATATATATATACGTATATATATATATGTACATCTTTATGTATATGTATATATCTATCTATCTATATATCTGTATCTATATTTATAAATATGTATATATCAATCTATATATCCATATCTATATATCTATCTATATATGCATATATCTATATATGTCTATATATATGTGTATATATCTATATATGTGTATATATCTATCTGTATATACATGTGTATATATATATCTATATATATGTATATATCTATATATATGCATAATATATATATGTATATATATATATATTTATGTATATATATATTTATATATATATGCATATATATGTATATATATGCATATATATTCACATATATATATGCATATATATGTATATATATGCATATATATGCACATATATTCATATATAAGCATATATATATGTATATACATACATATATACGTGTATTTATATGCATAGTATGATACATTCTATATATCCATATATATATGTATATATGCATACACATATATATGCATATATATGTATATATGCATGTATATGTGTATATATGTATATATGCATATATATCATATGTATATATGCATATATATGCATATATATATATGAATATATACGCATATATATGCACATCAATATGTATATATATGCACATATATAGTTGTATATACATGCATATACATGTATATATATATGTAAATATATATATATATAGATGTATATATATACATATATATATATACGTAAATATATAAGTAGATTGTAGTTTGCTTGAAGCATTGTGGAAGAAAATTATGAGGTAAAATTAAAAGCCAAGAACAATGCGAGATTTTTTTATATAGAGTAAAATTAAATGAAAACAAAATAAACAAATTTCTTTTTTTTTGTTGTTTGTTTTTTCTTTTTCACAAACATTTTAACTCTAAACAACAGTAATTTTTTTTCTGTTGTATTCTATGGTATTATAAATCTCTATATATTTCAGACCTATTAGTCCTTTTTCAAGAGAAGACAGCGGAAGAGTGTTCAAAATTGGAAAAGCAGCTACAGAGTTTGCATCGGAATACCGTGAAATATAGAACAAAAAATAACGTTAGGAGAACGTTAAAATAAATCAGTTGGTGTTTAAAATACTTGTTGCGTCTGTGAATAAAGGGAGATGACTATTCAATCAAGTGTTGAATGGAGGTAACTCTGTGAGATTTTATTAATCTTTTAATTATTTTAAAACAATATTTTTTCTTTTTAGTATTTTAATTATTGTTTTTCTTATGTTTTAAACTTATATCATAAAAGCGGAGCTCAATTCTTGTCTATTGTTAAGTGTGGGAGTATTTAATGTTGTTTAGAGTTAAAATTTGTGTGAAAAAGAAAAAACAAACAACAAAAAAAAGAAATTTATTTCTTTTTTTTCATTTAATTTTACTCTATATAAAAAATCTCGCATTGTTCTTGGCTTTTAATTTTAAATTATAATATGTAAATATATATATATATATATATATGGATGTATATACATATATATATATATATGTATATATATATTTGCATATCCATATATGTATATGCACATATACGATATTTGTGCATATATGTTTATATATATGCGTATATATGTATATATACATATATATGCATATATATGTATATATACATTTATATATATATCAATATATCTGCATATATATGTATATATAAATATATATCTGCATATATATATGTATATATAAATATATATCTGCATATATATGTATATATATGCATATGTATATATATAGGCATATATATGTATATATGTATGCATATATATATGCATATGTATATATGCATGCATATACATTTATATATTAATATATATGTATATATGCATATATATATATGTATATACATGTGTATATATGCATATATATGTATATGCATAGATGTTCGTAAAAATGTGTGTATATACTTTAACACGTGATAATAAATTGATATAAAATTGTTTTAAAATATTGTCTTTTTTATGTATGTGTTAGTTTTACTTTGAAACTATTAGGTTTTAAATTGATTGCCTTAATTTAAATACGTCTATTTTTAAAACGGATGCGTTAGCTTTTTATATGTATTGATGGATTTTCATTTGAATGCTATATTTATTTAAATTTAATCGACAAAAGTTGTAGATTGACTAAGAATTAAGAAATCTCGATAAAAGCTACATTAGAATAATACAATTTTCTATCCCGTAAACATATTTGGCTGTTAGATATACTTGCATTTTACCTAGTACGGTATCTATCCTGAATACATCGCTTAATAGAAAAGAGGCAATCTGAACTATTACATTCACAACGAATCCCAATCACTTGTACGTTTCGAGTATTGGTTTCAGTCTTTTATTTTGCAGTAATTGTCGCCGTGCTTACATTCTTATACGTGTATCCAAATATGAACACGATAAAAAAGATTGTTTCTAAGAATATGAAGCAGCGATGAGAATGAGTTGCATCCAATATGTCTTCCGCACATACTCTTATCTTAGAATCTATACGATCAATTAAATACAAGTTTGTATGTGATATTATAATTAGAAGTGATATACAATGAATCGGGGAAAATGATGATATAGTATAAACTTACTTAAATGTCACACTACTTTAAATTCTGTGTTTTGCATGTTTATATTATTTATTCTGATTTGCCTGAACTCAGATAATATCACCAATGCTATTAATCCATTTGTATTTCTTTATTCATTTTTGTATTGATAAAAACATTTTAACTCCCTCTTACATTCGGATATGTGTCAAAATCGATAATATTCGCGAGGGAAAATAAAATAAATAATCGAAAATAAAGAAGCCTCGCAATTCAATACGCTCCATTCATGATATAAAAGGCATAGAAATTTAAAAAAAAACACGCCGATATGCATCTAATCTATTATCTAGCCCTTAACACTGATGGAAAACACATCGAACATGTCAAGGAATGAAGAATCCTTAATCTCTGTTCATATGTTTTTCTATTCGGTTATTTGAGACCTTGATTATTTTAATTTATTTTTTTTTATTTTGTATTCATTTCCTTCTTTTGGTTTTTGTTTTACATTCATTTTACTGAATGCATCATTAGCTGGATTCAACTAGGAAGCATATTCCTGTTAGATTCGCAATCCTTCAGTTTATTTCTTAATCGATCATAGATTATTTGATTCAATATTTTCTGGAAATTTTGTTATCGCACAGAAGTTGTTTGCGTCTAATTCACTATTTAGATGTTTGATTGATTTGAGCCTTTCAAAAATGTGCGATGGAAAAAGTAATTTCTATCGTGGTCTTTACTCACATCTAGTTTACTAGATTCAAGTTGTGTCATTCGTGGCTTCTCATATGGTAAGGCAGCCCAAAGTTCCTGATACACCCCTTTTGTAAGACACTTTATCAAATCTCCATTACTAACGATTACTAGGATATTATCCCATTGATTACTGTACACGCAATAACCCTTATCCCCGAGTTGCTTTCGGGCTTTGACAAACTGTGACTACCATGTAAAAAACAACGCACGCTATCATAGTTTGAGCATACGTTGTCGTTTAACAATTGTGCGCGTGCTTATTTTTTGCATCGTACTCATTTTCTGCCCTCAGATCTTTAGCGCGGGGTCCTGGATATGACCTTAAACTATATCCAATGGTGAGACCCCAGCTTGCGGACTGTGGGGAGTGTGGAGCCACCCTCTAATTGCCAGAGTGGTAATACCTGTTATGGTCCAAACTATGGGTTAGATAGAAAAACACTTGAAAAAACAAAACAAATATATTCTATTAAAAAGGGTTTTTTTTTAACCACGAGTTTCGGCATTAAATAACCTGAAAAGGGTTGATATGCCCAAAACAAACACAACCAACCAACTTTAGCGCGATGAGGCCGTTTTATTTCAACACAACCCCTTATTAATTCCTTGAGTGCCCCTTCTATATGATCAATTTTTTGTCCCTTCACATCTTATATTAAACGATTTTTATACAATATTACCTGTGTGCCATCCATTCTAACATACCTGTATATTACAGAAAAACACGTTTAGGATAGGAGATGTTGCTAATACTTACAAACTGGTACGGAGTTCTCGAACTATTTTTCCGATGAAATAATGATGATGTCAACAGTAATTTTAATCGATTACATTTGTAATAATGAAAAAGCCGATGTTCAAAATATTTTCAGATTTATATTGTTGTTATCTTAACCGTATATTATTATTTCAAACAATCATGCACGGGTAAAACTGGTTGTAATTTATAGAAAAACTTTATCAATAAAAAAGTACACATGGAGTAAATGATATTGTGGCATTCGCCTTGGTCTGCCATGAGTGGCTTATTTGAAAAAGAAAAAAATATAATTCTAGAAAATCTCAAACTCCCAGATACGTACATCACACAGTTTTTTAGTATGTAGACGAAACCAGTACCGCGTAGAGACTGTAAAGAAATAAAAGAAATCCATTAGAAATTTCGACAAACACATTTGCCAACACACTATGCCTAATTCTTCGCCACGACAATGCCAGACAGCAGATTGCTCAACTGATCCTTAAGGAGTTGAACGACATGGGCTTGGGCTGATCCCCCATACTCTCAATACCTCTCATATACAGACTGCCACTTTTTTCAAAAATCTCGACAACTTTCTGCGTTGGAAGTGCGTCAAAAACCAAAGCGAGATCAACAACGCCTCAGCTATTCCACCACCATCAGAACACAAGATTTTAAGGTTTCTGGCATAAATAAACGTTTACTGCGTATTCAAACGTGTGTTGACTCTGAGGATGCTTATTTCGATGAATATTTTTTTTTGATCCGAGATATATACATCTGAATTAAAATAATAAAAACAGCAATAGCTTTTTTATAAACCTGATGTTTCTCATACAATCTAATGATAATATGCATTAAACGTGAGCTTTTTCATGTGCACTACCTCCTCGAATACAAGGGATGATCTAATGATGTGCGAATTTACTTCTATCGCTTAAAGTAACTCAATTAATGAGTACGAATGTTGAATAGTATTTATGTTGCACTTTACTTTTCATCCAAAACATCGAGCAGGTGATAGCTAGGGGGATGTAATTTATGAGAATTAGTGGGTACAAAAACAATAAGCTGTATTAATATTCCGTCCAGAAAAGGGGGGTAATTTATGTGAGGATGTAATATTATCTTCTTTACTTGTTGATGTATTGTAACATTCCCAAACAGAGATATGCATAATTATTAACAATCGACCTGTTAATATGTCTTCCCAACACGGAGTCTATTTTTGCTAATCCAATATACTTCTTAGAAAATAACTTTTGTATGCAACGGTCTAAATGGGTGGAAGTCCACATGGATCATATCTTATTCTTTTTTGCTAGATTGAAAATGACCATCCATACTCTAATTATTCATTTTTATTTATAAGATGAGATTGTTAATATAATTATCCGTAGTATCAAAAAACATGAAGATTCTACCGTTTAATAAATGCGTTATCTTTACTTTTAATAAAGGAGCACAGTGCGTATATTAATGAAAAAAAAAAAAAACAATAACTATGTTCTCTACATAAAAATCAGACTGTCACGTATAGCATCAAATAGATAAAACGGTATTCAAGTTGGGCGTGTTTAACCAGCTGCAACAGAAGTTAATTGTTACTAGATATCATGCTACAAGTTATGTATCAAGCATGAAATATAAGGATACTATATGTAATTTATTTTTGAGGAAATCTGCCGCCGTTGACACATATAAAACACGTTATAATTAAGATGTAACCCATCTGGTTTTGATTATGATTATCGGCTATTACTAATACGAATTAATTATGTTGTTACCTATCTCTAAAAAGTTGTTATACGATAAATGACTACCTATGGAGATAAAGATATTGGGAGTGTAATGTAAACAGTGCAAATGATATGTATTTGTTTTTTTTTTATTGGAAACACTAGTGTATTTTTCTTTTTAGTTTAGAGATGAAAATGTTCGCTGAAAGTGGTAACAGCGTTCTGCCTACCGTAAGAGCAGTAAAAACATCGTCATTTATAAATTCATGTTACAGGGTTATCAGTTATTTAACCTGAGACCTTACTACGTTGTTCACGTATGTTAAAGGAAATTAGAGCATCATATATATATATATACGATGCTCTAATTTCCTTCAACATATATATATATATATATATATATATATATATATATATATATATATATATATATATATATATATATATATATATATGCTATCAACAGCTCTCATCTTTAAAAAAAACGAAGCATAACTGGCAATTTTTGAAACGCCAATATCGACATGCAGAAAAACAATCTCTGAAAAAGCTTGTTTTAATTTCAAACGGAAAACATCTAATTTGCACAATTGTTGATAATATTTCAAGTATATAAATGGAAACAACTAGCATTTTTTTCTTTTGTCTTCGATATTTTTACTGAAATGTACCCTACTGGCTGCGCAGAAAAAAAGTGTTTATCAATTTTTAAGCGGTTAATCACAGAAGAATAATGCGTCTTGTTTTTGGAAGCATTTCAGACCACCCAACCTCTGTACTTTAAATGTCATTTTAAATTACATAATCTCGTACCCAGATATTCTCAGTATGCCCTCTCTGCGGTTTGTACAGTTTCATTGTTTTAACCCTATTGTTATCTGACCTAGAATTTACATCTATGCGTACAGGAACCACGTGGTTTGTATCTTAAAGTAAGCTGCGTCATACCGCATATACTTGATTTTCAGGATATTATACCTCAGTAACCACGCTTTTAACACATCGCGTGGATATACCCCCGTTCGGTCTTTCCAATCAAACTGTTCCTCTTATTTTGATTTTGGGGTAGCTTTCTGATTGCAAAAAAAAATGGGTTTTGTAAAAATGGAGTTTGGGTATCCCCATTATATATAAATAATTGATCAATGAGTTTAGTCACTCTCTGAAATTTAAAGCCATGTAAAACTAAATGAGTTCCTCTCAATTAATATGCGTCCACTCTCAGCTATCGTATTCACTGTCCGATAATATCACATACCTGTTCTATGTTCTTCCAGTTCAATGGTAAAAAAATTATTGATTTCTATAGTTTAACATTGTTTGAAAAACCGAGCGAAAAAAAAAATGACATTGCTCATTACCGCTTTCGTTAAATAGACTCGAATTAATTTGCAACTGCTGATGCAAATTCACCATTTTGCAATTCATCTGCAACTGCTGATGAAGATTCTGCACGTACCTTCCACCATATTGCCAACCTGCCAATCATTGATTAGTATGCTCCTCCTCAATAGTGCTATCTCCATCTTTAAAGTTTCAATATCCTTACGATTATGTATATTTGGGGCAATTTTAATAAAATTCTCAACTTCATCCGTTTTTTTTTTATTTTGTGGATCAACTCTCCGCACAAAATATAATCTTCTTCCAACTCCCATTCGGTGTATGACATGCTACTTCTCTCGGTAGGGATTTTTTACGCGGGCTACTGGGTCATTTTTTCTCTAAAGAAGCCACTATTGTTTAACCGAGTTAATATTTATTATTCGTTTCTTTCCGAAAGCACAAACACTGCCTCCATTCACAGTTACTACTGTTCCTAACATCTTTAATTCCCGTTTTACAATTCTTTCTCCAGTACGCTTAGTTCCCATTTTTAAACTATTCATCGGTAGAGCTCACCCAACTTAATACAGTGAGTCATGCGGTACTTCAATTTCTTTCTGGTCAAATGTTATAGTTACATTTCATTCTTTTTAGAACAGTGTCTTATATTTGTTCACGTCAACTGGATCATTCTCATTAGTTTTTCATAATCATGCTGCAGCTTCTCCATTAATATCGTTATTTATACGATCATATTAATTACTTAATTGCTTGCAACACACCACACCAAGTCTGTTTATGTTTCAGATATGAACAAGCTACAGTAAAAGGGTTGCAATCATTCAAACACGTGATAGTCCTAAAAATTAGCCACAAATAAAAATAACCCTCGTCATTATCTTTCCCTTACTGTAATCAAGATGCCTCCTCTTTATATCAGCTCTCTGATTCTGTTGTAATTATCTGAAGGCCAGGTGATGCATCTTTCGTCCAGAGCATCTGAGGAGTTTGCTATCATCCCAAAGTCGTTTAAATGTATTGCAAATGGTTTTGTTTATATGTTTATTGCATTCACTTCTGTTAATCCCATATTTCCCTTGGAAGGCGTGCTTGCCAGTAAGTAGACTTAAGTTCCGCAACCGTAGCTTCTCCCACCAACCATCTTTATCTGTTCATATTGTCATTACACACATCTATTATATTGCTAAAGATATGCCACGATATTAAGTCACAAAATACTACACTGGGGCAACTTTCTAATTTGTGGCATGGAACACTGTCATAAATGATAACAACGTTTTATCCTTCCCATCGTAAAAGAATATATTCCGCTATTCGTCTTACAAAACCATTCCCAAACTCTGAGCTTTTTCACTTTCTAAGAAAATTCGTACATAGTCTTCCGTAATATTCGGGGGTCACACAATTTATTTGCATTGTACTGTCCATTTGCCTAATTGCCATTACCAAAAAGAAAGGCAATATATAAATAAAACACAGGTCGTTACCTTTTTTTATTTTCAACAAAATTGTTTTATTTATTTATTTCTGGCGGACTATTATCCTCATGTTTCTTAGTTGATGTTTCACGACGTTTCGGCCAATTATTCCTCCGGCCTTCGCCAGGTTGTAAGCGCGACGGGATAGGAAATCCGAATCTCTCACCTGAATATTGAATAAACGTGGATTTATGCGACAAAAAAAAACAACCTCGATCGCCTTTCAGGGTCTGTGGTGTAATAGAGACGTGAATTCAATACAGACGTTGAATCTCTACGGTTCCAGGTGAGAATTGTCTGAATATAGCGGTTTCAGTTCTACCCCAAGCCGGCCAGAGGTTTACTTGGCCAAAACCTGGTGAGATAACAACAACTATTGATGGCAATAATTGTTGAGATTAGGAGTTCCTACCATCTGACGAAGGCCAAAGTACAAGTTAGGCGAAACGTCGTGAAACATCAATAGAGAAAGATGAGGATAATAGTTCGCAATAAATAAATTAATTAATAATACTCATCCCAATAATGTTCCAATTAAATAATATATTTTTTTTTTTATTCCCGATGACACATGTGCATTTTAGCCTGGCTAGCGGTTCTTCTTTCCACAGCATACCGGAAACAGCCTGCCAATTTATTTTTTCGCCTGCGTCCGATCACGTCCGTTCTCCTCGATGCCCACCTTTTTTTCTGTCTAAGCACCTGTTGCATTTTTCTTATTCTTTTCTGTCCTATGCCCGCGTAAACTAATCTACATATGCGCGATTTTATGCTGTTGCTGCTCTTGTTGCTTATCTCTTCGAATGCTGGTCACATACTGCTGCTGCTGAGGAAACTTCACACGCACTGATATGCAATAATTTACATCGGAAATTGCCTCAAAGTCCTTATCCTCAATCAAACAAATGTGCGCCTAATGCCCGGCTACAGTACTGATTACATCTCCAAAGTTTGTATTACTTGTCTTAATAGTCACATTTAATTGATCACATCCATTCAAATTTTGACGTGAATTCTATCAATAATTTGACTAAAAATTAGCCTCCAATTTTACGCGTGCTTTATATTCACTTGCGAGTTTAATTTACATCTTATATTCGTTCCATCAACTGGTTTTACTGCATGCACTGATGACTGTATAATTGATTAAAGAATCTGTGCACCCAATATGGGCAGATGCCATAATTGCCATAATTTTCACCATCACGCTTCTTATCCGAAGAGGCTAGGACAACAATTTCATTTTCATGTCGAAGTAGCTACTCGAGGAAAATATCCCTGATTGACCATTTATCTTACGTTGAGGAGAATATCTTGCAATGTGCCCAATTTATCCACAATTGTAGCCCTTTCCTTCCGGTATCTCCTTACAATCTTTTATAAATTTCAGTTTTTGTTATCTTTAATACTAATACTTTTTTTTTATTTCGCTTGGTATTGACTTGTGTACTCAGAACCACTGTTCTTGTTTTGAAAATTATTTTGGTGACTTAAAGGCATGTAAAACCAAAATGAGTTCCTCTCAATTGATATGCTTCCACTCTCAGCTATCGTATTCACTGCCCGATAATATCACATACCTGTTTTATGTTCTTCCAGTTCAATAGTAATAAATTCTTGATTTCTATTGCTTAACATTGTTTGAAAAACCGAGCGAAAAACAGTGTCATTGCTCATAACCGCTTTCTTTTAATAGACTCGAATTAATTTGCAACTGCTGATGCAAATTCACCATTTTGCAATCGATCTGCAACTGCTGATGCAGATTCTGCACGTTCCTTCCACCATATTGCCAACCTGCCAATCATTGATTAGTATGGTATTCCTCAATAGTGATATCTCCATCTTTGAAATTTCCATATCTTTACGATTATGTATATTTGGGGCAATTTTAATAAAATTCTCAACTTCATCCGTTTTTTTTTATTTTGTGGATCAACTCTTCGCACAAAATATAATCTTCTTCCAACTCCCATTCGGTGTATGACATGCTACTTCTCTCGGTAGGGATTTTTTTACGCGGGATACTGGGTCATTTTTCTCTAAAGAAGTCACTATTTTTAACCGAGTTAATATTTATTATTCGTTTCTTTCCGAAAGCACAAACACTGCCTCCATTCACAGTTACTACTGTTCCTAACATCTTTAATTCCCGTTTTACAATTCTTTCTCCAGTACGCTTAGTTCCCATTTTTAAACTAATGATCGGTAGAGTTCACCCAACTTAATACCGCGAGTCCTGCGGTACTTCAATTTCTTTCTGGTCAAATGTTATAGTTACATTTCATTCTTTTTAGAACAGTGTCTTATATTTGTCCACGTCAACTGGATCATTCTCATTAGTTTTTCATAGTCATGCTGCAGCTTCTCCATTAATATCGTTATTTATACGATCATAACTTAATTGCGTGCAACACACCACACCAAGTCTGTTTATGTTTCAGATATGAACAAGCTACAGTAAAAGGGTTGCAATAATTCAAAAACGTGATAGTCCTAAAAATTAGCCACAAATAAAAATAACCCTCGTCATTATCTTTCCCTTACTGTAATCAAGATGCCTCCTCTTTATATCAGCTCTCTGATTCTGTTGTAATTATCTGAAGGCCAGGTGATGCATCTTTCGTCCAGAGCATCTGAGGAGTTTGCTATCATCCCAAAGTCGTTTAAATGTATTGCAAATGGTTTTGTTTATATATTTATTGCATTCATTTCTGATACTCCCATATTTCCCTTGGAAGGCGTGCTTGCCAGTAAGTAGACTTAAGTTCCGCAACCGTAGCTTCTCCCACCAACCATCTTTATCTGTTCATATTGTCATTACACACATCTATTATATTGCTAAAGATATGCCACGATATTAAGTCACAAAATACTACACTGGTGCAACTTTCTAATTTGTGGCACGGAACACTGTCATAAATGATAACAACTTTTTATCCTTCCCATCGTAAAAGAATATATTCCGCTATTCGTCTTACAAAACCATTCCCAAACTCTGAGCTTTTTCACTTTCTAAGAAAATTCGTACATAGTCTTCCGTAATATTCGGGGGTCACACAATTTATTTGCATTGTACTGTCCATTTGTCTAATTGCCATTACCAAAAAGAAAGGCAATATATAAATAAAACACAGGTCGTTACCTTTTTTTTTTCAACAAAATTGTTTTATTTATTTATTACTGGCGGACTATTATCCTCATGTTTCTTAGTTGATGTTTCACGACGTTTCGGCCAATTATTCCTCCGGCCTTCGCCAGGTTGTAAGCGCGACGGGATAGGAAATCCGAATCTCTCACCTGAATATTAAATAAACGTGGATTTATGCGACAAAAACAAAAACAACCTCGATCGCCTTTCAGGGTCTGTGGCGTAATAGAGACGTGAATTCAATACAGACGTTGAATCTCTACGGTTCCAGGTGAGAATTGTCTGAATATAGCGGTTTCAGTTCTACCCCAAGCCGGCCAGAGGTTTACTTGGCCAAAACCTGGTGAGAAAACAACAACTATTGATGGCAGTTATTGTTGAAATTAGGAGTTCCTACCATCTGACGAAGGCCAAAGTACAAGTTAGGCGAAACGTCAACAGAGAAAGATGAGGATATTAGTTCGCAATAAATAAATTAATTAATAATACCCATCCCAATAATGAATTCCAATTAAATAATATTTTTTTTTTTATTCCCGATGACACATGTGCATTTTAGCCTGGATAGCGGTTCTTCTTTCCACAGCATACCGGAAACAGCCTGCCAATTTATTTTTTCGCCTGCGTCCGATCACGTCCGTTCTCCTCGATGCCCACCTTTTTTCTGTCTAAGCACCTGTTGCATTTTTCTTATTCTTTTCTGTCCTATGCTCGCGTAAACTAATCTACATATGCGCGATTTTATGCTGTTGCTGCTCTTGTTGCTTATCTCTTCGAATGCTGGTCACATACTGCTGCTGCTGAGGAAACTTCACACGCACTGATATGCAATAATTTACATCGAAAATTGCCTCAAAGTCCTTATCCTCAATCAAACAAATGTGCGCCTAATGCCCGGCTACAGTACTGATTACATCTCCAAAGTTTGTATTACTTGTCTTAATAGTCACATTTAATTGATCACATCCATTCAAATTTTGACGTGAATTCTATCAACAATTTGACTAAAAATTAGCCTCCAATTTTACGCGTGTTTTATATTCATTTGCGAGTTTAATTTACATCTTATATTCGTTCCATCAACTGGTTTTACTGCATGCACTGATGAGTGTATAATTGATTAAAGAATCTGTGCACCTAATATGGGCAAATGCCATAATTGCCATAATTTTCACCATCACGCTTCTTATCCGAAGAGGCTAGGACAACAATTTCATTTTCATGTCGAAGTAGCTACTCGAGGAAAATATCCCTGATTGACCATTTATCTTACGTTGAGGAGAATATCTTGCAATGTGCCCAATTTATCCACAATCGTTGCCCTTTCCTTCCGGTATCTCCTTACAATCTTTTATAAATTTCAGTTTTTGTTATCTTTAATACTAATACTTTTTTTATTTCGCTTGGTATTGACTTGTGTACTCAGAACCACTGTTCTTGTTTTGAAAATTATTTTGGTGACTTAAAGGCCTACAGTTGATGATAGTTTTCTAACGTTCATTATCTCGAGGCGTGTAACTGTTGTTATGGTACCAATATAACGTACAGACAGAAAGTTAACATATATGATCACCACATATGCCTAGTAATCATGCTTGCCTGCTCAAATATGAAGCGACACATTTGCCTACTTGAACTGCTTTAGGTTATTTTATGCTCAAAAGAGCCGTAAATGGCGTCACTTCTCTAGTTTAAACAGCTACACATCTATTTTTTTATCTAATATCAAGCTCATTTTCAATGGAAAATAGAATAAAACTCACAAGGGATTCAAAATTTTGTTACATCGCTACTTATTGTATCTTTTTGATCAACATGATCACATCACCTTCTCCACAAACAGCAATATGGCAGCCTTTTCCAACACGATTTCGTCAACAATTTCTTTGCACCGAAATATATTTTGTAACAATAATAAAGAAATAACGGACCTACTGCAAACTTTAATGATTGTTAATTATACTTAACTATTTCTGAACAACAAAATTTAGTCTATAATACTCACCTCCAAAATTAGACGCCATGTTGTCAAAAACCGTTCACTATAAACATTGATGAACTGCTTTCAAGACTTGCTACTCCACGTCCAAATAAAAAATCAACCCAATATCTGAAGAAATCATTTTTTTTTAATATTAAGTCGGAAGAATACTATTTGCATGTAAGGTCACAATATTGTAAACATACGAAGTAAAATGGAATCCATTATTTTGCATTTATTCGTTTCGACTGCACCAGAAAATGCAGGTATAAGGAAGGCATGTTTGTACCAATTTTAAGGTATTTAATACCATAAAAAACTTCTTGTATTACTCTTCGTATCATATCATATCAAATAATTTTTGGAATTTATACAGAATACCCCATGTCTAACCCTCTACCAAGAGAAAATAATTCTAATTTTTTTTTTCGTGAAAAAATTTCAACAAAAACTTGCATAATACTCGGCGTATGAAATAAGCTTAATCAGAAAATCGGGCTGACAGTACTACAATAAGATTTTATGTGTGCATTTATATATTTTTTAAAACAATA
Source organism: Euprymna scolopes (assembly GCF_053919585.1). Lineage (NCBI taxonomy): Eukaryota > Metazoa > Mollusca > Cephalopoda > Sepiida > Sepiolidae > Euprymna > Euprymna scolopes. The sequence goes on along the minus strand of NC_136482.1, from coordinate 58,765,685 downwards.
GAGTTAAAAGTTCTACAAGATACTAACAAAATCAATATATGCTCGAAAATTGAAAATAATTATGAACGTCTCTCACTGAATTTTAATAAATGACGGAATTATACAAAACAAACGTTTTCTTCAATCTCTATATTTATGATTGCATTATGTTATCGTTGACACTCACAAGAAATACATACAAGTAAAATCCAGCGGCTTTAAGTGAGTTCAGAATTAAATTAAGAACACGCTAAATGACATTTTGGTAATCGCATTGTATTAAACTTTACTCGTATAACGAATATATCCCTGATTTCAAGTGTATAGTAACAGAATGCAACATACCGTTTTTTTAGTAAGGCTACTTATTCAAACAATCGCTCTAAATTCAGTTATTACTTTCAAAGTCCAAGTGGAATATATATGATTACACCTTACTATTATTTGATAGGATGCTGTTTCGCCTGTTATTACTTACAATTTTTGATGACGTTCCTTAGTCGCTTGGTTGCAGAAAAGAGACACGGAAACAACTTTCAACGTGATTAATATGAGATTACTGCGACTGATGTATCACATTTTCTCAAAGGCTAGACATTTTCTTGAACAAATATAACCTCTTTATATGTAAGTTATATTGTAAAGCCAGTCTTGTGTAGCTTTTATGTTTGAGATATTTAATTTATTTGTATATATTAAGCGAGTCAATTTGCTTTCAGACATTACTGTATAATAGCTGTTTGAATATGTATAGATATTTTCTGATTGATATTCTAACGATATATTTCACAGTCCAATAGCAATTAGAAATATAATGTCAATAAAAAAATTATACATCGTTTGAATTTACTTTATAACCCCATTGCAACGTTGGCTAATTTCAAAGTTTTAAATGGCTATTAAAACGGTGTATATATATATATATATATATATATATATATATATATATATATATATATATAAGCGAGATAAGACACCGATAGAATTAAGATGATAAATCCTGATATATATAACTTGAAGTGATACTTTCAAGGTGATCCTAGCCAAAAAGGAAAATCTCAATATTTAAGAATAGAGCAATATATTAGTTTAGTGGTGTAATTTTAAATGCTGAAAAACAACATATAGACACATATATTCGATTTAAGACTTTATTGTTTAACAAAATGAATATATAGAAGGGGTTATGTTAATTACCTTAATCCATGGATTGTCAATATTGGCTCATATCCTCAGAGGAAATGAAATGCGGCTAGAAAAATATTCAGCTGCGAGTGGACGTTATTTAGCTTTTCAGCACAATTATTGAAAATAGTTTTTCCGTAGTTGTTGATAATTATATGGAAAAAAATACGAAAACAGAAGTTGATACAATCTGGGCAATTCATTATCGGAAGGAGTACAATTTCCTTCGGGGTTATAAATCCAGGTGAGTAGAAAATATATACAGGGGAGAAAATGGTATTCTCATATAGCGAAAGCGTATTGCTCCTTATTGATTGTTCGAAAAGTATACGGGGCAGCCTTATTCGTTGTGGCGTTGAGTGTGTGTTGTTTTGTGTTTTCCAAAGGCTTTCTCGGTATTGAAAAAGTGTATCCGATGTTGAGTGGATATACCATTCCATTGTAATTATACCCGTGAGTAATAGAAATTGAGCATTGAATTATGTATGCAATCGACCTCGAAATCAATAGTATAGGTAGCAAAATAGCAAAATGATCCGGGATATGATATTCAGAGCGGAGCGTTGGACAATTTGCTTCTAGTGTGAGTCCCGGTAAAGATACTTCGCTTTATTGTTGATAGTGGTGAGGTAAGCCTTTTAGATGAGGGAAAGAGGAGATTGGGGTGAAGTAGAGAGGGTAAAGAGAGAGGGGGAGTGTATCCGATGTAAGGTGGATATACCATTCCATTGTAATTATCCCCGTGAGTAGTAGAATTTGAGCAATGGACCTCGAAATCAATATCATCTCCCGGATTATTCTGCTATTTTGATATTTTGCTACCTATACTATTGATATCCAGGTCCATTGAATTCATAACTCATTGCTCAAATTCTATTTCTCACGAGGATAATTACAATTGAATGGTATATCCACCAAACATCGGATAAACTTTGTCAACACCGAGAAAGCTTTTGGAACACATCAACCAACACACAATCAACACAACAACGAATAAGGCTGCCCGTATACTTTTCGAAAAAGCGATAAAGAGCAATACGCTTTCGCTATATGGGAATATCACTTGTGTACGCCTTCCGATAATGTATTGTCCAGGTTGTATCAACTTCTGTTTTCGTAATTTTTTCCATATAATTATCCACACCCACCAAAAACTAGTTTCAATAATTGTGCTGAAAAGCAAAATAGCGTCCACTCGCAGCTGAACATTTTTATAACCGCATTTCATTTCCTCTGATGATACGAGATAATATTGAAAATCTGTGGATTAAGGAAATTAACATAACCCTTTCTGTATATTCCTTTTGTCAAACAATAAATTCGTAAATCGAATATATGTGTCTAGATGTTGTTTTGTAGAATTTAAAATTTAACCACTAGACTTATATATATATATATATATATATATATATATATATATATACATATATATATGCGCGAGCGCGCGCACGTGTGTGTGTGTGTGTGTGTGTGTGTGTGTGTAAGTTTATTTCGGCGGGATGATTTTCATCCCAAACTTGATGTCATGGAATGACGAAAGCAATTTATTTTGAATTTCTAAAAGTAATCAGGCCTAATTTCCTTGCCCTTATCTACCAACGAAGCACAATGTTCCTAGTTCTGTTAAACGCGATATATAGCCAATCGCGGTGCATCTTTTTAACGACATCTTTATGGTAAAGTTGACATTTGAACCCTGTATAATTAGAGTGAGTAATCTGGTTGACTTCAAGAGGAGCATATGTTTCTCGACCTTGTTTTATTTACCATCTCAAGAGTATTAATGCAAGTAGATTAATTAGGTGTCGGTCGGGATGGGTTCAAGGGTAATTCTTCTTTGTAAAGATGTCTTTATAGCGAGGTAAGACACTATTAATCCACGCGTTTCGTTTAGTGTCACTCCCTGTCACTGTATTATGCACTTTATGGGAAACTGTTTAGTTTAACAAAGATCTATCTTTCTTTTGTACTTGTCGTCCGTTTCCTATATACCAAACGTCGGCTTTAAAGACGAAATCAACTCGAAACAATGTTACATTCAAATGTGCATGTGTTTAAAGCATTAAGAATAGTAACTTTAAAATACATCCAGAACAAGGTGGCATAAGATGATTATTTCTGCAGTAATTTGATCGGACGATTATAAAGACAATATAATTGCACGTAAATAATTGCTGTTTGTCTCAATGCATATGTCAATTAATGACATTTTTAACCTGTTTTCTCGTTAGAATTGGGCGACATAAATATATAATTTAGCATCATGCCTACACCGGGATTGTGGTGAGTCAGGAATCGAGTTGGTTGTTTAAAATACATTTAAAATTTTATGGTTAACACAATGATTAATGCAGAAACGTATTAAAGTTAGAAAATCCGGAATATAGAGGTATCAAAACTTACGAACTTAGATATCGCTGCTTGTCATCTTATTCCGGACTATATATATTAACAGGGTGCAATTCCGCTGACGCCATCAGAGCATATTAATAGAAAGCATTTGTAACACAGGCAACGATATTCAACATTGTGATGATTTGCAGAGGTAAATGCTTAGCCGGTATTGCAAGACCCATGAAATTTGGAGCACTTATTTACGCACGTTCTATAAGTGAGATAACCGATGTAGAAGTAGTATTCAAGGTGTTCTTGCAATACTAAATGTATGAGTACATTCGAACCTACTAAATATATACGCTCCTCTTTCATGTGAGTGATTTTCTAGAACCTTAGATTCAGTAAGGATTTTTGAAAGAGTCTTTAGATATCTAAGTGTATATGATCAAATTAAGCTTACGTAAACATTATGTGCTAGTTTCTTTTTCTGTAATGGGTGTACAAATATGATGGTATTTACCATGGAGATTAGTGGTTGACAAAATATTTTGCAGTTAAAGTAGAATGACTGGAAAAATTCTATTTGAAATTATGTATGATATGGACTCATTTTGCATAAGTATGTACACTCCTGATGGCAACTGCTAATTGACATTGAACTAAAGGTTATTCGTTGTAGTCTGCAGAAAAAAGCAACGACACCAGGGTTTCGTCCTCAATTACTAGACTACGATGTGCAAACGAAAAAATATCAATTGTTTTCTCAACTCTTGATTTACGTAACAGGATAACGTATTTAAAAATCGATAATAAAATATACATACAGTTGTTAAAAGAAAAATTGACAAAGGGATACTCCTTTATTGTTTGTTTTTTTCCATGTGGATACAAATGTTCGCTTCACTGGTTTTCATTTTAGTAACTAAGTATTGGGAACTTATTTCGATAGGTCGGGCTGCCATGTACTTCCATACATATGTAAGCTGATTATGCTCATATAGTTAAATACTTATTTCCGATAAAAAATTTAATGAATACATCTGTATAGCACAGTGTTAAATCTATATAATTGATAATTTTAATCCGATGCATCAATAGGTATGTTATTTTTGCATTCTTCGCTTAAATCTATGTTTAAATATCAGGTTGAAAAGTATCTTGATGTTTTTACCATTTACATTCAGATGGGCATATCTCGGCTGAAACGAAAAAAATATTGAGTGAAAATCGGCACAATCAAAATCACATTTTGGCAAACGGAAATCAAGTGTATTTATGCCACTAACGTAAATACCTTGATTGCGCTGAAGTCGCTGACATCGTTGCAGTTGCTACAGGTTTTTTTTTAATAGCGTTTCGGTTTTTGAAATATTTTGCATGCATAAAGTTGTAAAGATGCTTGAAAAAGTTGTAGTCGGTAGGTGAAAATTCTAGAGAGTGGGACGGATGAGACAGAGTTAGTAACTAATTCGTTCAACTTCTGCAGTGTCTGTTTAGCAACGTCCTGTCTGTCATAGATGTTGAGGAGCATTGGACTTTTCTGTTGACTAATGCTCCGTGATATTGCCGACGTTTTTGATGCATATTTCCCATTTGTTGCCAGTACTTCATCGCTGCAATGGTGTCGCTTGCCCAAAAAATGTACTGGGTGAGATCGGTCGCAAACCACGTAACGGTCAGCATGACTTTCTTTTGGTGCAAATCTGTCTTAAAAAATGTCTTGGAGCTTCGCAGGTGCCTAACAATTGACCTAAGCATCGATGGTTGACTTAAAGAACTCACAACCCGGCCGAGAAACTGGTCGTTTTTGTTGCGTATAAGTAGGGAGGATGAAACTTTATAACGGCGTTTTCTTTTTTAGTTTTACTTCAATTCGTGAAGTGCACGTTTATATTTTTTGTAATTCCGATATCTCTCAAAATCGTCGTATACTTTATGCCCAATTAAGAAGCAAGTGTTCGAACATTGAAGCGTGGCATGGTTTCAACGTAGGCATTTATTTGATCGTTGTACACATCTGATTGCTGAATACCATGCTTATAATTTATAAGATGTTCATCGACGCCGTGAATTTCTTAAATTACCATTGTGGTGTGCGTTCAGTACTGCTTCCTTAGACATATGTTTCGGTGATATTGCGAGCTGTTGTGCGAGTTTGCGTCTCCTTTTCCTTCTTGTATGCAACTTTCGGAATAGCGGAACATCAATATCCTTAACAAGAAAAGAAAAAAACAAAACCTATTTTGTCCTTCTTTAATAGAAAGCGACCAATGAAGACGGTTTCCTAATATCAGCATGCACGACAAATTCATTTGACATAAAGACGATAGCATGTCTAACATATCTCCCGTAATATTTACATCAGAGTAAGCAGCCTCATTTAGTAATGTACAGTCAGTGGTCTTCAGTCTACAGTTAAAGACTGACCTGGTCTTAGTAAAAGCTGTTAGATCTGCCCTTAAAATTGGTTATTGTGGTATCCAGATATAATGTCTAAACTTTTGAGGATCTACACCTATTTCCGCAATAATTTCGTACTGGTTCTGCTGAAGGAATAGATTCACACACTCTTGATACAGCCTATATGTCTCCGGCTCTTAATGACATTATCCAAAATGTCTAATGTCTAAGACAATTGCATACCTGAGTAGTTTATCTGCATTACTGGATCACTCTCGTGATATTTTACATCCTTAAATGTTATGGATTTCTGAAACCGCTGAATCATACCCTGAATCATACACTGATCATATCCTGAAATATTATCTCTGTCTTAAATGCACAACGAATTAATGCTGAACATTTTCTCGACATTGCTAAAGGGAAAACATACGCCCAAGGATCGTCACAGGAAGAATCATTTTCCAATACGAAGCAAACATGAGCTGATTCCAATTGGGGAATATTTTCTATTACTGAACTGAACAAAGTAGAACCCCTTGGAACATAGAGCGGGTTTGTAGAAAAAAAACAGTCTACCTCACAAAAAGGAATCAAATCAGCAGAGGCAGAGAAAGCCTGACCTTTCAGCCAAGGGTCCGACTAAAAGGGATGTAAATGTTACAATAGATCCTGCCCCATAATTACACCTTTGCGCATCAGATCAGTGCCACACTCAAATCGTCCAGCCAGAAAACATCCAGACTATTTGACCTCCTATATGAGCAAGTGCAAATATTCAAATGTAAAGATAGAGATAGTGTGCTAGCAACCAGCACCGGAAAGTGCCCAGAATTGGCAGACCCCAACTCAACGTGCAATTCCACATCTCTGTATATCTGTTCACATTTTTCAATCAAGGTAGTCAATTTCAAATACCAATCCAAACTGTCATAACTCAACGGACTAAAGGAGTGCAAAACATCACTAGACAAATAAGTCCGGCCACTGCCAGTATCCAATAGGAAATTCACAGAGACAGTTCTTCCCCCCTCGACGATTATAAGGGGGTAGTCTACAAGAGTCTTCATAGAGAGACGGCATACCCGACACAACTCGGAAATAATCATCTCGCCCTGTAGCGGCTCCTTTAAATTTTCAAAATCTTCACCTGTGGATTGTTTCGATTCAAGGAAAGAACTTAACAGCTCGATTGGGCCATTAATCGATCCCCCGCATAACCATATTCAGAGAAATCGCAATCAATTTATTTGACCATTTTTTTCCAAAATAGAAGTACTCCTGCTGATAAAACTCCACAGATCCTCATGAGAGCCCTCTTTTGTGGAGGAGAAATCGATATCTTGAAATATCTTGTACATGCTATAATTGCCATCCAGATATTCCCCTATTTCCTATCGAGAGTGCCGGCAGATAATTTGCATTGACACAGCGGAAGTGATCAATTAGCAGTAGATGTCTTAATGACATAGAGCCTTTTAAGAATTTCATTTTTTAATGTCTCATTTGCCATGCCTGCAGCACAATTTTCAAATCTACACAAAAAATTGTAAAAACTCGTTCGATGTTTTTCCACGTCATATGCACTGAGCGTGGGTCCCGTGAACTGTACATGAGGAAGTCTAACTGAAAACTATAAAAGAGTATTATCCATAGTAGGTTCAGGCATATTGAGGACTGCAGGTCGCTCCGAATAACAACTAGCCTCCGGAGGATGTAATTAGAAAAGGGGGCAGAGACCGCTAGATATTCTAATTCTATTCTGAATTGAAAACTGTGAAGCTAGTCAGACGCCATGAACTCACCCTCCTCCTGCTAGGCACAGGAAAGTGGAGGTTTCTCGATCTCGTTAATGTCCTCCAAAATCTCTTGATGAAATACTGAAAATAAAGCAGGAGTAATTTCTGCGGCATGGGACAATGGAAACCTTCCCTTGGTTTTCGTCTACAAAATGAAAATCCTGTTAAAGATTTTCTCTCTGGAATCTGCCACAATCGATGTATTTAGAGGCTTCCATATCCTTTTAAGAGTTAGTGAACAATCTCCAGAATTGTCGCTAGTTGCTGTTATTATTCGTACATAATTCTTGTTGAACGGATTGTATTTTCGCAAATTGAAAAAATATATAAATAACTGTGAATATCAAGACTGAATTGAGGTTGCGAAAAAATACAATCTTCTTTCCAGATCTTCTTATTAGTTTGGTAACATGAAAAAAGAAAGTCACTCTTTACAAAGAAGGATAGGGTTTTTATAACGAAAGCAGCGTCCTCTACTAGTATAAATAACTACAAGGCTATAGTTTTCTTGAACGTTAGAAGATCATCCTCAACCCCGGTAGTAAAACACAGTTAAGGTAGTCATATTTACTACACGCCACGCTTTCAGAGAACATCATCAATTGCATTTATTTTCATTTTTTCAAACTTGCCTGTATGCATACATATAGAAAATTAAGTTAATGTTTTGGTATACTACAACCACCGCCACTATCTTATAGTTCCACATTATTTTTACTACATAATTCTTCGCCGCCATTATAACTTGTTATTTTCTATGGAACATCTCTGACTGTATTTTTGGAGTCGCTATCCTCTGATGTGAGGCATTTTCATTCCCTATTATATTTTTATATTTTTAATGCAATGAGGATATTGTTATTTTTCACTTTTCATTTGAAAGCGATTAAAATAAATTTCATAACTTTAGATGCGTCTAAAAATTACGAAGACGTAATTATAGGTATACAATAATCATTTCCTTACTTAAATAAATGATATTTTAAAGAACGATTTCATATGAATATGTCTCAAAATGTATACTTTCTAATGACACCAGCAAGTGCCAATTAATTTATTACAGAAATGCATTATATTCAAAACGATATCATTTTTTAATTACTTTCTAAATGTTTAAAAATATTAAGGTTGTTTATTGAAAATTATTAAATAGTGAATTTGGACACAAGGAAAGCGAGCTGGTGCTGTTAAATGCAGGTCTAAAATAAAATATTATTTTAAAATAACATATTGACATTTCATTTCTTTTAGGTTATAGAACTTGTATTTTTATTAAAATTTATTTATATGAGGAATTCAATTGATTTTTTAAGGCATTGCTGATATATATAGCATCCTAGCAAAAACAACCTTCTTAGTGAACTACAATATGGTTTCCATACTGCTAAATAAACAGCGGATGTGCTTACCGTTATATCTCATGAGAATCTCTCGGCGAAGGGAACTGTTCTATGGCAATTGCTCTTGACATATCAACGGTCTTTGATAGGGGATGGCAAAAATGTTTACTCCACAGGATTTCCAGCTATGTTATAGCTGATAATGTATCCCCAATTATTAAATCATTTATCTCTGATAGGTTCATAAGAGTAGTAGTTGATGGGTAGAAACCAGAAGCTCACAGTATTAATGCTGGGGTCCCTCAGGGATCCATCCTGGGCCTAAATCTTCCTCTTATCTACATTAATGATCTTCCAAACCACATCCTTACATCGTTCGTAGACATTTATGCTGATGACACTACCATCTATGGTAACACAGCTAATACCGTAAACGATTAAGTTCTCTCTGGTCCTCTCTCTTCTGATCTTAAGACTGTGTTACCCTGGGGAAAGAAGTGGCTGGCTACTTTTAATGCATCTAAACCAAACTTTTATCTTTACATCATCAACGCTTTGATCCCCATCTGGCATCAATTGAAATGAATGGCTCTCGTCTTAGTAGGGTCTCATGTTTTGACAAGCTTTTGTTATTGGCCTTTACTCCTGATCGTAAATGGAACACGTATATCAAATATGTTGCCAAAGCATCTGGAAAAAGGTGGGATCCTTCTATCGATCCAGTAGATATGTAACTGCTAATGCAATTATCTATCTATGTAAGATCCATGTACGTCCAAGGATGGAATACCGTTGCTACATCTGGGCAGGAGCTGCTAGAAAATATATTGCGCGGTTGTCTTCGCTTTATCGTAAGTTCCATGGCAAGTGATCGAATGAGCTCCAATCTATGGTTCCTCCCCTTCAAACGTTAACAAGAAACACTTATCTAGTTGGAAAAAATCTCAATAATCCCCCACACTTTATCTGTGCTTAAATCTGAACGTAGATTACACGAACAATGCTTCTTTCTTAGAACTGCATGCCTGTGGAATAGTCTGCTGTTTTCCTGCATTCCAGCTGACTGCAGAATGGGTGGTTTCAATTCCAACGTAAACAAGATTTTGATGGGCCGTTCCACTTAAGTTAAAAAAAATACTGAATTTCCACTATTATCTATTACTACATGGTTCAATTGACTGCTGTACACACTTCAACCCTTATTCTCGAGTGCCCTCTAGGCCTTGATAAGTAATGACAACTATGTAAAAATAATTTGTTCAGACTATCATAATCATTATAAATCATACGTTTTTGATTGAACACGTGTACTTTCTTGCGATAAAAGTTTATATCAGAGAAAATCACTGGTGGTGTTATTTTTGTGAATATCTAATTTTATTGGTACCTACCCCCCAATGAACTCTTCCGCCCACCATAAATACTACAAATGAACATAGAGTAAGGGCTGCGCTAATAGATTTAGCGACAAGTACGTCAGAGAAAACCGAGAAACGTTACTCTCGGTAGCTTGTTATTTTATGCATCTTTTAGGGAAGAATATACATTTTAAACATATTATCTGCACCCCTGTCTGTTTGTGTTTTCATAATCTCGGCTATAATACCTATCGACAGAAGATTCCGAAAATTTGCGCGATGACTAATAAAATGAAAGTATCCATTTTTCTAATAGCAACTGGCTAACGATTATTCTGTCAACCAATGACAAGAACATCAATACACAGGAAAAATAGGTTCAATTGTATTAATAATGACTTGAGAACGTGGGTTCCATAATTCTCACTATGTAATTAAATTTAAAAAATCATATCTACTTGTATCAAATAGAAACTGACAATTTTGTCCTCAAGGAATCTCGAATCGATCATCATTGCATTTAGGAAAATACATTACTAATGGCAAAAAACGAAGTTATTCATATTATGGATTGAGAACAATGTTCATCGTGCATTTAAACGTAACAGGAAATATCATCACGTCGAATTTTATATATAAACGCAGCAAGCTATACTTTATTCAGGGAGTAAAACAAAACTTTTGGATTTACATGCTATATATTAGATTGTGCGACATTTTTGTTTTCTATAATTGTTAAAGTTGTAAAATTTTAATGCCGTTTGTATATACTAATACCTATTTATTGTTCTTTGTTCACGTACACATACGAAAAAACAGGATTGTATATGGTAGCAATAAAAAAGAGAAGGTTTTTCACCCAGTTTTGAAATAAAAAATAATTGAGAATCGCCTTAATATATTTTATACGTTAAACTGTATTTGTACAAGGGTGATCATTATTACGCTCTATGAAAGTTATTTCTTAGAATCCCTTACTCTTATATTGTTTTTAGTGGTTGTCAAGTGTCTTGAACAATTTTAATGCCGAAAACCGCAAAACGGTGGGGTGTTACGAAATATGACATTGTAGGATTATAAACATACCAGGACATGTTTAAAAAAAAACCTTTAAGACTTCTTTGAATTTCATGAATACTCATTTTGACAAGATAATATTTCATTCTGGTTACCTCTAAAAAGCAACCGTGTTTGGATACATTATAAAATAGTATATAGACATTAAAACAATTGGAACAACAACAAATGAATTATCACCATTACAGAACTAAAAAAAAAACGAATTTTGCAAAAAAAAAGAAAGAAAAAAAAGAGATAACTGCCACCAGCAGCTACATGCGTTAAACCAGACGTTATAACTCATACCTTGCATTAAAAATCAGTCAAGTGTACCTTCCAACCTCTGAGAATGTGATATCCTAACCTTGATGCATAAGAAGAACAATAAATGTAAATTTGTTATCCGAGAATTTGAAAAAGAATTCAAATTTATTTCAATACAGGCAAATGTTTATTAAGATTCGTTTTTCACTTTTCTGGTTTTCTCCCGTTACATATCAAGTTCTTTATATCGATTGTTTTTCAAACAGTAGGATTTCTATTATTCTATTATTATCTGGCCCTGCGTTCGATTAAACGTAAGGTCAGTTATCGAACATTTAAATCATTCAACATAATTTTTCAACCTCTAAGGGCGTTCCGTCTCCAACATGATGCGTAGGAAACACAAAATAAATATAAAAAAACTGTATTTCCCGAATAAAATATCATTATTCAAATTTTTTTAAAACATATTCAATTTTATTTTCATAACTAGGAGTGTTTATTGAAATCAACTGTGCCTTCGACTGATCTTTCAACGCTTAAATATTAAATTCTTTACATCGAATGCTCCAGTGATCTTGTTAAAAAGTTTTGCTCATGAAATGTTAGCCTGACTCCAGCACACTGATCGAAATTAAATGATAGATTCGTTTAATAAGACACGGAGCTTTTTTGCCTGTTACTATCTAACAAAGTGTGTAAAAACTTGAGCCAATCTATCACATATTACTAAAATGAGGGTTTACAGAGAGGTTGGCAACCTCTCTCTACTGCGGAATAAACTGTACAACACATCAACAACAACCTCAGCGATATGATCCTGAACAACTCTGGCGAAACGACAGCGTATCAGAGCAACTTCTGCAATGCCTCGCTGAACGATTCTGTCGTCAGCCATTTTAAAGCCCTTAAAGAAATGTTGATGTCAGCTCTAAATTATATCACGGTAAATATGTTATAATATGCATATTGATAGATTTTGTATAACCAATCTATCTTGCTATATATCTTACTCATATAAATCAAATACACAACTACGACGTATTTCTTAAGGCGTTAGAAAAGGCAACGTAATTCGTCAAGTATCAACATAGATGTAAGCCTTATATATTAGATGGTGAGTGAAAGCATTGCAGAGTACTGTTAGATAAAGACCAGGTTCACTTTTCACCTTCTAAAAACAATTACTGGCATATTTTTTATGGCCAGTTGCATTCTTGTTATAAAAGGATCGAAAGAATACACAGTATTTCTATTATTACATATATCATCAAATGTCAGATACAATCAAAGAATGATAGCATTTGACTAAACTGATTTTGCCATGAGAAACACAATTATATATGTATTTATACGAGAGCGTGTGCGTTATTTTGTGTCACTCTTATATTTTTTTCTTTCAAGTGTCTGTTGTTTAATTGGTCTGAAATTTCATTTATTGTACTGAATAATTTTACCACGAGTTTTTGTTTCATTTCTTTTATTATTGCTGATGGCATTCAAATCAAATATTTATTATATATATTTTCCCAGAAATCCTTCATAAGATTTGGTTCCGGTTTCGATTATATCTGAAGAAACTTCATTAAATACTTTTATATATATATATATATATATATATATATATATATATATATATATATATATATATATATAAAGAAAGAGAGAGAGACATATCTTCATAACTTTTGGTTACGTTTTTATTACAGCTGATGGAGTCATAGGAATACATGTTTTATATTTGAAATCCTAGCTTATAATATAAAGAATTCAAAGAAAATTGACTCTTATGATATATACAAAATCTGCATCAATAAAACTATTATGTTTAAGTGCATTTTACGACCGGGCTACGTTGGACATGGCTACAAGCTTATATAAATAATATTATACGTTTAGCAAAAGAGCTACACTATTAGGGCGCCTCTATTTACGCTGAACATCCACATAACCTCAACCTATGAAACAGTCCGCGGTGGAATTTCCACCGGTCCCGCTAATAATGTACTATGGCATTGATATTGTTGTATTTGTTAATCACACATACGAAATATTCTTACTAAAATAAACTTAAACGATGAATTAATATAAGTTAATAAAAAATAGAAGCAAGTTCATTTATTTCTCCATGTTCAACACGAGACAGGAAATTCAGTATTGACTAAACGAAAATAATTAAAATAGTTGGAAATCTATTGTTCGTAAGACAGTGCATTAATAAATGTGTTTAAACACCGTCTGACCTAGAGCAATGGTTCATTGATTTCATATTTCGGTTTTCTAAATCTCATCGTACAATAATAAGAAGTAAGCAGTGCTAGCAATTATCAGACAGCTGTTTCTGAATATCACTTATCATTTCTGCTACTACGCATTAAAATTTCAAATGTAATACTAAAATTTCAAATGAGATACTACACTAATACAACCATTTGATGTTTCTATACATTTTACTTACTACTTTTCGTCTTCATCAAGTATTTGTTACCGATGAAATCGCAGGGACCCTACCGGGGAGACACATATTATAACAAGCTATAATTTGATTGTATGTGCATTTGTTTGTTGCATGTTGACAGTCAAACACTGTAAAATCATACACAGTAAACGTTTGTTTTACAAACATCATTGCACTATCTAATAACGTGCCTTGTAGGAACTAAACGTTCATACCCATAGTTGTTTTTTTCAGAAAAATAGGTAGTTCAGCTCTGAAAATCTATCTATGAAATGTACGTATTTTAACTTAAATATTAGATTAAGCACAGGGAAACTAAACAGTGATTAAATAGATGACACAATATTTCTAAATAATATTTTATATATACATGTATGTCGGCAAATAAAAATATTAATAAAATAGCATACATCTCCTCAGATAGTGTTAAGATGATATAACCTGTATCGCATCAACTTTATATATTCACAACCTACACGTTTTAAAATAGGTGTTTTTGCACGACTTTCCCCGGTTATTATATGTTTATATCAAGTGTTTCTATGTTGAGATTCGAAAGCTGCGGACTGCACATATCTAAATCTGATCAGCAACAAATTATCTTCGACTAAATACAAAAAGTGTATATGCTAGCTCATGTGTATTGTACGATGCGACGGTACATCAGTAATTGCATAGTTTAGCAGCTGCAATGTTATCTTAAAGAAATTAACATATTGCATAATACTTATTACCTTATATACGATAAAGATACTTGTATCCAAAAGAATCTAACGTACTGGTAATAAGGTGTAAACGACGATAGCTTTGCCATCTTTCGCCGACGGTGCGTATTTATACTATCAGCTTATATATACTAATCATTTAAATGATCTAAAACGGATATAATTCACCATTTTTATCCAGGTTTTCTTAGCAGGGCTATACAGTAATCCAATGAGCATAATTGCTTCAAATAAATTATGAAGAATCTATACTGTTGTACTGCGCTGTGAATTTTTGTATCGAAATTTCTTGTAATAATAGTTAGCATTTAGTGTAGTAATAATATATTGCCATTAATTCAATGATTCTTTTTCAATTTCTGATGGAGTATTTCGGCTGTAAACCTACTATCCTGACACGAAATACAACTTCATGAATACATTGGCAATAAATTAACTCTTTTGTTTTCATGCTATACTTTTTTTGCGTATATCAATTACTTATTTCAGTTCTGATATTGCATCTGTTTTTATAATAACAATAATTATATAGTTATCACTGGAGTGAACAGTGTAGCATAGTATGAACTATATTAGAATCATATTAGCTTTCATTTGATTATGTGAAAACACACTTAACGAATACCTATGCAATTAATTATTTTACCATAAAAAGACAAAAATGAAATGAAGTGAAATAATTGAAAAACTGGAATTGGACAGACTATTTCCCTAAATGAGTTCGTAATTAAAGGATACTCTAAGCTAACTTCCAAATCTGACCCCCAAGATCGCCATGGGCATATGTGCCTATATAAAAGATGGCTTTCCATGTGGTAGGGACAACTCCAAAGAAGATCTTAAATTACCCTATATGTGCTTCCGAGTGGCACTAGCTCACACTACGACATTTATATTTACTCTCTATCGCCCCCATAACAGTGAAGTTACTATCTTTAAAATCATATCTGAGAAAATTGGCCAAGTCCTATCAGCATATCCTTCAGCTAACATTCACGTATGCGAAGACTTCAATGTTCACAATGTGAAATGGTTGACCCACTAAAAGAAGACCGATGATGAAGGGAGATTCTGTCATGATGTCTCCATTGCTTATGACCTCACTAGGATTGTCCGTAAACCCAGCCGTGTGCCCGACAATGACGGCCAGTATGCAAGTCTCCTAGAACTTTTTCTCACAACTTGCCCTGAACTATGTTCAGTTTCCGTTCTGTCTCATCTTGGATCTTCCGACCACTCAGTTGTATCAATTAAGATAAAAATGAGATGTAATAAGTCCTCAGACGTACCTCTCAACGTACAGTACATCGATACATTATGGCTGACTGGGATAGTTTCCGTACATTTATATCGGATCTTCCTCTGCGTTCCATGTATAAAAAGGATGTGTCGTCTATAGTATAGGACCTGACAGAATGGTTAATTGTAGGTATAGACAATTTCATACCCTCGAAAAAGTTCCAGCAAAAACCTAACAGCCAGCCATGATTTTCTCCAGAATGTGCTGCTGCTATTGTGCACAGAAATCACTTATTCCACTGCTTCCAACGTAATAGATGTATGAAAACTAAAGCCGCTTTCAGGACTGCCATTAGCCATTGTAAGAAAGTAATAAAGAACGCAAGAGAGTCGTATGCCCAGTCCGTCAAGTCCAAAGTAGCTCAGCAGCGGCTTGGTTCCCACCAGTTTTGGCAAATTGCAAACAGAATCCTGAACAGAAGCGTGTGCTCTATCCCAACTATCTTCAATGGACCCGAGTTAATCTCGTCAGCATCAGACGAAGCCAAACTCTTTGCCAAGAACTTTGCAGCCAATTCTACCGTTTGCGACCAAGGCCGCCAACCCCCAATGTTTCCTCCTGTATCAGAAAACACACTATGTGATATACAAATATCTGTGTGTGATGTTGTCAAGCTAATCAAAAACCTTGATTCCAGTAAAGCAACTGGCCCTGACGGTATTCCAAATATAGTATTCAAAAAAACTTCAACCAGAACTAGCACCCATACTTACGAAACTGTTTAAACGTTGTCTTAAGGAAAATTGCTTCACATCACCCTGGAAAATCTAATCAGTATGCCCTGTATTTAAGAATTCATGTGATCGTTCATCCCCCTCTCAGTACAGGCCAATAAATATCATGTACGTCATGAGTAAGTTGCTGGAATCTGTGTTAAATAGAGACGTAATCAACCATCTCAGCAAAAATAACCTTGTTAGTGACACACAATATGGTTTCCGTTCTGCTTGATCTACAGCAGATGTGCTTACATTTATATCTCATACAATTAGCGAATCTCTCGACAGAGGCAACCTTTCTAGGGTAATTGCTCTTGACTTTCAAAGGTTTTTGATAGGGTATGGCATAAAGGTTTACTTCACAAGATCTCCAGCTATGGTATAGCTGGAAATGTCTTCTCAATTATTAATTATTTCTCTCTGATAGGTTCATAAGAGTAGTAGTTGATGGGCAAAAATCAGAAGCTCACAGTTTAAATGCTGGAGTCCCTCAGGGGTCAATCCGGGGCCCAACTCTTTTCCTGATCTACATTAATTATCTTCCAAATCACATCCTTACATCATCCGTAGACATTTTTGCTGACGAGACTACCATCTATGGTAGCACATATAAGACAGTAAACGACCAAGTTATCTCCGATTCTCTATCCTCTGATCTTTATCACGTTGTGCAATGGGGAAAGGAGTGGCTCGATACTTTTAATGCTTCTAAAACCAAGCTTCTATCTTTACATCATCAATGTTCTGATCCCCATCTGGCATCAATTAAAATGAATGGTTCTCGTCTTGGGGAGGCCTCAAGTTTTGACAGGCTTCTGGGCTTGACCTTTACTCCAGATCTTAAATGGAATACGTACATCAAATATGTTGTCAAGGCAGCTAGAAAAATGGTCGGATCCTTCTATCGATCCAGTAGATATCTCACTGCTGATGCAATTCTCTATCTATATAAGAGCCAGATACGCCCAAGGATGGAATACTGTTGCCACATATGGGCAGGAGCTGCTAGAAAAGACTTGCCCTGCATTGATAAAGTTCAAAATAGACTTCGTGGCCTTGTGGGAGATGGCCGTTTCTCTTCGTTGCAACTCTATCTCACAGAAGAGAGATTGCGAGTTGTCTCTGCTTTATCGTTATTTTCATGGAAAGTGATCGACTGAGCTTCAATTTATGGTCCCTCCTCACCAAACTTTCACAAGAAAGACTAGACTAGCTGAAAACATTATCAATAATTTTCCCTACTCTTTATCTGTGACTAAACCTAAACATAGATTCCATGATCAAAGCTTATTTATTAGAACTGCACGCCTGTGGAATTGTCTTCCGTTTTCCTGCTTTCCTGCTGTCTATAATGTGGTTGTCTTCAAGTTCAACGTGAACAAGTTTCTGATGAGCCGTTCCACCTAAGTTAACAAATTTACCGAACCTCAATTACTATCGATTACTATATTGTCGAGTTGCCTACTCTACAGTTTTTAACTCTTACCTTGAGTGGCCTATCGGCCTTGATAAGTGGTGACACCTCTGTAAAAAAAGTTGAAATAAATAAGTATTTTAAAATGTTTACTTCGAAATATGTTTTTATGTATTGAATATTGACAAAAGATAATGAAAATATAATCCCAACACATCAAATGAAAATTACATATACTACTATACAACTAAAACAATATTTCATCTAATTCAAGCGTATAAAAAGAATTTCTGTAATAAATTACCGTTTTAATGCATTTTAATTGTTGGGACAACATTAATATATTAATTAGAAGCTTCATAAATAATATATGTGTTTTTACATTATGGAAATATATGCTTTTAGATCGGTTTAAAAGTGTATGTTGATAAAAAATTCTGGAAGAATTATTGTGTTTTCTTTGAATAACCAGCTGCGTACAACGTTATAAAAGCATACGGATTAAAATTTTTCTATCGCGCCTAGCCTCTCTATCGCTCTAACTCCCGAATTCTATCTCGCTCTCTCTCTCGTTCTCTCTCTCCCCCCTCTCTCTCTCTATATATATATATATATATATACATATATGTTTTTATACAGAAAGAAAGAGTTTGACAGTCCACATTGTTGAGTAGGAAGGTCATGCGTTGCAGAGCGAATATAATAGTTAAAATAAAATAAAAACGAAAGCATATCTCGGCCTCTTTATGAATTCATTTCAACGAAATAGTCAATACCATAAGCTGTGATAGGTTATAATTATTCTCTTTGACGAGCAAATACACTCGTTTACAGACGTTTGGTATTTCGTACGACTTGTATCTGTAATTTTCTGTGCAATGCTTACGAAAACAGATAATAATGAATTTGCAGAGGTAAGTCTATCACTATCATTATTATAATTACTTTCATTGTCATCATCAGGTACTTATGCAGAGAGTGATCTAGACGTAATTCAGCGTCCTCCCGGCATTCTCCCGGAACATTAGGTCAAAATCCGGTATAAGCCGAACGCCGCAAGGGAAATTAAGCCGTCTGACGTAACGTAAAGCTGAGTCAATGACAATGTAGCGAGATGGTTTTCAACAAGCAATAGACGATAATTTGGAAGAGGAAAAAAAGAAAACAAATTAGTAAAAAAAAGAGCACACCATTTCCTAATTTTAAGTCAGAAAAATATATGATTTTTTTAGCCTAAAATTAGCAGCTGAAAACACTAGCCGGAGTCCTCGACTTTTGTCAAAAAAATAAGTTACCGGAACGGACGAAAAGTTGTGCACAATGTGGGCACAAGTGCAATCTTATTATAAGAGAAAAGCCTTGCAATGGCTATGCTTGGAGATGTCAGGCTACCAAATGCCGAACCTGTACATCAAATCGGACTGGCATCTTCTTTGCCAAATATAGGCTGAAAATTGCCATCCTACTAAAAAGAAGACACTTCTGAGTGTTCGAGCGAACAAGACAGAAAGACCTCCAGCGCGAATGTCGAATACGATCTACTCACATTATTAATAAAACAGCGGTCTGCGAAAACAACAAAAACACCTGTTTTAGCATGAAAAAAAAACAAAGTTTTGTTTCAACTTTTCTAGTTTACAGCTTTTTCCTTGAAAAAAAAATTACAGCAAAAATTTCTTGAAAGTATTTGGCTTACCTTTGAACCTTTCCTCGAACAAAAAATATTTAACATTATTTATTTAAAGATATATATATATATATATATATATATATATATATATATATATATAAACTGTTAAAACATTTTTTTTACATTTAATAAAACTTAAAAT
The DNA here is from genome assembly GCF_053919585.1 of Euprymna scolopes. NCBI lineage: Eukaryota > Metazoa > Mollusca > Cephalopoda > Sepiida > Sepiolidae > Euprymna > Euprymna scolopes. Next base: position 58,745,516 of record NC_136482.1, on the reverse strand, counting down.
TTAAGGTAGCTTTTCTTTTCTTGTCATGCGTTCCTCGGCGATGCTCTGCTTACTCCGGTTGTTTACGTCATGTTCTGGAGAAAGCCAGGCGAACTCTGAGTTGCGTCTGGATCACTCTCTGCATGGGTATCTATTTTTATTACATACAACCGTTAGAAAGTAATGTGGATTATATAGTGTATTATCCATTATGGTCTATTGTCATCACCTTAGGTTGTTTAATGCCTTTCTTAAGCGATTTCCATTAGAAAATTAAAGCATTGCCCTTCGAAACTAGATGGCTTATTAACAGCTGTGATGCAATTAAATGTTATTTCTGGGCCTGACTTTCTAAAATAGAAGGACATTTACGACGTATTCTTTATTAAAATATAAGATTAATTATTTGATTAGAATAGAGAAAGTTGAACTTTCGTTGACTTTTTGGGAAGCTTGTATATTTTTTTAGCTTTAGATTGTCCATAAGTACTCACATTATGTGAACAATGTTTAAGAACTACGTATATAAATGGTACTTTCTGCGCTAAAGTGTATATATTTAATATTATCCTTGGCTAGATTTTACAGTATCGTCATGCATTCTAAAATCATTATATCAAGTGTCAATACATAAGTTTAGACTGATCATTTTAGTTTAAAAATCGAATATGCATTGCAAAAACATATTATGAGATGCGAAAAATTATTACATAGGGGAAGTCGGGGTAAGTTGAGCCAATTTTCCATTTTGGCTCTTCAGAACCCAAACGACTAATTATTTTGCAAAGATGAGTGTATTATTATAAAATTCTTTTATTTGGGAACATTTTGAAACAAGTTGCAGTTTTCTGCTAGTACACCTAAACCGACCATGTGCTTTACAAAAATGCATATCAAATTGCTCAACTTGCCCCGACCATGGGGCAAGTTGATCCAACCTCTGGGGTAAGTTGTGCCACACAGGGGTAAGTTGTGCCACGCAAAAATGTGTTGCAAATAAAGAAAGAACAAGCCAAAAATTGTTGCTGTTGTTATAAAACAAATTATAATAATGAAGTAGAAATGTTAATTACAGCGATTGAACCAGCACAAAATTTGAAACACATATCTGAAAGTAAGTTAATGAAGTTGCCACTGTGACAAGTCACAGCTGAAAACGAGCTGGCTAGAACAACGGACAGAACTGCCAACACTATTTGGCTGTGGCAGCTTGTAAACAACATCTTCTGCATTGAAACCCGTTTCGTCCTTTGGGTTTGGAACAAACACAGGCTTGTCCGTTCCTACCTTCCCAGCAACTTTTTGAAGGAAAACACCTTCAAACTCAAAGTCCTCCCCGTTGAGAGTGTCAACCCGGACAATATAGTTCACAGTTCGTGATTTGCCAGCACATTTGACAACCACAAAGTTACCTTCGATTATTGGGCTATCCAGATCAATATCACCATCACTATCTGATGACACATCATCAAGTTCAAAAACTGAATCATCAGTGTCACTTGAACATGGGGTTTTAGATCTCGGGGGACATGACTTTTTCCCACCAGCATTGAACAAACACTGCTTTGTTTTTGTTAATAGGCTCCTCTTTCTATTTTCAGAAAAGGCTATCAGCTTCTGTCGTTCAGGGCTGTCAGTCAAAATCTTTGAGCTGCCCTTTTTGTGACCACCTCTTATTGCCTTTCTTGGTGCTGCTTTCGGAAATGGCTGAATTACAGATGGTGAAATGTATAGACGATGCATGACATCATGTGAGCTAGATGAAACACAAGTCCCAGATGCGGATGGTTGCATAAGATCATCTTCTTGCTGTTTTTTGGTCGGACATCATCACTGTGCACGGGCAAGACTGCTCCAGGAACCTCACCTGATGGTCCTGCATCTTCCACAGTAGAATTTGCCTCAAGGCTTTCTGCAGCCACATTTTGCTCACGGTCAGTTGGAAGAGAAGGGGAAAAGTCAATTTCACTAAAGATGTCCCGGTTAAATGGATGAATGCCCGAGGCTTGGAATCTAGCAGCAATGTTCGATGGTGTCATGGCAATCATCTGGGCTTGGTTAACTAGAGCTGGGATTTCATATATTGTTACTGTTTTCCCTGGATTGGATCATAGCCACCCATCCATGGCTCTGTTGTACACTGTTTTGAAGGGTCCATACACTGACCGGTCGAGCTGCTGGAGACGATGGGAAGTGTGTGGTGGAATGGTCAGTAAGACAACGCCATGAGATCTTGCTGTGTTCACAACATTCAAAGAAATGTGTGTTATGGTTGTCGAGGATTAAGAGGATGTTCTTTCCTGGTGAGCATCTTGTGTGCTTGATGATGCGATTTAAATATTCCACAAACACCTCTTCATTCATCCAGCCACTTCGTGTTGCCCTCCCTATGCACTGTGTTGGTCCACCTTTGATGAAGTGATCTCTGTAGTGGACTCTGGGAAAGATGAACAGAGGAGGCACGACTGATCCAATTGCACTCACAGTGTACACCACCGTTACCAATTCTCCGCGTTCAGCGGAGGTGTTTGAACCAACTTGTTTCTTTCCTTTTTCTGTGACAACGGCTCCAGGGTTTTGAACGGTGGTGCACCCAGTCTCATCAGTGTTGTAAATGTCACTTGGTGAGAACTTGTACTTGTCCATTATCTGACTCAAGTTGTTGAAAAATTTATCAACAACTGGGCGGTTGAAGGCTGTGGCACGCCTAAAAGATGTTGCTTCTGTCACTCTAATTGCCAGGTTTCGGCGCTTCTTGAAGCCTAACCACCAATCATGCCCTGCTTTTTTCTCACGATCCCAACTTGGTGGCAGATTGAGACAGTTTTTTTTTAGCAAACTCATATGCCAGTGTGCGACATCTTCTCAATGACAAACCATGAAACATGTCTGACAATTGTTTCAGATGGTCAGCCAAATCCCTTTCCATTTCAGGACTAAAAACCAATTGCCGTAAGGAAACAGGTGTGTAAGCAGTCCCTGCTGGTTGACTGTCTTGTTTGTCCATGTACCGCTTCAGTGTCATTCGATCAATGTTAAAGTCCTTTGCAGCACTCCTCACACTCTGACCTCCAGTAACAGCGGCAGCAGCCCGTTCCATAACGTATGTAGGAGTTTGTCCACGATTTGTCTTTCGCACGTAGTGGCGCATGTCTGGTGGGCTTTTTTTTCTGTAAAACACACAAAAAAAATGAAGTTAACACAATAAATCCGATAATGATGTAGAATATTACTAGAGTGAACTAGTTGATTCAGTGGAGTTCCTGGCATAAGTCTGGAACATTGAACAATGAATGCCAGAACAGCTGGCATTTGTAGAGAGGCACCTGCCTCTCCTGGCATGTTTAGCCAATCAGGCGCCTCCAAATGGAATAACCCACCATGCCTGACTAATTGTAGGCTAGTCCATAATGGTGGAGAGGGGAGGTAAGTGCATTCTTGATTCTACAATGATAATGATAATAATGTTAAAAATAATAATGATAATAGTAATAATAAAAATAATTATTATTATTAGAATAACAAAGCGCCTGTACAGCATGCAAATTCCTATCCAAGCACGGCTTACACATCTTAAACATTTACCAGGTAACCCATAGATCTAATTCTTATACAAGTAGAGCATGTGACTTATACAACATGCATTTTGAATTCACTCTATAACAGGCCTACTGATGTGGTTGCACATTCATCTGTTTCTTGAAAACGTGTAAAAATACATATGGGGCAAGTTGAGCCAGTGGCACAACTTACCCCATTAGCATTGGCTCAACTTACCCCAGTCTGACCTCATTGAATTGTCTGTTCAAATGTATGCATCTCATGTGTGGTGAATGTAAAAATCTTTTACAAGTATGAAGGCAAGTAATTGAACAAACAACTACCACATATTATATCTAATCAAACTATTACTACACACAAGAAACATGCACTCACCTCTGTAACGCTTTATTTTACTTTTTTGGCACGAAATCTGATTTTCTTTTACTGCATCAATCTCCGATATTGGTTCAGCAAAACAAAATGGTGGAGGTTAAAGTCACGTGATCAGTTGTTTATAGATTGCATACAAACTTGGATTGGCTTAGTCAATTGTGGTTAAAAGGGGGTGGCTCAACTTACCCCTATGCTCAACTTACCCCGACTTCCCCTATATAATACCTAACTGTTTGCCTTGTCTTTTAACTTAAAAGAAATATGAATTAAGATGTTGTAAGATTAAGCATTTTATATATTTGTTCATGACGAAACACTGTAATTAATCTAATGAGGATATGACTCATCCATAACTAAATATAATAAAAAGAAAACATTAAAACATACGTTAACATGTTGACAATCTAATAACTATTATTCCTTAATTGAAAATTAATTCATGATAGTTATATAATTATAATTGATTAATTAATACTGGCATATCTTTTTGTATCATTTTTCACTAGTGTGTTACCGATTTTATTAATACGGTGGAGTTTAATAATAATAGTCTCACTGACGAAATGGAGGACGTTTCTGTTTTATTATTCTTACTTGTGATTGTAATTACTTTGATAATACCGGGAGAAAATTGATATCCTTGGAAAAAATAGACGGACGGCTACTCACCTGGGAGATCATATATTTCGAAGGAATTTTACTGTGGCAATTTGCAATTTTTTTTTAATTTCTACTAGCGTTAGCGAAGGTCATTAATAGAAAATACATTCATCACCTGTAATTCTTCCTTATTTCTTATTAAATCTATTTGCTGTTTTATGTTAACTTTTGTTTAAAATTGATTCATAAAAATAAATATGGGCACATTGCTCATGTGTAGTGCACGTTCCGAATGCTATATGTAATGAAGTAAACTTTGGCTTTATTAACTATGGCATGTAAATAAATCTCGTATTCGTAATAATGTATTTCCTTTATAAATAATAACAAAAGTATGTTGCAGGGTTGCACTTGCTAACACCACTGCATTTATATTTGCCCTCTATAGGCCCCACAACAGCATAGTTACTATCTTAAAGAGCATATCTGAGAAAATAGACCACATGCTGTCTTCCCATCCCTCGGCTAACATCCACATCTGTAGTGACTTCAACGTCCATAACGTGGAATGGCTGACCCATTGAAATAAGAGAGGTGATCAGGGAAGGTGTTGTCATGATTTTCCATTGCTTATGACCTAACTAAGATTGTTCGGGAACCCACCCGTTTGCCCGATACACACGGTCAATATGCAAACCTCTAAGACCTTTTTCTCTCAACTTCCCCTGAGCTATGTTCATGTTCCGTTCATTCTCCTCTAGGATCCTCCGACCACTCCGTCGTATCAGTTAAGATAAAAACGACATGTAAGAAGTCCCCAGACGGACCCATCCACCGTACTGTATACCGATACTCTATGGCTGACTGGGATAGCTTCCGTACATTCATATCTGATTTACCTCTGCACTCCATGTTTAAAAAGGAAGTGTCCTCAATAGTATCAGATCTGACCGAATGGTTAATTGTAGGCATAGACAATTCATACCATCAAAAAATTCCAACAAAAACCTAACAGCCAGCCATGGTTCTCCCCAAAATCTGCTGCTGCCGTCGCGCACAGAAATCACTTTTTCCATAGCTACCAACGTAATAGATGCACTGAGACTAAAGCTGCTTTCAGGACTGCCAGCAACCACTGTAAAAGAGTAATAAAAAATGCAAGAGAGCTATATGCCCAGTCTGTTAAATCCAAGGTAGCTGATCAGCGGCTTGTATCCAACCAGTGTTGGCAAATAACAAATAGGATCCTGAACAGAAGTGTGCGTCCTATTCCAACCATTATCAATGGACCAGAGGTAATCTCGTCAGCGTCAGACAAGGCCAAACTATTTGCAAAGAACTTTGCAGCTAATTCTACCCTATGCGACGAAGGCCATCAACTCCCCATATTTCCTCCTATAACACATAAAAAGCTAGGTAACATACAAATATCCGTGCATGAGGTCGCCAAGCTAATAAAGAACCTAAATTCCAGTAAAACCACTGGCCCTGATGGCATCCCAATTATAGTGTTAAAAATGCTTCAACCAGAACTTGCTCCCATACTTACGAAACTATTTAAGCGCTGCCTTAAGGAGAAGTGCTTTCCGACTCTCTGGAAGACCTCATCAGTTTGCCTTGTATTTAAGAATTCAGGTGATAACTCATCTCCCTCTCAGTACAGACCTATAAGTTTCCTGTGTGTTATGAGTAAGTTGCTGGAATCCATATTAAAAAGAGAAAAGATCAACCACCTCAGCAGGAATAACCTTCTTAGTGACACACAATATGTTTCCGCTCCGCAAGATCTACCGCATATGTGCTGACGGTTATATCCCACAGGATTAGTGAATCTCTTGACAAAGGTTTTCTTTCTAGGGCAATTGCTTTTGATATATCTAAGGCCTTCGACAAGGTATGCCATAAGGGTCTACTTCACAAGATTTCTAGCTACGGTATAACTGGAAATGTTTTCTCAATTATTAAATCATTTCTCTCCGATAGGCTCATAAGAGTAGTGGTAGATGAACAAAAATCGGAGGCCTGCAATATAAATGCTGGAGTCCCTCAGGAGTCAATACTGCGCCCACTCTCTTCCTGCTCTACATCAATGACCTCCCTAAACACATACTTAAATCATTCGTTGACATCTATGCTGATGACACAACCATCTACGGCAACACATCAAAGGCTTTAAATGACAAAGTTCTCTCGGATTCACTGTCCTCTGATCTCGAGCGCGTGGTTCAGTGGGGTAATATGTGGCTGGTTACCTATAATGCATCCAAAACCAAACTCCTATCCGTACATCATCAACGCTCTGATCTCAATCCGGCATCAATTGTGATGGATGGCTCTCGTCTGGGTAAGGCCCCGTGTTTTAACAAACTTCTGGGTTTGACCTTTACTCCTGGTCTGAAATGAAACACGTAAATCAAGTCTTTTGCCAAGGTCGCTGGAAAGATGGTGGGATACTTCTACCGCTCCAGAAGATATCTCACTACTGATGCAATTCTCTATCTATATAAAAGCCAAGTACGTCCAAAGATGGAATACTTTTGCCATATCTGGGCAGGAGCTGCAAAAAATAGCCTATCCTGCCTTGACAGAGTACAAAATAAACTTCGTGGCTTAGTGGGGGATACCCTTGTCTCTACCCTGCAACCTCTCTCCCACAGAAGAGACGTTGCGAGCCTGTCCTTGTTGTATCGTTATTTCCATGGAAGGTGCTCGTATGAACTCCAATGTCTGCCCCCCCCTCGCCAATTTTTCACGAAGAACACCCGTCTAGCTGAATCCACTCTCAAAAGTTTCCCCGACTCTTTATCTGTGCCTAAATCAAAACGTGGATTCCATGAACAAAGCTTCTTTCTTAGAACTGCAAGCCTGTGGAACTGTTCCGTCTGGCTGCTTCCCACCGGACTACAACTTGGATGTGTTCAAGTCCAACGTTAACAAAATCCTAATGAACTGCCCCTTTAAGTAAACACTTCATCAAATCTCCACACTAACATAGTGTACGTACTTGCAATAACCCTTATCCCTGGGTGGCTTCCGGGCCTTGATAAGTGGTGATCACTGTGTAAACAAAATGTAATAAAGCGTTTACAGGAACAGATAGGGTAGGACAAAAACGTAATTTTCAATTCAATTACCGTTTCTTTCCAATCAAAATTGGGCAGTATGTACTCCCTAGTCGAATCTTTTTTCGTGTACAGTTAAATTCAATTTATTTACCTGCCTCTTTTACAAATGATGAGCTGAAAATAAATAACTAGTGACTATAGTTCTCTTCAGGCGATACAGCTTGAACTAAAGCTAAGTCTAATAAAATATTTCAGTTATTCAGCATAATAGGAAATTATTATCAGAAGGTTATCTTATATTTAGGAAGGTTATCTTATATTTAGGAAAGGAAGCCGTGCATTAAGAAGAAAAGGGTGCATTAATATTACTCTGACAGAATCATCGCATACAATAGATGGACAGCTGACTGTCATTAAAACATACAACGCTTTTTTATTTACTTTTTACATAAATTTCTTTAAAATATAAAATTAGTAAAATCAACAAATCAGAAATAAATAACACGAAATATATTTAAGCATTTTTTTCAAATTAGTTTTTTTTACTATTTTGTGTATTAGTCTCGTTTTTCAGTTCCTGTTTTTTTTTTTTTTAAGTTTAATGTTATTTCATGTCTTAAAATGGTATTGCATTTATTCACAAAAACGAAACAAGCATTTTAGTGTTTTTATTAATTTAAAAAGAAAGAGATTATTTTTTATATATTTTGTTTCATTATTTAGTACCAGTAAGGTGTGTTCGTTCTAAAATCAATTTTAGTATCGAAAATAAAGTCTAAGACCAATATTTATAGACGAAAACTCATCAGTTATATCTTATCAGAATAATGTTAGGACACTAGTTATTTAATGTAGAAATAAAGTGGGCATTGCGACACAAAATGTTTACTTGCTTTTTACAGCCACAAAGATATACAAGAAAACAACCATGCCTCTTTCTTATCCCCCCTCTTTATTCGTGTTAACACAATTTATACTTATATTGAAACCGTGTGAAATAATAAATCATTCTCTTCCTCTTAGGTCAGATTGATTTTTGCCTTTAGTTAAGCTTGAGAAAAAAACAGCATGGTGTCAAACACAACACCTCGACGTGGGTTCGTTAGATTGATTTCGCTATGTTGTACGAAAGAAATGTAGTTCTAGGTCATCGTTCTAAATTACCTGATTCCATTAATAGACAAACCTGTTGTACGTATGTTATTGTCTCATAGGATTTCATAGATTTAGTTCATGGAGCAGTCTTTATTTCAATCTTCTCAGACTCAAAACTAATATTGAATGTATTATTATACAAAGAAAACAAGGGCGTTTATTCTGATCTCACTGCAACCAATTCGGAGACATTACCATTCTAGCAGTGAGCGGGGAAAACAATTAGAGTAGAAAACTATATATATATATATATATATATATATATATATATATATATATATATATATATACTAAATGTGAAGCTATGATTAATTTCTCTAAACAAACGAGTTCTTTGTGCATTTCGAAGCAGATTAAAGTAAGGATTGCTATTCAATTTAAGTTTAACAACCAAAAGTTTATAGATCAAAATCACTTAAATGTTGATAACTTTTGCGTAAAATGGTGTCTAATGTATTTTGATATAATTAAATGAAAATCACAATATATTCAAATAATTAATTGAAAAAACGTGTTATTATTTTGCACCAACACTTGCTACTTTACTCAGACGCATCTAGATTCATTGTGTTATTAAGCATACCTTGCTAACTAATTATTAAATAGTTTACCATCTATATAAAATATTTAATACTTAGTTAGCAAAGTATGCTTAATAACACAATGAATCCAGATGCCTCTAAGTGCCTCTTAAATATTAATAGAGAAAAGCATGATATCACCAAACACATAGAAACATACACAAACACACACACAAACGAATATATATATATATATATATATATATATATATATATATATATATATATATTAATATATATATATATATAAAGCTAAACGTCTGTGTTTGTGCCTGGTCACGAATAGGCTCCTATATGGTTGACTATTATAGAAAACTGATCACATATAATGATAGAAGATGTATCGAAACACAGGAATGGGTATGTTAGATCGGGCAATATGATGATTCATTAAAATTGTGGGAGCTGCTTACGAGCCTGATCTACAAAGTATGTAAATAAAACATTAAATAGAACGTTTAGAAGTGTATTTGATATAGATCTATATAATAATAATTGGATAATTATATTTTAACTTAAATAGGGATGATATAATAAAATTGTGGGATCTGCGTTCACGCTTGCCCTGCATAGAATGGAAATAGGCACAAACTTAAATACTTTCCATATCTATCTGCGTAAGTATACTTTGATAATTATGATTCAGTTTGAAGAACTATGGTATAATAAAATTATGGGGGGGGGGTCGTTCGCGCCTGATCTCCATAGAAGATAAATATGTCACAAAGTTTAACAAGGCTTTTTTAATGTAGATCCACAGAATATTGTGATAAGTGTTTCAGTGTAAACAGATATGGTATAATACATTATAGGGTTTATCTATTTTATTGTTACTATTGTCATATTTTGCTTGGGTTTTGATACACCTAAATTCGAAGCTATCTCTTTATAACCCTTCCTTTTCATAACCTGTCATACTTTCATAAATCATAGTACATTTTCTGTATGCTGTTTTTTTAACTCAGTCAAGGACAGGTACTTATGCTAGTATATATATATATATGTATATATATATATATATATTTGTATATATATATATATATATATATATATATATGTATATATATATTCCATAATCGAAAGAATAAGAATGCATTCCCATGCAGAGTCCCATAATATAAGGTTAGCTTATAGCATAATACTCGTTAAATATATTACAAAACAAACATTTGAATAATAGATCTGCATGTAGATCTAAATGTAGGACTTGTCAATCATCTCAACAAAAATAACCTTGTCAGTGACATGCAATATGGTGTCCACTCTGAGAGGTCAACAACTGATGTGTTGATAGTGATATTACACAGAATAAGTGGATTTATTGACGAAGATTTCATTTTTAGAGCGTTAGCTCTTAGCATATGTAAGGCATTTGATAGGGTCTGAGACAAAGGTTTACTTCATAAAATCATGGAATAGCTGAAAATGTCCTCTCAAGCATAAACTCTTTCATTCTGATATGTCTACTAAAGTCGTTGTTAATTGGTAGACATACGTAGGGCACAGTCTTAATGCTGGCATGGTCAAAAGATCCACATTTTCCTCATCTTTATCAAGGACCTCACAAACCACATTCTTCAATCATTTGTCAACATCTATGCAGACAACTACCATCTATGGCAACACTACAAAAGCCGACAAAGATCAGAAGTTTTCTGATTCTCTCTGACCTTAAACGTGTGCTGCCATGGGGAAAGGAATGGCTGGTCAGTTTTATTACATCCTAACCAAACCGCTATATGTTCACCACTAACGTTTATATCCCCAGTTTACCCCATTTGAAATGAACATATATTGCCGCGATGAAGCACCCTTTTTGACAAACTTCTAGGATTAAATTTTACCCTGGAATACTTACATCAGATCCCTAACTACTCCAAAAAGTGCCTCACTACCGTCGTGATCCTCTACCTGTAAAAAAGCAAGTACGTTCTAAGAGGGAGCGATACTGCAAAATCTGGGTCTGAATTCCAAATAATACCCTTTTATCTATTGACAGTATGCAGAACATATACTTAATAGTAAACCATTATCCTAGAGTTGCCACCGAGCGTTGATAAGTGGTGACGTTCAAAGTAAAAAAAAAAAAAAAAAATTAAAAAGGAGGTGAAGATTTTCATTTTAATATTATTTATAGTTCGTTATATTAATATTATTTTTCTGAAATAATAAGACATCACCTGTTTGAAATACCTAAATATTTAGGTATTCACACGGATATACAATTTAATACAGAAAGCTTAAGTATTTGATCTAATTTTTGTATGAGGACTTAATAAGTCAAAGCGAAACTTTCGGTAAAGACATTTTTTTAATATTCTGAGAAAATTTCAAAATCGACCTACCCTAATATATATATATATATATATATATATATATGTGTGTGTGTGTGTGTGTGTGTGTGTGTGTGTGTGTGTGTGGGTCCACCTTACGTACATATATATATATATATATATCTACCTTCTGTATATGTAAATATATATATATATTTATAAATGTATATACATATATATATATATGAATATATCTATACATATATATATATATATATATATGATTTTTGCTCTTGTAAAATTTTCAATAATATTCACTGTTATTGATCTCACATTTTAATGTCAAGATTATTTATTGTGTAAACATCCTACTTTTTAAAGAATGTGTCGAATTAAAGTTAATTTAACAACTCCCAGGCTAATAATGTATTTAGATTTTTCGTGAACATTTTATACATCTTTTATTTACATGTTTCAGATTGTAATTTCTCATGTTCTCTTATCTGAAATACACAAAATACTATCTATACTCTTGTCTTTCTATATTATTCATTAAAATGTATGTATAGGTTTGGGTGTGTTTTAACGTTTTATATTTCAAGTGGATAGGTATATATATATATATATATATATATATATATATATATATATATATATGTGTGTGTGTGTATATATATATAAATATATATAAATATATATATACTTACATATACTTATATATTTATATATAGTTAGATATATATATATATATATATATATTTATATATCTATATATACTTATATATACTTATATGTTCATATATGTATATATTCTGTATATGAGTTTTTATGGTTTTAAATTTCATAAATATATCAGGATTTTTTAAATTGATTATCAACAATCAACGATGGAAAAGTAAAAATTATGTAGCATAAAAATAAAAGTATTGATTTGTTTATATTTTCTGCAACTCCATAGAACATTTTCTGAATGTTGAAGGGAACTCATGTTGCGATAATGTTGAAGGAATCCTTCGAAAAATTTAATAGATTTACTCATATTTTCTTTATTTTGTTTGCATATGTTTTTTTTTCGGTTTAATAAGTGCCGTGTATTATTTGATTTATTTCATTATTCTTATTTCCGTCTATCATTTATCTTAATTTTCTCCACCATCTTATCTTATCGTATGACTCATTCAGTTTTTTTTTTTTTCGGCTAAACGTTATGGGGATCGGCCATGACATTTGTCGGACATTCAAACGTTTAAAGCCAATAACCGAGGGAGACCACTGGGGAAATCTATCGAAGCCATATTAGCTTGGTTAGGGTCGATGGGTGACAGTTGAGTGGGGCAAATGTCTAGTGAAAGGAGCGGATGTTATTTCGGCGGACAATTAAGTAGGTACATTTAAAATGGTGTATGTGCAAACAACTTAAACCTTACCCTAGGAAAGGAACGCTGTATATATTGAAGCGATTTGTTTGAGTATGAGTGAGGTATGAGTTGAAGGGGCAGGCTCCTTTTATGGTCGACAGATAACTGAAACGAAGATGAGAGGGAGCTGGGTACGATATATTAGCTTTTCGATTTCCACATCGTCTGGGGAAATAAAATATCGTTACGTCTTGATCTTTGCCGGCTAAGGCTTACAGGATCAATTACTTCTAAACGAATGTGATTCAACAAATGCTAGTTTCTCGGAGAGTACGTGTTGAAACTTAGGTATAACACACAAAACACGCCTAAAATATGCATTTATGAATTTAATAAATGCCAAACTGGCTGAAGTTATAAATCTTTTTGTAATCTATATTCACAATTCATTTTCAAAAGATAAAAACGTTTGATGATTAAAAAAATACCTTGTTTATTGTCAGCTATCGCGTTTGTATGTCAAAACATTCGTAAGATATTGGGAGCGTGTCCATGTATAAAATGGCACGCGTACACACATATTTTGTATCGATATATATATATATATATATATATATATATATATATATATATATATATATATATATATATGATGAGAATAATGGAAAATAGTCTTCCGACAAACTAGAAATAATAAAAAGGAACATATCGAGTTATGTATTCATCAAGTTTTCGAAATAAAAACGAAACGTTGATGCACACATGACTCAATTTGTTCCTATTTATTTTCTCTCCCTCTCTCTTTCTCTCTCTGCACACACACACATTATATATATATATATATATATATATATATATATTATTGACGGGTCATTCTGCATATCATTAAGGGTTGTATAGCGATTGTATTAATCTTAACATGTATGTATAAAGACGAGGACCAAACTGTGTACTTGTTAAATAGTCGTCTATGTAATGCTTGTGGCGTGTGTGTACATTTTCAAGTATTATACACATTCATTGATAACTTTTTTCAATAGTTCAACAAACGGGGTACATGGAGTCATTGCATGATTGCCAGGGCGGGGGAAAGGGAAATCTTTTTCGTCAGAACCATCGCTGTAGTGTTTCAGACGCTCTTCTTTATATGCAAACGATGTTTCTTTTACCCAGATATCATAGATAACCTAAGCAGTTTTCAACATTAATATTTATTTCAGTTGTTAGTTTTGATTTCGATAAGCGCAGCATGATTTTTTTCTGAAATAACATATTATTTTCTTTTTTATTTTGTTTTATTTACATTTTGACCACCGAAAACCACGTTGCCACTTTGAAATAGGCGGCTATCATAAGGGACCTAAGTTGCAGGGGTATTATGTAGGGTGTTTAGCAGCAAGATATTTCTCCACAGTACACTTGAACTTCTACATGGCAGTGCAGTAGCAGTATCAGAATTTTGGGGGAATTTTTGACACCCCTAACAGAAAACTGCGATTAAAATATAGAAAACTCGTAATTTCTCTTTCTAAAGTGGGTTATTTATTTTCTTTATAGAATATGCTTCCAAAATAAACTATTTAAGTTGTTTAAAAAATAATAGAAATATTATTTTTCATTGTTTAAAAAACATTGTTTACAAAGTGCGTGCGTGCGCTCTGGGGAGCCATTTTGTTACGTAATGAAATCAATTGATTTTGTGAGATGAATATTTTTCAATTTTTAAACTTTAAAAATCTATCAAAATTGTCCTATTCGTTCAATTGCTACGTTTTTTTCAGGGTGAATGTAAAACTTTATGCTCTTTCCGATAAACTAAATATAATATTTTAGACACACGTTGTTTTATAAATTCGCCCCCCCATTTTGGAATGTCTATGAGAAATTTAATAATTAATTTTGCTTGAAACGTTTTATATATCACAAATTGAAGATAAAACATCAATAAATAAAATACTCAAATTTAAAACAACAAAAAATATAACTTATCTGGTAATTTACCGGTAAAGTCCAAAATTTAAATCCTTCTTTTTTCGAAAACCACGTGTTATTATTTTTTTTTTTTTTTTTTTACGTGGAAGCTTAATTTTTGTTTAGAATGTTCCAGTAAATAATAGTCGATCAGTTTATATAATTATATTTAATTCCTGGTTTCCTTTTTTTCGATATATAAAAAAAAGACGAATTCGGGTTATGCAGATGTATAGTATAATAAAAAAAATATTCAGGTATTTCTTTAAGATATTAAAAAAAGAAAATACCATTCCACATCTGCGTCATATAGTAATTCGTGTTATTGAAAAAATGAAAACTATCAGATTTTTTCTACGATAGCGTCAAGGCACAATAATAAAAAAAACCGGACAAGTTATCTCCCTTAAGTCAGGCAAACACACCGTCCACGAAGGCCACGCTGCCCCGACATTCAGCATTCTTCGGAGCAGACGTTCAGACGTATTTACTAGTTTTTAAAGAATTTTATTGGAATAATGGTGAGTTTTTTGTTTTTTTTTACTACCCGTATTTTTTAACTTTCTGTAACTGATGAGAAAGTTGTATTTAAATTTTATTTTGACTTTTAAAACTTTATTTGAGTAAAACACATTAATTTTTCAGGTAAGTTCACTTTATCGCCGAAAATGTTTCGGCGATAAAAAGTTAGGTTTGTATTATTACTGTACACATAGATTAAAAAGAAAGTGGTCTAAAAACAACAATATAGCAAATAAATGTTATCAAAGGCAAGATAAAATATAAAAAAACTCGTAATTTCTATTTTTAAAGTGGGTTTATTTTCTTTCTGGAATATACTTCCAGAACTTATAAAGTGAGTTGAGTTTTTATTATAAATTCGAAAAAGTTGTCCCAAAACAAATATAGAACAAATAAATGTTATCAAAGGCAAGATAAGTTACATTTCTACCTAACTGGATATATTTTTTTGTGTTTTTATTCAGTGTAACAATGTAACATGTTTATTCAGCTCGAAAAACATGCAGTGTTTAAAATTCAAAATGGCGCCCGACTCTCTCTCGGAGAGGGTAAGTTTGGAAAAAGGTATTATAAATTATAAACTAGACAAAATACTGTTAGAAATTCGCTCAATATATGTTACCGTGACATAAGTTTATTATACAAAACGGAATAAAAAACTTATATTATAAAGAAGACGTGTTTTAGTTTGTTAATATTGTTATTATTACATTAAATATTTGTTTAATCATATATTTTAAATATGAAGAATTCCACACTTTATTCATATAGGTTCAATATGAAGCCACCCTCGAAAAATCCTTTAAAATTACGGCCAAATCTGTTCATTGCAATGTGGCCATAAAGTGGGTGCCCATTTGACGTCACATCATTATAGAAAAGTGACCCCCCACTTTGTGACCATTTGTAAAAATTTTTTATCTTGGAAACTACTAGTTTCGATTGCCGTATATATATATGGTTATTTATGTTTACAGCGCCTCCGAAAACCTTTAAAAGTGGAAAATTTGAAGGAATATAATCCAATATCGAGATTATTAAGGTTTCTGAATTAGTGTTTTTTTTTTACACTTATAGGCCTCCGTACATAAGTAAGAGATAATTTTTCACTTCCGGTGTCGTTACAACTTGCTTTAAAGACACGCGTGGTCGCGATGTGTGTTGGAAAAATCCTTCCATTTAAAAATACATGGATTATAATACATAAATATGAATAAATTCTCATACAGGAAGATTAAAAGAAAACATATCTTACTCATTAACCAGGTAAGTTCTTTATTTTGCCGTTAAAATAATTATCGTAAGATTCAAGTAATGTTATTGTTCGAATGTTAAGTGAAGAAATCGACGGAAAAATAAATAAAATTGTTTATTTCTCTATTAAAGCTTTTATGATATTAAAATTTGGTCTTTGCTCGTTTTATTGAAATAAAATTTACGGGTTTAAATTACGTTTTACTATTATTAAAATCTGAAAGAAAGATAGGTGTATATTCAAAATGGCGACTTCGCCTGCGAATGTCCCCAAAATTCTGATACTGCTAGCAGTGCAGTCGGGGAAGCAGGAAACCGGAAGAGAATTCTAAGGTCCCGAAGTTCTGAGGAAGAAGCTATTAAAGTGAAAGACTTTCTTACATCTAGGGATCTCAACTGTATAGGGGTGGGACTTCGTTGCTTGTCGGGTTTATCGGTGGTATTTTCGTCGAGGGAGCACAAGGGTTTGTAGTTTGTCAGAGCATCCAACATTAAAATACGTGTAAAGCAGGCAGAGGGATGCAACATTCCATCGGTGGTACATGGTCTGAATTTTAGATAACAGTGTGGGACCTAATAGGTTTGTTACTCTCTTTTTGACTCTGTTAAAGAACGAGATATTAGAGGCAGATAAACCAGCCCAATGGTGGCAGCAGTACTCCATACACGGGCAAATGGTAACTGTGTGGAGGGAGAGGACACTTTTTGGCGTATGTAACATTCTAGAACGATAGAGTGAGCCCATTTTCTTTGCAGCAGCCTTAGCAATAATCTCGATGTATCTATTCCAACTCATGTTTCCTGTGAACGTTAAGCCAAGGAGCTTGAACGAACTGCTCTCAGGTAAAGTATCTCTAGCCATACCTATTGGGGGTTGGTAACGTTTCATGCAGTTATTAACAGAAATGAGCTTTGTCTTGGCAGCGTTGAACTTTACCATTAATTTTTGACCCCATTCAGTAGGTCTCCCTCTAATGTTTTGGCAACTACCTTAGATGTGTGCTGATCAGTTTTTCCCAGGTGCCTGCTATAGAGCGCGGTGTGGTCGGCAAATATACCCATCTCAATTTTATCAGGCATGTCATTTATGAATATCAGAAATTACAAAGGTCCAAGAATCGATCCCTCTGGCACACCCGCATTTATATAAAAATTTTCGGACATACGCCCATCGAGGATAACCAGGATTCTTCTCATTTAAGAACGATCTAATTATGCTAAGAATTCGTCCAGGAATACAATAGGATTTTATTTTCATCGGAGGACCATCGTGCCATACCCTGTCAAAAGCCTTAGATATATCAAGGGCTACTGCCTTCCCCTTCCCTGCTTTATCCATTGCTTGGTATAAACGTTCAGAGATTACACTTAAAATATCTGCAGTAGAACGGGCTTGCCTAAATCTATTGTTGATCTGATAGAAGTTTAGCAGCTGATAGGTGTTGGACTAGAGCTTGATTAATTTAGGACTTTTAAATATTTTGGCGAAATGCGGGAGGAGGCTACTTTGGGTGATAATGTAATAGGTCAGGTTGTTCGTCAGAGTTTTTGTAAACTGTTACCACAGAAGCAGTTTACCAGCAGCCAGGAAAGCAAGATTCGTCAAGGCATTTGTTAAAGAGTTAAGAGAGAAGAGGAGCGACCTCATGATTGTTTGATTATGGGGTATTGTCGAATGCCTTATTATTTACTACACTATTTTAGATTTTCCAGAAATCAAGAGTTCCTAATTTTTGCGCTTTAATGAGCTTCCTGGTGGGTTCAGTATATTCACCCTTATCTATAGCATCTTCTTTCTTGCAATTATTTCTAGCTTGTATATACTTTTATCTGTTTGTACAGGACTTATGTTGGATAAATCTACGGTGGGTCTTACTGAAGAACTTTTGTGTAGAACATGTGCATCAATTGCTGCTTTGAACCATTCATTAGTCCTATTTGCGCACTGTTCTGTTAGAAGAGAAAATATATTTCACCATGGGGCGCCCCTGATGTGATCTGTGATGACATCCTAGTCAGCTTTACTGTAGTATCTTGTCGTTTTGTCTAACAGCTGTTCAACTTGCGGTCGGGAGTATAGAATAATGTCTATTCTTATCACAGCATGATCAGCATTCCCAGTGGGCAATGAGCATTTGTTACTCAATCATCAGGAAAAGTTATCAGAAACAGACCCAAAAGTTAGGCTTGCTAGTTCGGGAGATCTTGGAGACAGGTCGGGAATATTATTGTCTGTGTCAGGGGATGGGATATAGCAAATTTATCGATAATACCACCAGCTGTGTCAGTTTAGTTAGAGAAGCAAAGCCAATTTCTGTGGTAGGCGTTAAAATCTCGAAATACATGTATTTGGGCGCTAGTGCCAAGTGAGAGTGCCACATCTATGCTGTCAGAGACATGATTGATCATAGTACCGTCCTGGTGGAGCGATAAAGAAAATAAAGGTAGCTAACGCTTTATTGTAAAGTTAGTTTAACACACATGAAGGGCTAGTCACCTGATGCTAGTTTAGATTCACTAGATAGGTCGGGAGTTATGAGTATAGACTCCAGTTGCGTGCATGTGCTTGTCAGAATCCTTCCAACAAAGTGGAAGATAACCAAGACATGCAAAAGATGGGATGGAGGAGTGCAATTTAGTTTCACTTAGTGCTCATATATTCGGGGAGTTTGCTTGGAGAAATGAGTCTACATCATCTATTTTAGTTCTAAGTCCTCGGTTGTTTATAAATGCAAGCCTCAAGAGAGGAGGTGAATTGTTTGAGTGGGTGTCTCGTTTGAATATTTATTTGAATTAACCTGTCATTTCATTTCATTTCATAGATTCAGATCTACGGTTAGGTGCTAGGCAAAACGGATGTGCATAAGCACACTCATGAACACGAGTAGAGCCTATCTACTTAGTAAGCAGTTTAGGATTGCAAACCGATGATCTGATAAAGTCACCAACTCTAGAGAGATTGTTGTCAAGGACTGAGAGGTCTCCGTCCCCCGTTTTGTGTCAAGATATATGAGGTCAGTGACACAGGGTTACAAATCGGAGTTGTCCTTCACCTAGATGGATGATCTGATCAGATCTACGGCCCCATTAGCACCGAGAGGGTTACCCCGTGGCTGATTTAAAGGCCAGGTTTTTCTATGACCCCGCACGGATAGTTAGGATTAATAGAGTTAGTATCAAAGAATTAGAATCTGTTTTGAAGTTACACTCCTCAGAACAGGGATTAGAATGGAATATGTGGTTACGTTTTGAAAGGAGTTATGCATGAGTATGGGTTGTAGATTTGAAATTAATCTCTACTAGGAACAAAAAGATCAAATATGTTTTTTTAATTAGTGACCAATTAAAAAATTATATTATAAGGGGTAGGGTGTGTTTTAAAATGCCTTAGGTGTTCGTTTCAGGTAAGGATAATCAGCAGTACGTTTCCCATCTAAGTGAAATAAATGTAATTAGCTAGTTAATATACAGGGTGGTCAAAAAGTCAGGTTATTACACGTGTTACACAATCAGTGGTTAATCGCTTCCAGCGATAGATAGAGAGAAATGGACGACAATTAACAAAATAAACATATTTCATGTTTGTTTCATTTTATATTTCAATGTATGGTACTTAAATATACGTGTATTGCTAATATCGTTTTTCTTTAAAATGTTACCTGACTTTTTGACCACCCTATAGATCACTTATAGGATGGAACCAAAACTATGGCTAATCGCTATCTACTTGATAGACTATAAATATAAGTCAGGCTAATGCATGTCTTTGCAATAGAATTCTATAGATGTTTAGTATTTATCGATTTTTAAAAGGACAGCCTCCTTTTGTTTAGTACCGAAAATTAAAGAGAAAGCTCTCAAGGAACGTACAGAATATGTGAGTTTACATTAGCCTGGGGAGAAGAGCAATTGTTTTTCGCCCACTTGCGAGATGACATACTTACAAGAATACAGCATCAATATACAATATACATATACAGGGCGTAAGATAGGTTTCCGGGGTATAAGGGTCTGTAACGTGTTCATGCAAAGAAGACACAGGCAGGGGTCTTGGAGGCAAGTATTCTCCGTTTTCAGCGTGTAATGAGAAATAACATTTATATCAGTTATTTCAGTAAAATAACTCAGTAACAATATAACTGTGCCCACTATAGGCTTCATATTTAAACATGATACGTATTCATAGAATGATAAATTATGATTTCTAAAAAGAGTGGAAGCAGTATCAGTAAATAAGAGCTAGAAAATAGGTTTGGTGAATAAGTTATGTCTATTTTATAATATTCATTGCTTCCTAAGCAGTGGTAATTAACAGATGTTTCTTTACCACGAAAGTTGCGATTACTCATTGTGTTCAGTTAAGTTCCAATATTATCAGCCTGTCATTAACACAGATGTGTCTTTGATATTTAATGAAATTTGTATTTTATTATGTTTTGTATCTAAGGGGATAAAGACGGAAAAATATTTAAGTGCATTAGCATCAGTTTTAAAATAGTTTAAGCCAGTCAAGTGCGTATAGGTAGTATGCAAAAAAGAAAATTAGATCATGTGGAAGAGATATAGACAGGGGAGTTGGGGCTCGACGAACTAGTCAGGAATAAAGGCCAGACAAAGGTCGACTCGAATCCTTTTCACATATTGCAGCTGTTCCAGTGTTACAGCGCAATGAGTATCACAAAATCCCTTTATAGTCATCCACTCCCAGATTGGTTACCTAGTAAATTTTAAAATTCTACTGAAAAATCAGATAAGAAAAGGTATATTTTGTATCGAGGTTCAAGACGAGATAAGCGCACTCACATTGTTTGCAAGATAATAAGTATCATACTTAAATAAAGTTCTACTGTCTTCTAAATGAATTAGAATAATGATTTAAACCATTCAGCTATTTATAATTCTATTTTAAGTGGAAAAATTATCCGTACAATATGCCTGGAAATGTAAAGAACATTTGCTTAATTGCATGAGTAACGGATGAATTTTTCATTTAAAACATTCACGTTGGTCGATTCAAAGCTACAAACATGTTGGTCGATTCCCATTGACTCAGTTGAATGCCGTTTGTGATACCGAAATCATAATCTGTTCAGAAGGGAGTGGAGGCTGATTTCCTGCTGACTGGGTCTATAGTTGAAGGTTCCAGCGCATATGAGAAATTATCCGTCCCGTCTATTCGTTTCCACCCTTTCGCTCAAATCTCATACTTGCTAACTTACATGCATACACACACATGCACACACACACCCACACACAGATACACACACACACACACATATATATATATATATATATATATATATATATATACACGTAGTTTTTCTGTTTATCTCATTAGACCACACAAAGACGTAAACAGTGACGTATGCATCACGTTTTCTGAATTTTATTGATTTCGTTATTTGCCTTGAAATCAACGACATTCTTCTTTGTTAAAACATAGGGTTATTCTTTGTCAGAAATATCTTCTTTCTATAAGCTATATAATGCTGTCAATTTTAATATCTTAAGCGTTATTTAACCAACATTGACAGTGAATTTCATATCCCCTTAAACCAAGCTTAATTCAATCTCTACGATGGTAAACAATAATAATAATAATAATAATAATAATAATAATAATAATAATAATAATAATAATCTTCTGGCCAAGATAATATGACAATACACCAAGTGTGTTAATCATATATATATATATATATATATATATATATATATATATATATATATATATATACATGTATATATATACAAATATATATATATATATACATAACATTACTATATAAATAATTTCTGATAGAATACACGTGTAGCTATATTTGAGAGAAAATAATCAGTAATCAATGTTCAATAAGAATATAGCGTTAATTTCTCAGCACAAAATTTGTATACGCTTTAATTGGAGAAAATATGCTTGTATAGACAGTTTTTAGTATATATATATATATATATATATATATATATATATATATATATATATATATATATAATATATATATATATATAAATGATTACAGCATCTGGATAGAAATATTTAGTATATATAATATATATAATATAAATGTATGTTTATTTTCTGCATAAAATACAGTAAAAGTGAAAATCTATTGTATCCTCAGCTAATTTGAAGGCCTGTAGCTGATTAATAAGTTAGATGACAGCATCATACAGGAAAGCTAAAGTGTTAAAAGGTATATTGGATACAGACTTTGTTGATGAAGGTATAACTCAATTAGAGATAAATCACTAAATAGATAATGCCACATCTTAAGATAAACGGAAGATGGAAAAGCACCACTTCCATGACTCATTCCTCTCATCGTGCAGAACTAAGATGGAATTATTCCGTAAGTTAAATTCGATGAAATTATTTTCACTCTCTACAGGAAGACATAAAAATAAAAATGTTCTATGAGAATAATCGAAAATAACTTGAGGGCGTTAGCTAATTTCTTGCGTCTGATTTATTTAACCGATTGTAAGAGAAAATATGTCCAGTTAAATACCGTAAAGTCAGTTGAGCTTTAGATCAGAAACCAGCTGTGGTATATATATATATATATAAATATATATATATATATATATATATATATATATATATATTACGTATAAATGAGTTCTTTCATGATTTTAAGTTTGTATTCTTGTGTAAAATAATAAAGTTCGTACTGTGTACATGAAAATAATTTCCCTATCTTGTTCCTGAATAATTTTAACTTATATCTATTTTAGATAACAACATTCTCCATTCATAGATAGTCTTATTTTTTAGTCGGCATATAAATATATATATATATATATATATATATATATATATATATATACATATATATAAATATATGTATATACATACACACACATATATATGTATATATACATATATTAAAACACATATATATATATACCTGTTTGTAAAATTCGTTTTCATATTAAATTAATTTTATATATATATATATATATATATATATATATATATATATAGAGAGAGAGAGAGAGAGAGAGAGAGAGAGAGAGACGGACATATAGACAGACAGAGGGACAGAGAGACAGACAGTCAAGCAGCCAGGCAAATAGCGAATGTTAGAAGAAAAGGAAAGACGAATTATTACAACTTGGGAATTGACAATCGCCAACCTATTATCTTATTTCAATCTGTTGGCATAAAACACATGTTTTTTTGTAAAGGCATATTTCCCTATATTAGAATCTTCGTGTACGTGGTCAATTTCTTGCTTTATTTTCATCATAACACGATAGGGCATTTATTTGGAGTCGCTATTGGAACCGGAAACCAATCTCTGTTATTTCACGAATTTTGTTTGCAGAAATGTGTTTCAAACGTAGTTCATCATATCTGAATATGGGAAGACGACACGAAATAATGAATTACGCGTCTCTCTACTCTACGACTGTTGTTAAGCGGTTGAACTTTTTAGAAGTTGCTTAGGGGATTTGATCATGTCCCTCCATTGTTGTTAATTTGTATTTCCCCTTTTCGCCTATTTTTAAAGGTTGTTCTCTCTTTTTCTATACATATTTTGCACGGCATTGATTAGTAAAAGTGAAATAACCTGACATGCTTTTCATTTGCATTATACAACATTAAACACATGTCTTTCATTTTTAAATATGCAATCTATATTTGCAAATCGGTAAAATATTCAGAAAATTTACATTAAAATCCATCATATGTGCCACTTGTTTATGAGAATATAGATGTGCTTAACGTATGTAATTCATTTAATTCTTTGAAC
Source organism: Euprymna scolopes (assembly GCF_053919585.1). Taxonomy (NCBI): domain Eukaryota; kingdom Metazoa; phylum Mollusca; class Cephalopoda; order Sepiida; family Sepiolidae; genus Euprymna; species Euprymna scolopes. Next base: position 58,721,065 of record NC_136482.1, on the reverse strand, counting down.
TATTATTTTCTGTGGCAACACATCGTATACCGACTGACTTACTATGAAGCTACAAGGAGCAATCTCAAACTAAACCCATAATTCCTAACTGAAACTGCCATTTGGATTACTATCTCCTTAAATAATTTTATAATTTACTTAACATCAAAACCTGACCTCGAAAATCGCAATGGGCATGAGTTATTATATACGATATGGCTTCCATTGCAATAAGGACATCTCTGAAGAAGCGTTTAAATGACCCTGTATCTGCTTACAGGTTAAACGTGCTTACAACACTACGTTTATATTCGCCTTTATCACCCCCTCAACTAATACTATCTTTAAGCGAAGTCACTATCTTGTAGAACATATCTGAGAAAATTAACAATATCTTGTTTGCTAATTCTTTGGCTCATCTTAACGTCTGTGGAGACGTCAATGCTCGCGATGTGAAATTGTTAGCCCATTGAAACAAGGGGAGGTTCTGTAACGATTTCTCAATTGTTTATGACGTTACTGAGATCGGCTACGAATACACCAGTGCGGCCGACACTCACGATCTGTATGCAAGTCCCTAGAACATTTTTTACAACTTGTTCTGAGTTATGTTCATCCTCCGGTCTTTCTCCACTGGGACCTCTCGACCACTTTTCTGTCTCAGTTAAGACAACAAAAAATTGTAATATCCTCGGACATACATTTTCATCCTACAGTACATCGATACTTTATGGTGTACTTGGATAAATTCCGTACATATCAGATCTATGTTAAAAAAGTGTCCTGTCTAGTATCACAGCTGAGAGAATAGTAAATTATAATGGCGACACTTTAAAGGCAGTAAATGACTCTCTCTAATTTTCTCTCCTCTGATCATTAGCACCTGGAGCAAAAAGAAAACGAATGATTGGTTTATTTTAAAATATCTAAAACCAAGCTTCAATCTTGACTTTATAAACATTCTGATCCTCGACAGGAATCAATTGAAATAAATGGCTCTCGTGTTGGAAAGGTTCTATGTATTGACAAGCTTCTGGGGCTGAATCTTACTCCAGATCTGAAACTGAACACGTATACCACATTCGTTGCACAACTCGCTAGAAAAATGGTTTGATCTTTGTACTGCTCCAGTAGAAATCTCACTGCCGATGAAATTCACTACCCCTATACAGCCAACTACATCCGAGGATGGAGTACTGTGTACACAGCTTATTCTCCCATGACAGATTTCAAAATATACTTTGTAGATTGCTGGAGAATTCTGTTTTCACTTTACTGCAACCTATTTTCCACATAAGATACATTGCGAGCCTGTCTCTATTTTATCTATTTTTGATGGCATGTGGTCGTCTGAACTCTAATCTATTTTCTACCGTCGCAAAACTTTCATGAGAAACACTTTTCGTACTGAAACCACTATCAATATTTTACCTCCACGCTTATCTGTGCCTAAACCTAAACGTAGGTTTGATGAACAATGTTTCTTTCTAAAAACTGAACTCTCTCTGGAACTCTCTTCCATTTCCTTGCTTTCAAACTGACACCAATATTATCGTCATGAAGTTCAACGTGAACAAGTTCTTCATGTGTCGTCTACTTACATAATCCGATTTACCAAATTTTCTTTACTAATGATGATTATGATATTGTCCCAACACTACTGTACACCCATTAAACGTTATCATTGAATAAGCTACAAGCCTTGCTGAGTTGTGACTCTTTTGTTAAAGAAAATCTATAATTTATTAAGTTTTTGCTCGATTCCCTTCCTATAAATTCTTACTTTCTCTCTTTCTCTCTTTAAATATATCTCATCATCTTTCTTTTCCCTTCTAGTCCTTATTCTCTTTATAATAACCATTTATATTTTTTCTTTTTCTTCTCCATATTATATATATTTTCTGTCCCTATTTATTTTCTCTCTCTATTTCTTTGTTTCTCTTCTTAATCACTCTCTCTCCATTATAATCTTTTAACTTTATTTAAATTGCTCCTCCCTCTTTACATCTTATAATAAAAGTTCTGTGTTTTAAGTTTTCTAAATCAAACTTTTAAAGAGTTCCTACCTAAAAAAAATCCATTATTCATTGAAGTTTTGAATAGTCAAGTCGCTGCCTGATGATATCTGTTGTTTGATTGAGACAAGTGTCTATTTGTAGCAGCGGGATGTGAGCATATTTATATAACAATAAACAAGTATATATATATATATATATATATATATCACTACTTCATTTCATCACATAAATTAATATACGAAATATTCATGCGTACACTTAAAGTATTTACTTCAACAGTGCTCAATCCATAGGTAGAGCTGGGTAGTAAGTTATCACATATATATGTCGATTAAGTTACACATAATATTGCACGTTTCATCAACGTAAGGATTCATCAGGATATGAGAGGATTTTTTAGTTGTCTCGCGTGGTTATATACGAAACTTCTTTGAGATTTTTGTTAGCCAGCTTTCTAGTTTCAAGCGCATTCTTCCTAATCAGCCTATGAGCAGGCACTTTCAGGACAAAGGCCAGCTGACGTCCGATTAACCCGCTTCTTTTGCGTGTGCTATTTTAGTAGGGAGCGCCCTGACTTATTTTTAAACGTAGGTTATTTTTTCTGTTAGTTTATATATATATATATATATATATATATATATATATATATATATATATATACATATAAATAGATACACATACACGTGTATGCATATATACATATATGCATGCATGATATTTTAGGTATATGTATGATTATTTTATTTGTGTATTTTTTTATTGTTATTTTTAGTTTGAGAATCATTTTGTATCGCTATCCTTGAGTAAGGTTTATCCTGTGAACAGAGTTGTTCGCTATTACTCTCCTACAGTTTAATAGATGATCGGGTTCTTCAAAGTATAGTTGCACAAATTTTTCATGATGGCATGATCTACATTGACCGTCTAGGTCTCTACAGTTCTACTAGTTACATATGTGTCCTTTGTGTTAGTTTGATTTTTTATTGGTATCGATTTTATTGTTTATTTTGTTGTTGTTTTCATTGCTTTAATTTATTATTTTGTTATTATGCACTTTAATTATCATCTCTGAATATTCGCAGCAGCTGTAGTGTAACTTTAGAGCATTTTGATTGAAAATTTTCTTTAAGGGTTTGCTTGCGGGGAAGTGCGTTTCGATAAGATCTAGACATTTCTTGCCAAGTTTTGTTTTTAACATTTTATTATATGGCGCCGTATACCAGATTATATTTCTTTTTCTTCTACTTTTAATTTTATTATAGTTATGTATTTTTTATTGCTTGTATTTGATATCAATATTTTTGTATCCACTATTTTTATGGCTGCTTCCTAGATATTGATTGACCTGTTAAATACATTTTCATCGCTTGTGTTGTTGCTGAGTCTACTTACGACCGAGTTAGGAATCTGTTTTATAATTGGTGGAGGGCGATTGCACTTAGAGTTTACGTATATTGGATTAGCATAGTCTTTTATGTAGGGTTGGTGTGTTTTTATCTAAATTTAACGTTACGGTGAGGAAGGTTGTTATTTTTATGTTAGCTAGTAAGGCTACTTTTTAGCTTAATTTTTTTATTTCCTTGTTTATGATTTTCTTACAGTGTTCTCCCTTGACTTTGTTGGAGTCTTTTATTATAGCAAATTCATCATCTTGTATAGGCCGATATCCGTAGTATGAAAGATTTTTGTGAGGGTATATAGAAAGGTCTGATGTCTTATATATATATATATATATATATATATATATATATATATATATATATATATATAAATGAGGGAGGCAAAAGAGGAATTCTCAGGTGTGTATTTATATAATATATATGTGCATAACTCTATATAGGATGTACTAATGCTAGAGCCCCTTAGGGATCCATTCTTAGCCCAACACTCTTCCTGATCTACAATGATCTTCCGAATCACATCCTTACATAATACATAGACATGTAGGCAGACGACACTACACTCTAATCTTTAACATGTGGTATAATGGGGAAAGAGGTTACTGGTTAATTTAATGCATCTAAAACCAAGCTCCTATCTCTACACCATCTAACTGCTAAATCCAATCTGCCATCAGTTGAAATTAATGGCTCTCATCTTGGGGAGGCTTTATGTTTTAACAAGTTTCTGGCCTTGACCTTTACTCCTGACCCGAACTAGAACATGTATATCAAGGTCACTGTCAAGATCGCTGAAAATATGGTGTGATCTTTCTACCGTTCTGGAGGATGTATGAATCCTGATGCAATTATCTACATATACAAAGACCAGGTACGGCCAACGATGGAGTACTGCTGCCATATCTGGCCAGTAGCTGCAAGTATAGCCTATCCTGCCGTGACAGATTTCAAAATAGACTCCGTAACTTAGTGGGAGATGGTTTTTTTTCTCCCCTGCAACATATTTCCCACAGAAGAGACGTTCTGAGTATCTCTGCTTTTCGTTTTTTCATGGAAAGTGATCTCCATACTTTCATGGAAATCGTTCGTTTAGCCAGAAACACTATCAATAATTTTCGACACTCTTCATCTCTGACTTTCCCTAAATGTATATTCTTCTTCTTTCGTAGAACTGCACGCTTGTGAAACTCTCTTCCGATTGTATACATTCGAGCTGACTACAATCTGATTGTCTTAGAGTCCAACGTAAACACGTTCTTGATAAACCGTCCTCCTAAGTAATCCAATTTCAAAAGTTCCCATTACTTCTCTTTAATACGCTATAATCGCATTGACTAATGCTTACACATAAACCCTTATCAACGAATGGTTTGATAATGGTGATTCCTGTGTAAAAAAAATCTATTAATAATAAGCGTGAGATTTAATATGTAAAAAATTGTAAACACAAATTTATAGTCTATTGAGTCTGCTGGCATGAATATACATCTACATAGTAAAACACACGTACATTATTTATTAATCGTATTTGAAAAATTGAAAGATTTGGATTTTTTCATGTATAGTCTAAATTATCAGTATTATTCAGCATTTATGATGAGAAACTCATTAGTAAAACAAGCAATTTGACATAAGACATATTTATATTCACATTGACAAGCACAAACAGGTTATACAGATTAACAAACAGACACAAACAAACTAATATATATATATATATATATATATATATATATATATATATATATATATATATACATATGTATATATATATATATATATATATATATTCTGGAAGTGTAAGCCATGTTTAGTTTCTGAACAGTTTCCGGTGGTTCGTTGTTCTACACAAGTCCTGGTAGGTGACTCTTTTGCAATAGACATGTCTCGAGGTAGACATAAGAATACTTTGATAAGTAGGTTTTAACTTAAATAGGGATGGTATAATAAAATTTTAAGGTCTGCGTTCGTGCCTGCCCTCCATAGAAGGGAAGTAGGCACAGACTTTAATAAATACTTTTCATATCTATCTGCGTAAGTATACTTTGATAATTATGTCTCAGTTTGAAAAATATGGTATAATAAAATTATGGGATGCTCCTTCGCACCTGCCTGCATAGGATATAAATATGTCACAAGGTTAACAATGCATTTTAATCTAGATCCACAAAATATTGTGATAAGAGTTTCAGTGTGAACAGGTATGGTTTAATAAATTATTGGCTTATCTATATATTTTTACTATCATCATAATTTGCTTTGGTTTTGATACCCCCAAATTCGAAGCTATCTCTTTACAGCCCTTCCTTTTCATAACCTATCATACTTTGATAAATCAGAGTCCATTTTCTGTAGGCTGTTTTTGAACCCAGTCGATGACAGGTACTGTTGCCAGTTTAATATAATAATAAGTCTTGGACAAGGATAAGTAGAGAATCTAATTTTGATGTTACGATGGGCACATCAAGACTCTGCAAAGGTAACTTATCTGGTTGGCCTCTATATATTGAAGCAGTAGGGGAATAGGAACCAAATAAAAAGGGAGGTTTGTATAGGGATGATTCGCTATTTTTCATGAACTCTGGAAGTAGAAATTTGGAAAGTATTAGTCAAAGAATATATAATTTCTTTAAAGATATTGGTTTAACGATAACTATATATATAATCATAAAGTAGTTAATTTCCTAGATGCCACTCTGAATCTAATTAACAACACGTATGTACCGTATTATAAACCTAATTAAACTTTATACTATAAATCAAACTATATTATAAATTAAACTATATATATATATATATATATATATATATAAATCAAACCACACAACATCAATGACAAAGCAACAATACCTAGTATGTACAAAACATTTTCCAAATTATCTCAAACTGAGGATATTTAAATATTGTAATTTTAATTTGTTTTGTTTTTTTTGTGACTGAGAATGGGATATGGGAAAGAAGTTTTTAAATAAATTAGAGTCCAGAGATAACGAGGATTAAAGAAAACTATATATGGGAATGATATATACTCTCATATACAGTTTCCTTTTTGTCCATTCACTAAAATAAATTGTATATATCAACAGCGTGCCTCGACATGCCTGGGATTGAATTATGATCAAGAAATATTTCACAATTCCATATTTTTATTATCATCAAAATCGACAAAGAAATTTGACTGCTAAGGGTCGAATGATTTGACCTTCTAAAATTCTACCAAACTACTCCGCCAATGTTGGGTTTGAATCATGAAATTATAGATGTAGGTTACTTGAAAATGGTGCAAACTATTTTAGTTTTATTTGAGCTCAAAACAATAAATGTTGAAAGATCAAATATCGGGTAAAACTTTTAGAAATATTTTCCATATTCGGTCTCTATTAAATTACTAAGCCAATTTTTGTTATAAACATTTGAAATTTTACATAAATTGTATTCTTACATAGGGAAAGATTTTTAATTCGTATTTTACCTAAATCTGGCTTCCAAAGGGTCACAATTCAAAAGATTTAAACTGTGCAGTTTCATGGCACCAAATTCCATATATATGTTATATAGACCACAGGTTCGGTTTTTTCATCACTGATGCAAACTGGTTCACGGGCACCAAAATATGTATATATGTTACATATTGAGGTATCATAAAAAGAGAGAGCCTTAGAGAGAGATGCTTATCTTAGAGAGAGAGATGTTCTTGTAAGAGAGATTTATTAAGAGGAATATTGAATGACTCAGAAAGATTGTTCGTTTATAAGTGATTGTTCATGTTATTACGATTCCTATATTTTAAATGTTCATTCCTTAGACGTGTAGAAGAAGAAAGCTCTAAGAATGATGAGATAGTGTTCACTGTTCAGACATTGTGTAGACATGAGATGTCGAGACCTGTATGTAATGACATTTTATAACACAGATATATAATACAATTTTCACTTTACCTTTTTGTAAGAATCACATACACAAAGATGAGCTTTATCACAAAACACATGATGATTTTATTTCTTCACAACCGGCCGTGGTTTTCTCACCAATATTTCAAAGCTTCGCATTTTAGTTTCAAAGTGATTGTCTCGCTTCCTAGACGTTCGAATTCCCAGACCCTCTCTGAGTTTCTCACTGACTGTCTCTCTGACAACTAACTAACTAACCCTCACTTCCTATATTGAGAAATCCATGCATGTCCGGCCTCGTGAGCAAAATTCACGTGTCACCAACATGCGCGACTTTGCACGTTTCCCAAACATTATGATTTCCCAATAACCTATTTTTTCTTTGATGTTTTTACAAAGGAGTTCAACCTACATATCTAATTTATTTAACCCATATTTTATTATCCACGTTCTTTCTAACAATTGAATAGTTTATTATTTATTTCATCAGAATTAACAATTTACTAGACATTCCATTTAAACCTATTGTTCTTTAAAACTTATGTCCAGTGTTCAATTTCTGCTTTCTCTCACTTTATTTTAATTTTAACTAATCTCTCAATTTTAAACTTACATGAAGAGGGGACACCCCTTATCATGTAACACAGTCTCTAGCTAACTCTTTAGTCAACATTTGAAATTTTAAACAAAGAGTTTATAGACATGCAACAAGTGTTTAAACAATGTTTAGGGCTTAATTTTGGCTGCCAAGAGTTTTGACCAAGAGTTGACCTTTGCATATTCTATATATATATATATATATATATATATATATATATATATATATATATATATATAAACTTCATTTATTCACATAAAATTAATATACGAAAGTATAGATTTATGCGTAAACTTTAAGTATTTACTTCAAAAGTGCTCAATACGTAGGTAGAGCTAGTTAGTAATTTATAAAATATATATGGCGATTAAGCTACACTAAATATTCTGCGTTTCATCCAACTACAGGATTCGTCAGGCTTATGCGTGAATTCTGTGGTTGCTTCGTGTTTTTATATATGTTGAGGATTGCTAGTTGGCCAATCAGCTTTCTAGTATCCACCGCGTCAGGTCCTATCAGCCAATGGGCATGCATTTTATTGAACAAAGGATCTGTTTTAGAACTAGGTTAGTGGTTTTAGGTAGACGTTCTCCTTTCTTTATACATATAAATATACCTATGTGTACACACATACATGCACATATATATACATATATATACATATATGTGTGTGATCCTTTATGTATATTCATGTTTATTTATTTTATTTATTTGTTTGTTTTCTATTGTTATTGTTAGTTTTAAAGCTATTTTGTATCGCTATCCTAGAGTAAGTTTTATATTGTGAACACAGTTATTTGCTATTTCCCGCCTACAATGTAATAGATTTTGAGGTTCTTTAAAGTACAGGATCGAAAATTTTACATGGAGGCATAATTTACATGGCTCGTCCAAATGTCTGCATGTGGTAGCTTGTCTCATTATTTTCCATTCGACTACCGGCGAATGTCCGCTTTCTTTGAGTTCCCAGTGTTTATTCGCTAGTGTTGTTTCATACGGTATTTTTTTATTTTCGAATGTGATTTTGTGGTCATATTATCGGGTTTTGAAATCTAAGGAAGTCATGCCTATGTAATATTTCTTGTTATTCGGGTTTTCTTTCGTAAATATTGTTGCTTTATAAACGACGCTTTTTGTTTTACATTTATTTTGGACTGGGCAAAGTGTGCGGTGTCTACAATTGCATTTATTTTGTTCGTTATTAGTATTTTTATTTATAGTATGGTTGTTCTTGTCCGGGGTTTGTTTGTTGCTATTATTATTATTATTATTATTATTATTATTATTATTATTATTATTATTATTATTATTATTATTATAATTATTATTATTATTATTATTATTATTATTATTATTATTATTATTATTATTATTATTATTTTTGCTAGTGTTGGGTTTATTTCTATCATGGTGTCTACTTTTTTATTGTTTATTTTGTTGTTGTTTACATTGTTTACCACGCTCATATTAAACTGTTTTTTATTACATTCCGACCCCAAACAAGGCACATTGTCACTTTGGTGTAGGGGGCTACTATCAGGGGAAACAACTACTGGGGTGCTATGTAGGAATTTGGGCAGCAAGATGTTGGTTCACGTTGCACTTCGACTTCTGCATGTCAGTACAGTTGGGGAAGCTGTGACCTGAAATGGAATTTCAAACTCTAGCGTTTCTGGGGAAGAAACTACCGGAGTAGAAAGATCTTTTACATGTAGGGATATTTACAGTGAGGGGTGGGATTTTGCAGCTAGTCGGGTCTGTCGAGGGTGTTCTCGTCGGGGGGCACAGCAGTGTATCAGAGCATTGACCATTAAAATACTTGTAGAACAGTCAGAGGGATGCAACGTTTCGTCGATGGGACAGAGGCTGAAGCTTAGATGCCAGTTTAGGGCCTATCAGATTTGCGACTCTCTTTTGAACCCTGTCAAGGAGAGAGAGACTAGTAGCCGATGCACCAGGCCAAATATTACAGTAATACTCCATACATGGGTGAATAGTTTCCTTATAGACGTACAGGATACTTTCGGGTGTTAGTAGTTTTCTAGCACGGTAGAGAGAGCCCACCTTCCCCGCAGCTGCCTAGTCAATGGCCTCGATGTAATTGTTCCAACGCATGTTTCCTGTGAACGTTAGGCCAAGGAGCTTGAGTGACGTACGCTCAGATAAAGAGTCGTTGGCCATTGCTATATGTGGTAGAGAAGGTTTCTTTTAATTATTGAATCAAACCAGTTTAGTCTTGGCGGCATTGAACGTGACCATCCACTTTTGTCCCCATTCCACTACTGATTGGAGGTCATCCTCTAGTGTTTCCGCAATTAATTTAGATATATGTTCATTTGTTTTCCTGTCGTGCCTGCTATAGAGTGTGGTGTCAGCAGCATATATACCCATCTCAGAGGCAATTTTGTCGGGGAGGTCATTTATGAATATCAGGAACAGTAGAGGTCCAAGGATAGATCCCTGGGGCACTCCCGCATTTATATCATAGTGCTTAGATATACGACCGTCGAGGACAACCTGGATTTTTCTCTTATCTTCGAAGGATTTAATTATGTTAAGTATTTTACCAGTGATGCCGTATGATCTAATCTTCCTGAGGCGACCCTCATGCCACACCCTGTCAAAAGCCTTAGATATTTCTAGAGCTACCGCTCTGCCCTCTTCCGCTTTATCCAGTGAATGGTATATGCGTTCAGAGATTGCAGTGAGGATGTCTGCCGTGGAACGGACTTGTCTACATCCATATTGATGGTCGGTTAGAAGTTTAGCATCTGTAAGGTGCTTGACTAGAACATGGTTAATTAAGGTCTCAAATATGTTGGCAAAAAGTGGGAGGGGGCAAATAGGGCGATAATTTAATGGGCCAGTTCTTTCGCCAGAATTCTTGAATACTGGTACCACAGAAGCAGTTTTCCAACAGTCTGGAAAGCAGGACTTTAGCAAAAAAAATATGTATTACGCCCTTTCCAAGGGACTTCATAATTATTCCTTTAGATCATAATATCTTCTGATCTTCCTGGCATTTCCTTTTTGGATGTAGGGTATACATCCTATGATTCATATCAACTGCTGCATCCAGCAAACCTTATGCCGTAAAACGAACTTTATTTAGAACTTCATCTTACTTTCTAACTATTTTATTTCTTTTGGGACATACACCAGAGATCATTTACTTAAATACTTTTGGTAAGCTTCTAATTATTAAGCTATACCTTTTCATCACACTGATTCGATCGGATTTCATTGCTTGGACTCTTAAAATTCGATAAAGATTTAGAAAGCATAATCCTTAACACAATAACCCCCATCCCTTGCGCTGGAGTTCTGTGACGTTTTCTTCTTTTTTATCAGAGCGTCTAAATCCCAGCAGAGATATCCCGCAATCATACATCTCTAAGAAAAAATGTAAGGTTATATATTTTCTTCCTATATACTTACGATACATTTTATATTTTCTCCCTTATTTAAACTAAACATGATTTACCATTGGTACTGACTGTTATAGTCCTTTTGTACCCTAAGAAAGTCTCGTATCCTTCAACGCCTGCCTTTTAAGTTTATTGTTCCGAGACGTATAATTCTACTCGGTGCCGTTATGTGTAGCATGCTTTATAAGCATTCAATATCGCAGGCCCACTCTATATTTTCCTAACGGAGGCATATCTTATGATATCCCCTGGCAAGTTACACTTCGTGCGAGAAATGTTATGGCCATGAAAATATCCAAAAGAAAAAGTCTCGCTTTTGGCTTATCAAATCAGAAAAAACCTTCAAAATACTTGTTTACGTAATTTTCTCTTGTCCCCTCTCTAAAATTCTAAATTATTTCAAGGCCTATAATTTGTCTGAATTATCGATTCATTTTATTTTTCCTATAACTTGTTTCTTTTGTTTTAATTTATCGACATATGTATGATTGTAATTCTGACGAACAAATACAATAACATTATACATATATTAAAGGCAGTAATTTTTACATTTAACAATAATTACACATTTAAAGATAAAGTTATAAACTGTTTTCAATGTTTTTTTCTGTAACAACAACAAAAATAACCACAGAGTATGTTTAAAAATGTCCCCGTTTAAAAAAACCCTGGAAAGCTGAGAATTCAACTATGAAGACAAAACATCAATGAATTTTACACAAAACCAGATTTGAACTTGCTTTACTTTGTGCGTGAGTGTTTATTTATTTATTATTTTTCTGTTTCTACGACTGTTCTCATTGCATTTTGCATTTTAGGTGCATTGTTCGTGTGTAAGTATATGATTTTTGCTTCTATTTTTTTTACATCGTGTTTGATAACTGGTCTAGCATTTGTCGTTCCTTTATGAGTAAATATTTATATGTGGGTGTTTACTATTATTATTATTGTTTTTTATTCCTTTCGGCTTAACTTTTTTTTGTGTGAGAGTGTATGCTTTCCTTTTTTCATTGTGTATGTTTGTATTTAGTCTAGTAAGGGACCTTAGTTGGTTTCTTCGCATTACACGAAGATCGATTTTACCCCACCCTTGTATGGGTGCATTGGAAACGAGCACCAAACCAATATGTTGAATAGCAGGGTACTCATATTGGGGCAATACATACAACGGATATAACGATAGTGATGACGAGAGAGATTAGACATATATATATATATATATTATAGTTCTGAGATGCTTGGAACTTCATATATACACTGACTGGAGATGTATACAAGTTCTTTTAACACAAATTAGAGGAAGGGAGATATTCACATATGATGATGGTGGGGACACATAATAATTGGAAGGGTTTACACAAAAGTTCGTTATAACTGATGATAAACATCTTAACTTTTTTTCTGTTGTAACTGAATGACGATACGAGACAACACTTTCAAAACATGATGATGGTTGCTTTATTCATCTGATCGGCCGGTCGATGGACGTCAGGAATTCACTTGTATCTACATGCTTAATCTACTTTTTTCGATTCTAGGGGATTAGCTGGCCAGTGACTGCGAAATATCTCTCAACTCTATCTCTGATTGACTAGCTCTCTCACTGACGAACCCATAGAACTATATGGAGAATTGTCCTTTGTCTATGGCATCAGAAGAGTGTTTTTCAAAGGGAACTAGGTTCATGTGGATATGCATGTTCGTCCAGAACACACATTTGCAAAAAATGAATCCTCTCCCAATCTATTTTTCACCTAACAATTTTTTGTACAATATATTTTTAATTTTCGTTGTTCATCCTGTGCTGACATATTTTATATTCAGGATTAACAATATGCTTAATTTCTCACATTCAATTTCTTAACTTTGTCTATAGTGTTCGATTCTATGCTTATCTTAATCCCATTTTCACTTATCTGATATCCGTCTTATTTACTTGGAAAAGGGGCAGTCTTTGGATGTAACATATATATATATATATATATATATATATATATATATATATATATATATATATATATACATGAGTGTGTGGGTGCGTGTGTGTACTTGTGTGTGTATGTGTGTCTGCATATATTATGAGATATAGTAATTTACAAAAGTTGTGATTTCAAATCTTTTACGTTGGAAACGGCAGCACTTAGAGAGTAGTTTGCACGATAATATAAACAGTACTTACTCTGGTGAACAGTGTAAAAAACACTCGCCTTCTTCTCAGAATCGTTTGACAGCCGTCGAAATTGAGATTGGAATTGCTAAGTAAGACCGAAGTGTTTGATCTACCTTTGCTGGCTTAACGTTTGAAGCCGTTCGCGGAATGAGGAGTTTTAAATCCAATAACTCAGCGCATACTGTATGCTTTTAACTTTTTCTCATGAAAAGAAAGCCATAAAAATAATCGACCAAATTATCTGTATAAAGCCAAAGGAGAACGAGTAAGAGCTTCTAATAAAAACGCATCTGAAAAATATCGAAAATCGCATTTACATACACATACCAATCATCAATTAACACATCTACAATAATATATATATATATATATATATACATATATATATATATACATGGCATGTATTATTTTGATTGACGTACCGGCTGCTGGCAGTAAAAGTTTGATTCACTATATCGAAATGTATGATGATTTATTTTTTTTTTTTAATTCTGACATCCATGATTTATCGTAAAACATTTTATAGTGGCCGTATAAATGCTAAAGTAAGGTTCCCTGCACTATTTCTAATATATTTAAAGCTTTCATAACTTTATATATATATATATATATATATATATATATATATGTGTGTGTGTGTGTGTGTGTATATGTTTCTAGAATATATATATATATATATATATTTGTGTTTATAAATGTTTATTTTTTAATATTGTTAATTTCCGTTTTCGTTTAATTGGTTGATACTAAATCAGCGTTTATTTCGAGTGGAGCTCAATGTATCTATTTTATAGGTGCAGTGCATACAATAGACATTAAAACTAAAACTAAAATGCTAGACCATAATAAAACAGAATTTGATGTAAAAAAAGTAAAGCAGAAGAAAAGCCAAAAGCTGTTTAATTCACCGTTCAGCCACCACATAAAAATAACATCCCGAGGGAGTTTTACCAAATTATAGACAACCATTTCCCGCAAGGGAGAAAACTAAGTAAAATAATTAATAAAAACACTGTTAAGCTATGTTTTTCTACATCTGTCAACTTAACAAATACTATAATTGGCTCCAACAACAGCAAATTAAGCAAGTTTACAAAAAAATAGACATAACACCGAAAATGAATCAAACAACGTAAAATAATATAACTGCCGGAACCCTACTAACTGTCTGCGGGGAATATTTTACCTCAAACATAATAAACAACTGTGAAGTTATAAAAAATAATAAAACTAAAGTATATCTTGGGAGCACCGACACTTACTTTAAGGACAGATATCGTAATCATCTAACATCGTTAAAACAAGGCACTAAGAAAGAAAATAACACATCATATAATGAAACCAACAATAATCCAAACAAAAATAAAACAACAGAAGCTATGATAATAATAATAGAGACAGTCACAATAATAAATATAGTAACATAACAAATAGTTATAATGAAAATAACAAGAAAGATAAAGAAAACCCCAACCACATTAGCAGTATGGATTAAGGAATAAAAGAAAAATAAAACTGAATATAATGAAGACGATCCAAATATGAACCAAACATATCAAAAAGATGCAACCTTTTACTAGAATTATACTATATACTTATATTAGAATAAAAATGATTAAACATGCGAGAAGATGTAATTCACTGATGCCTGCACACAAATCGATACCTTATTTCACCCATTAGACCAGATTAAAACAACAAAATAAAAGGAAATGTAGATAAATAATAAAATGCATAGATCAATAAACCATGTAGGAATAATGTTAACACAAACAAAACCAAAAAATGAAACGTAAGAATATAATAAACACACTAGAAACATATAATTAAAAATAAATAAAATAAAAAAGAAAGAAATAATTAAAGAAAAAAGAAAAACCCAAACGTAATACATAGAAAATAGTTGTAAGGGAAGTAATTCTAGTATTAAAAATATATTCCATGAGAGTGACCTCCAATTTAAACAAATACATGAACTAATGAATATGAATCCAACTAAACTAAATAAATATTAGAATAAACACGCATAAATGTAGAAGAAAAATGAATCAATGAATAACAGGAAAAATCGAAATGTAAACAAACTATAAAAAAATACGAAATGAAGTTTTATAAGAGACAGGTTGTTTAACATGACACCCGAGATGGCCGACTTCTCACAAAGTGCAGATGGGATTTCTTTTCACAAATACCAGGTTTTCCATGTACAAAATCATATTTTGTTAGTAGCATCGAATGGGAATAGCATCAGATTAGTTGAGGGGAATACGAAAAATTTTATGAACACATAACGTCATAAAATTGCCATCCGATTGACGAAACGGCTGTAATGAAGAAATCCAAGATGAAATAAAGCAAAGTTAGAAAAAATAAAAAATGTAAGTCTTTGAATTTCAACAAGTTTTGTTATATATATATATATATATATATATATATATATATATACATATATATACATATATATGCATATATATATATACATACATTATATGTTCTTTTTAATCCGTCTTTGAATTTCAACAAGTTTTGTTATATATATATATATATATATATATATATATATATATATATATACATACACACACATATATATATACATATATATATACATACATTATATGTTCTTTTTAATCCGTCTTGGAATTTCAACAAGTTTTGTTATATATATATATATATATATATATATATATATATATATATATATGTATATATATACATAGGTATACATATATATACATACATTATATGTTCTTTTTAATCCGTCTTTGAATTTCAACAAGTTTTGTTATATATATATATACATATATATATATATACATATATATATATATATACATACATTATATGTTCTTTTTAATCCGTCTTTGAATTTCAACAAGTTTTGTTATATATATATATATATACATATATATATATACATATATATATATATATATATATACATTATATGTTCTTTTTAATCCGTCTTTGAATTTCAACAAGTTTTGTTATATATATATATATATATATATATATATATATATATATATATATATATATATATATATATATATATACATACATTATATGTTCTTTTTAATCCGGATGTCTTTATACGCTTGGTTGAAATTCCAATTAAATTACTTAGTGAAGCGTCTCGTGTGTAAATTAAAAGAAGTTGGTGAGATCTTACGAACGTACCTGAAAATGATGTAAAATTGCTTAAAAGTATGATTTTCAAAATTGCAAAAAGTTAGTGTTTTCTCGTCTTTCCTTACCTCCATTACTTCACAAGTAGCAACCTCTTACTATAAATTAACCAAACAACTAATGCAGCTTAAAATCTACCAAAAACCGTATACAGATTCTCCAAACAAATGTTTATAAGAAAATCACCGCCTCACTAAGTGTATAATCCTCTTTACTAACACCCCAATCATCGAAACCATCGATGCCATCACGAACAGTTTATACAATTCATTCTCTCGCCTCCGAAAAAAAATCTATTATTATTCTAGCAACATATTAATAATATGTAAAAGAGACGCCCGCTTTTTATGATAACGAATACAAATTTTACACACAAATCCAAGGGGTACCGATGGGGTATCATTAGGTTTGTATTAGTGTGTTTGTTACAACTCTACTTTCAACCGAGTCGTTGTTTGTTTCGTTCACCACACTCTTTTCTACTACCTCTTCTTTTACACACGTCCGTTCGTTTTTGTGACGAAAATTCGTCTGTCCTCCCGCTTTCCTTTCCTCGTTATTTATGGAACCAGTGTACGAGATTATCTGAGATTCCCCGAGATTCCACGAGACTTTTTTCCACATAAAAGCCTGCGGGCGCCATCTTGATTCTCAATTTGTGCTCTGCAGGCACACACGCGCAGCCGCTTTTACGGTAAGCCACTTCTTTCTCCACACTCCCCCCCTGATCTCATGATCACAGAGACGGCAGGGAGTGGCGATCGCCGCCGTCGGGTGCTTCTGCGAAGCTGGAACGTGCTGCTCTTGTCTTCGCGTGCGCTCTCATCCACCGCATAATGGTCCGGGAATGATTCCTTTCCGTGGGGGCTACTGAAATCAGAGTCACTGCTTGATAGGGATGGTGCAAACCAAAGCGATAGCCCACTCGTCTCAGAGCCAGAGTCACTCTCATCGTCCACTGGAGGTGGTGCATGTGTCGCCGGCCGTAGGTCCCTTACGTGACGGGGTACGCCATCAACCTGGACACACTGCTGACTCACCACATCGGTCACTGTGCCCCGTTAATATTTGTCAGTACATCGGTTTCCTGGCGGCTTCACCCAGACAGCATCCCCTTTGGCATATCGATTCCATTCTATCTCAGTTGCCACAGTTGTATCGGGGTGGATTCCTTTTTCTCGGACACGGTACTGATAGATTGCGTTTGTAAGCGCCGTTCCTGGAGAGACGCCATCCTTCGGCATGAGATTATACCAGTACACAGCTTCTGCGGTGGTGCACTGCTTTCTGGCTCCAATTGTTTTGTTGCTGCGATTGCTTCTCTCAGCTATACCATTGCCAGAAGGCACATAAGAGCATCTAAGTCGCAGCCGAACACCCCATTCTTGTAAGAACTGCATCATCTGATGGCTGCAAAAGGCGTGGTCGTTGTCCGTCAGCACTTCATCGAGCGCACCTTATTCACAGAACACGGATGACAGCTGGCGAATAATGTTGCAAGAGTCCTGGCGCCCGAGGAGTCTCCAGACCGCGAAACGTGTAGGCCCACAATCGATGAGGGTAAGGAAGTTGTTGCCACCGTAGTGTGTGATGTCCATGCTCACTCTCTGCCACTTACCACTCACTCCCAACACCCCTTTCTTCCATCGTGCTGGAGCTGGGTCGATGGATTGGCAGGCCTCGCAACTTTCCACCACTGTCCGGATATCTTTTTTTTTCTACTCCTGGATCAATCATCTTGACAAAGTATAGTGTCCGCTTGATGCCAGGATGTCCACACTGTCGATGAATGTCAATGATGCGCGCTGCATCCACATTACACACAACTGCTGCACATGTGTTTTGCAAATTATCAGAATCTCTCCGAGCACCAGCCAGACGCAATCATTGAGAGGCTCTTGTCAGAGTATCTGCTCTGTTAAGCGAAGACCTGATCAACACTACGTCCACGGTCAGGTCGCATTCTAACCGATTGCGCTGACATGAGGCTCTCATTTGCACTGCCTCATCTTACTGCCGGATAGCATGCATGATTGCTGTCATAATGCCCGGTGCCACATCGCAATATCGGTAAGCCACTTCTTTCTCGACAATTTGGACCCACTATTAGCAACTGTAACATATCTAAGCTGCGAAATAATATATTTCATTATATTAAAATATCTATTTACGATAAGTAGGTCGTCGAATTATTTTTCTTTCTGAAAATAATCACGTTATAGAGAAACTAATGGATCGTTTTCAAACAAATTCTGTACTTGCTTTCACTTATAAATTAAATACAAATTCCATTTTCATGACGTTTTTATAGAATCCAGCAATGATGAATTCATCAATTTTCCTCATAAAAATACAACTGCAACTCATGTGTGTATCTTAATGTTCAAAATTCATACCGATAGACACTCACAACTATAAAAACTTAATTAATCTAGCCAAATTGATCCCATTAAAGAAAAAAATAATACTGTACAGCGAATTAAAAACATATAAAACACGTTTTATATTAATCACCAATTCCCACATTTCTTAGTGAATGAGCAAATTAAACTAACAGTTAAAAACCTAGATCAAAGTAATAATGATCAATTGCAGCTACCCCCAAACTTTAAATTAGATGAAAATGTTCTAAGAAACCATTTTAAGCGGCGTATTTAATGCTATGTAATCGTTTTAAAATAAGCATGCTTTCTTTTAAATAAAAAAACAAATAAAAAAATTACAAAATACAAATTTACAAAAGAAATTAAACAAATTAAGAAACAGATTTAAAAACAAATTAGCTCAATTTTCTTTTTTCACTTTGATTTATATCGAAACAGGTCGCGTTATTAACGGAGGGTTTACCCCAGATCTATTGCGTCGAGATATATATATATATATATATATATATATATATATATATATATATATATATATATATATACATACATACATATATATATATATATATATATATATATATAAGTAAATTTTTGGTATATATATATAAGGGCAGGTTTATAATCTACCACAAGTGATTAACAAATGCTAACTTTATAATTAAAACCAAACCCTTTCCGGACAACAAAATCAGTGACTGAAACGAATGTGGTCTTACAATTCAAATGATCTTTGAGAGAATGCATCTCCAACAACAAAAACACCAGTAGAAATATTGGGGACACTGCCAACACATTGTTCAAACAAGTAACCTTAAACATGTCAGATATAAGCTCAATTTGAAAACACCTAGAACAACATTGATGCCTTCATTCCCAATTTTGAAAATCCGAGCTGAAAAGAGGAACAATATTTGTAGTGATCCAAACGTAAAAAGACTAAACATACTGGAAGCACTGTGCATTAATAGACAAAAATAATCAAATTAAATTAAAAAAGAAAAATGTTAAGCTTCTTGATACGAAACTATCATATATATATATATATATATATATATATATATATATATGTGTGTGTCTGTGTGTATGTCTGTGCGTGTGCGTGGGCACAGATAGTGACCTATGTATATTTATATATGGTGTAATGTAAATTTATTAATTAATTGAAAAAAATGACTTGTATACCGTTTTCAAAATCACAACATTCAACAGCAACAAAATTCTATAATAGACCTACTTAATTAATTATTTCCCAGCATGTGTGTTGCTTCTTAGAGCCGTCTTCTCCTCCACCGTTCTTCTCTGTCTACAATGTTTTCTTCGTTCTATAATGGTAGATAGGTTCGCTTGTTCTTCTAAATATAGTAAACTATACCTGATTTTGTATACGCTCAACGTACTACAGTTTTGATATATTCTGCTAAGCGTACTTTAATAAACGATATGTCTAACCTTTTTGTAGTTTTCCATATTTACATGGGATTTTATATACACAGTTCTCAAGCATGATGTTCTTTTATATTATGTAGACTACATGCCGAATTGATATGACGTATCTGAATTTTTGAGATGAAGATTTATTGTTAGTATTATTTGGACATCAGACGTCTCTTCTCATCTGTAGTTTGATTTCACAACGTCTCAATTAATGTAACCTCTGATATTTCTGCAGGTGTCTCTTGTCGAACTCTGAAATGTTTCTGTCGAATTTGGAATTCAGAAACATCATTTATTAAAAACGCAGGTATGTTAGACGATCCTATTAAAAGTAGACATCAAAATATCGATAAACGATCAGTTTAAAACCTATATTATATTAATTTTTGTAAAAAAAATCTAAAGAAAAGTGGATGAAAGCAACCAAAACAATGTGTGTATGGGGGATTGATATATTTAAATGCATGTAAGGATATATATATATATATATATATATATATATATATATATATATATATATATATATATATGTATATATATACGCACACACACACACACATATATATATATATATATATATATATATATATATATATATATATATATATATATATATATATATAGCTATAAAATATATATGCCAATTAAGCTACACGAAATATTCCGCGTTTTATTCTCGGGGGAAATCGTTAGGCTTATGCAAAGAGTTGTGGTTATCTCGCGTGTTTATTTACGCACAGCCTATCGCATTTTTAGTTGGCCAATCAGTTTCCTAGTTTCCACCGCAGCCATCCTAATCAAGCAATGCGCGGACACTTTCAGGATAAAAGTACAATTGGGCATAGGTTCACCATTTCCTTTGTGTGTGCTTCTATGGAAAGAGTATATACCTAAGTAAACTGGCCTATGCATATTGATCTGATAAATACATTTTCATCACTTGAGTTACTGCTGAGTCTACTTACGATCGAATTAGAAATCTGTTTTGCATTTGATGAGACTGATTGGATTTAGCGTTAACTTATATTGGATTAGTAATAAATAAGGTGATGAAATATATTTAAGAAATCAACCAACATCTACGACACGTCCTTAATATAGTGGATACAAAAAAAATTAAATATAAGCATAAGATACCGATAACTATAATAAAATTACAAATAGAAGAAAATAAATATAATCTGGTATACGGTGCCATACAATCAAATGTTAAAAACAAAACTTTGCAAGAAATTTCTAGATATTATCGAAAAACACTTCCTCGAAAATAATCTCTTACACAGAAGTTTCAATAAAAATAACCTAAAGTTATCATACAGCTGCTGCGAAAATTTATAGATGATAATTTAAGCAAATTACAACAAAATATTAAATAATAGCAATGAAAACTATGATAACAAAATAAACAATAATAAAGTAAACGACATGACAAAAATAAAATTAACACAACGGACAAAAATGTAATTTGTAGAAATAATGATAATAATAATATTAATAATAATAATAATAATAATAATAACCTAACTCAAACACAACAATCATAATAGAATAAAATAATAATAATGAACAAGATAAAAGCAAGTGTAGATCCTGCACATTTAAAAATAAATTCAAAACTAAAATCATAGTTTACCAGACGAAAATATTGGCGAAAGAAAACCCGAATAACAAAAAAAAATTACATAGTATGATTTTCTTAAAGTTCGAAACCAGATGTTATAATCATGAAACACGTTCAAAAACAAAACAAACACATCGAATGAAAACAGTACTAGCAACCAATACTAGGAACTCATAGAAAGCGGACGTTCCCCGATAGTCGAATAGAAAACCGTAAGACAAACAAGCATATGTAGGGACCTAGACGATCCCTGTAGATTATGCGTGAATGTCAAACTTCCTATTCTATATAGATACACCCCAACTTCTATTAAACTGTAGGATGGGAATAGCGAACAGTTGTGTGCACAGGATAAACTTTACTCTAGGAATAAATAATTAAAAAAATTACAATAACAATAAAAATAAATAAATGAAATAAAAAATAAAACAAAAAATAAAATAAACATACATACCTATATATGATTATATATACATATATTTATATACATATATATATATAATATATATGCATATATATATATATGCATATATATATATATATATATATATATATATATAATCCCAAAAAAATCCGATTTATAAAAAAATCACATATCTTACATTTTCGTCGTCGTTGTTCCCGTCGGTATTTTTAATATCCTTACTACACTTAGGTTTAAAATAGGGCAGATGCTTAGATAGGTACTATTCCTTTGAATCACACGCCCAAGCCAAGGGGTGAACCTAATGTAAATTGTACATTTGTCCTGAAAGTGTCCAACCATTGGCTTATTCGGATGGGCGCGGTGGAAAATAGGAAGTTGATTGGCTAACTAAAAAATCCAATGACTGCGAGTATACACCCGGGAGATGACCACACATCTTTGCATAAGTCTGACGAATTCTCATGAGAATGTAACGCAGACTAATCTGTGCAGCTTTATTGGCATATATATTTTTATAACTTACTAGCTTGTTATACCTACATTTTGAGCACTGTTCAAGTGAATACTAAAAATTTACGCATAAAGTTATATTAATTATCATATTAATTTCTGTGATTCAATGAATTAGTCCTCTCTAACTCTTTCTCTCTCTCTCGCTCTCTCTCTCTCTCTCTCTGTCTCTGTCTATATATATATATATATATATGATTTTCAGAATGTGAGAGTTTGTATATAATAAATTCCACAGCCAAACAACGTCGCAGCCCACAAGAGCCATGACAGTAAAAGAACCGGAAGTCCAAGACTCGAGTTATATATATATTGCTACAATAATTAAATACCTACAGACACTAGTGTTTCATCCTTTCGGGATTCTTCAGTGCAGGGTGTCATGATTAACACCAGCCGAACGATTCGAACATCCCACCACAAGACATCTCTGGCTCGATTAGCGGAGACGGTATCCATTCGGATAACATTAACCGCGTGAAGTAGCGTTGAATTTAAACATTTTAATTTTAATGTTCATTTACGTCAGTCAGAGAGTGATCTAATCGTTATACGATGATCTATGCATAAGAGCTAAATTCAGCTAAATATATATACTGGACTCTCTCTTTTCGTGTTCGACGCATGAGGGCCAAAAATTTCGCTCTGTTTCACTCTGCTTTCAATGCTTGTGGCGCATGTGTGACACGACGCCAACTCTCCTCCTACAAACCAAGCCTTACGACTCATAGGATACAGGCTGGAAAGGTGCTGTTCCTACTCTTGCTCTCCGAAGATCTGTGTGTCAATGTATGTGATAATGCCCGCAAAACATTTTTCCTTCCACAATTTTATTTCCGCAACATCTTCTTCAATAGTTTTTGGGTTCAGAGTTGCGTGCTTACGATTGTCCTTCAGCATATCCCTGTACCTCAGAAATGGACGACCCACATTTCGATTACCCTCTTTCACTTTACTGTATGCTAGTTGCTTAGGAAGACGGGTATCATCCATGCGAACAAGGTGACCAGCTCACCGAAGCTAAGACTTCATCAGGAAGGCCTCAATACTTAAAATGTCGCACCTAGCAAACAATCCCGAGTTAGGGGCCTTGTCTTTCCATGTTAATCCACATATACTACGAAGGCAACGCTCATGTATCCACTTGCACAATCTGCCTACGGTATGGGGTACAGGCTTCCCATCCATACAGGTGTATCGAAACCATCACTGCACGATAAATTAAGATGTTGTTCTTTAGAGTCAAACCTCTTTCATTCCATACTCTTGACCGCAGTTTGCCGAAGGCATCAGTCGCCTTTGAAATTCTGCTCAATATCTCATCATCAAGTGATGCTGACGAATTCACCTTACTTCCGAGATATGCAAAGGATTTAACATATTTAGAGGCTGTCTATTCACTAAGATGTTCTGAGGCGGTTCCACATATTCTGGTCTCGTAATATTCACACCAACTTGCTGCAACAAGGTGGGTTTTGGTTGGTAGATATCTTCTGTCCCTTTTATACTAATCGTCAAACCAAATGCTTTTGCGGCATCGGAAAACTTGTCAATTAATTATTGTGCTTCTTCAAATGAAGTGGCCATGAGTGCAGGATCGTCTGCAAAAAGAAAATCCCGAACCATTTTGCTTCTTCTTAGTGTTTTAGCTTTGAATCGTTGATGATTGAAAATACCCCCGGTAGTTCCAAACTCAAAATAGACCCCTTGCGTGTAATCTTTAAAAGCATGCTCGATCATGATTGAAAAGAAGATTGCAAAGAGCACAGGTGACATAACACAACCCCGTGATGTACCAGTTTTAACTTTGAATGACTCAGACAACTTTCCGCCTGCTCTTACACGTGCCTCCATGTTCTCGTGAACGGATATTATTACATTCAACATTTTTTCAAGAATTCCAACTTTATTGAAACTTTCCAAAGTGCGACTCTGTTGACAGAATCAAACGCCTTGGTTAGGTCGATAAAAACGACAAACAGATCCTGATTTTTCTCACGTGCCTTCTCTGTAACTTGGCGTAAACAATAGATCATGTCGATGGTTCCCCTTCCAGATTTCAATATATATATATATATATATATATATATATATATATATATATATATGTATATATATATGTATATATATATATATATATATATATATATATATATGCGTGTGTTTGCCTGTCTACATGACTTTACGGGTGTATCGGAAGAAAAATCATGTGAAATATGAAGTATAAATTGAGTTTATATCATATTGCAGGTAAGTTTCAAAACTACATGGTAACTGAAACATACTACAGCGTATATTTTTAGATGTTGTTAATCAACTACTATCTATCTAAGCAGACAAAAATCCATAAGTAACAAATATGTAAATTCGTCTATCCCTATCAGGCAAGTCCGCAGCTCCTTCTTATTTACTTAGTCTAATGTAAGGAATTGTAAGCATAATATATGCCTATTTTAATAGAGCGTAATTTCTACATTTATATGCAATGCATTGTTTAATATTTCTCCAGTAATAAACTGGGGCTCCTGAAGTAAACAACCAATGCTTATAGAAATGATCTATGATATTTATTTACTTAACAATCAAATTTTCTATCTGTTAGATAACCCAGTAGTATGCTACACATACCTATAATGTTATATATATATATATATATATTTCTATATATGTATATATATGTATGTTTACTGTTATATGGGAAGGAATATATATATATATGTATACACATATATATATATATATATATATATATATATATATATATACTCTTAATTAAACAGTATTTCTGTACTTGCATGTATGTGAGTTTTTTCTAAGGGCTTCCAACCTGCTAGGCCTATTGTTTTAAAAGAAATCATACGTCATACAAGGGAATTTCTTCTATCGGTAATGAATATGGTAGTTATGTAAAGTCATCATTAACATACTTCTTCCACTTATATAGCATTATCGTTTTTATCATATGATATATCAAACCGTAGGTAGTGCTTATGGGATATCTATCTATATTTTTATAAAGTAATAGGGTTCGTGTGTTTCTGTCTGTGTGTACAGCTCTCCATCATCAACGAAATATAAAGGAGGTAAGAGGGTAGATCTCTCCTGGTAGAGAAACATTAGAACCCATTTTAGGATGTTTCTGTTATAGGAGACATAAGAATCTTTGCCTAATTTCTTTATATACTATTCTACAAACCACCCCCATATCGAATGACTTATGCTCATTTGCATATCACATTATATTAAATCTCTATAACTAATTACCTCGACCTTATTACATATTGGAAATATTCTAATCATTTCAACTGTACTATTTACAAAATCTATTTAACATTTAATTATTTAATATATTTTCATTTAATTTTATATTCGATTTATTTCACTTTACGTATATTATCTGAAAGGTTTACTGTTTGTGCAATCGGAGATTTACGTCATTACATGTTGTCGGTAATAGATATTTTTCTTTTTATTGGATTTTTTTTCCACTTATTTTTATTATTAAATTTACCTTTTGTTTATAATTTTAACTTCTGGTGCTTACGCATTAACACTTTTTTTTAACCTATTTTCAAAAATAAACAATAATTTTTATTTATTTTAAGCATAACTTTATTAATACTTTTTTTTTTAATCTAAACTTGAAATTTCACAATATTTATTTAAATTCCCCCCCCTCCTCACTCTACGATTGCCTTTCGAAATAATAACGTATTCTTTCCGTGCGCTACCAAACCTACAGACATATCTACGTTTGCTCTATCAACTGCTGGATTTTAAGTTAATACAACATTAAAAAATTGAAATTAATATTAAAAAAGGTTTGTGAACAATATTTCTTTCAAAATTATTTTTTATACCACTGTTCTGTTTATATTCCTATAAATTTATATTGTGAAAATTTACCACTTACCAATAATATAGACGAATTTAGGAAAACTCGCCCCGGAAAAACTCGTCTCGGGAAAACTCGTCTCCGGAAAACTCGTCTCCGGAAAACTCGTCCCCTTTCGCTAGGTAGGAAAACTGGTCCCTTATTGAATAAATATCGATCGTTCTTGAAGGAGATATTGCTTTTTAAAATAGACAACCCCCCCATAATATTTTTAAAAAAATATTTTTATTTGTTTAATGTTTTTTTTTTTTTTTTAAATAAAATCGATTGCCCGTTTTCTACCTAACTGGCTAAGTTCTTAGTGGTTTCACTTATTTTAAAGCGTTTAATATGTTCATACAAAGTTAATTACAATTTTTTTGTTTCTTATTTTAACGATGTTTTTTGGAGTCATAAAAACAATAATAAAAAACAAAACCAAAAAATTAAAAACTGGGAGCGTTACTTTTTTGTTTTGGTTTTTTAATTATGATAGTTTTTTGTTGTTATGTTTTTGTTTTCTCTCATACCAAATGCACTCATGCGTTATTTAAAATTATAATTTTATCCATTATCAACATTTATTGTCGTCCTGTCAAATTTTGCAAAAATTAACTAATAAATTAAAAGCGAAATATTTTTTTGGCGCGATAGATGGCATGTGCTTACAATCTATCGTTAACTAATTTTTAATTTTTTAAATTTTTACTTCAAAATTCTAAAATCAATCATTCAGAGAAAAAGTAATCACTAGATAAATTTATTAATCAATTTTATTGAAAACTCCGCTATCGTTTATCAAGAATCTTTTTAATTTCATTTTTTGTTGGTTGTTTTTCGGAGGGAGATATAGTTTTAACCCCCCCCCTCTCTAAATTATATTTTAAAAAATATTGAAATTTGGGTTTGTACACATAGATTCGAAAAAGTAGTTAAAAAACAAATATATAACAAATAAATGTTATCAAAGGCAAGATAAGTTGGGTTACCCGATAAGTTACTTTTCTACCAAACTGGATATAATTCTCGTGTTTTTATTCAATTTAACATGTTTATTCAGCTCGAAAAACATGCAGTGTTTACCGATGTATTGGAAAATTCAAAATGGCGGCCGACTCTCTCTTAAACACGGTAAGTTCGGGAAAAGGTGTTATAAATAATAAACTAGACAAAATACTGTTAGAAATTTGCTCAATATATGTTACCGTGACATAACTTGACATATATTCGGTGTTTTTTTAATGGTATTTTGTCTGGTTTATTTTTTATAACACCTTTTCCCGAACTTACCGTGTTAAATAGAGAGAGTCGGGCGCCATTTTGAATTTTCCAATACATCGGTAAACACTGTATGCTTTTTGAGCTGAATAAACATGTTAAATTAAATAAAAACACGAAAATTATATCCAGTTTGGTAGAAAAGTAATTTATCTTGCTTTTGATAACATTTATTTGTTATATATTTGTTTTTTTGACAACTTTTTCGAATCTATGTGTACAGTAATACAAACCCGAACGAGAAATAATGTCCGGTAAATCACATCTTAGGGGTCTTGATAATCGCTAAAAAATAGAAAATTAAAGAAATTACTGAGGGAGATTTAGTTTTAAATAGAAAATAATAAATTTTAATATTTTTTTGGTATTATTATACAAACACCGTGACAGCGTTAGGGTTAGGGTTACGATTAGGGTTAGGGTTAGGGTTTAGGGTTAGGGTTAGGGTTAGGTTTAGGGTTAGGGTTAGGTTTACGGTTAGGGTTAGGGTTAGGGTTAGGGGTTAGGGTTAGGGTTAGCGTTAAGGTTAATTCGCTGTCACGGTGTTTATATAGTTTTACCATTTTTTAAAATATAATTTAGAGAGAGGGAGAGAGAGTGGGGGGGGGGTTAAAACTATATCTCCCTCCGAAAAACAACCAACAAAAATGAAATTAAAAAGATTCTTGATAAACGATAGCGGAGTTTTCAATAAAATTGATTAATACATTTATCTAGTGATTACTTTTTCTCTGAATGATTGATTTTAGAATTTTGAAGTAAAAATTTAAAAAATTAAAAATTAGTTAACGATAGATTGTAAGCACATGCCATCTATCGCGCCAAAAAAATATTTCGCTTTTAATTTATTAGCTAATTTTTGCAAAATTTGACAGGACGACAATAAATGTTGATAATGGATAAAAATATAATTTTAAATAACGCATGAGTGCATTTGGTATGAGAGAAAACAAAAACATAACAACAAAAAAACTATCATAATTAAAAACCAAAACAAAAAAGTAACGAAAAATCGAATCGCTCCCTGTTTTTAATTTTTTGGTTTTGTTTTTAATTATTGTTTTTATGACTCGAAAAAACATCGTTAAAATAAGAACAAAAAAAATTTGTAATCAACTTTGTATGAACATAATAAACGCTTTAATATAAGTGAAACCACTAAGAACTTAGCCAGTTAGGTAGAAAACGGACACTTAGAAAATCGATTTTATTAAAAAAAAAAAAAAAAAAAAAGAAAACATTAAACAAGTAAAAATATTTTTAAAAAATATTAGGGGGGGGGGCTATAGTCTATTTTAAAAAATAATATCTCCTTCAAGAATGATCATAAAATGTGTTTTCAATCGGTATTTATTCAATAAGGGACCAGTTTTCCTACCTAGCGAAAGGGGACGAGTTTTCCGGAGACGAGTTTTCCCGAGACGAGTTTTCCCGGGACGAGTTTTCCGGCCACCAATATAGACAGTTCAGTTCCTTCGGTATTTGTGGTACCGTTCTGAAATATTAACGTTACTATTTTGAAAGCCATGAAGGCAAAGATGTTTTGTAACTTATTTTGTGCTTCCAACTAACAATTAAAAAAAAAAAATTATATCGTGAAACTTCAATTTTAGCTAAAAAAATTGTAACGTTTAAAATAAATAAAAATTGTTAACTCTTGAAAATAGTTTAAAATTTCAAATAGTTTTCATATTTTTTATTTAGATGATCTGCTTATTTACAAAATATCGTGAAACCTTAATTTAACCTAAAAAAATATTTAAAACATCATATTACAAGAATTACGCCCCCCCCCAATATTTTTTTTTTACAAGGTTTCGGAATAATCGCCGACAACGAATCTGATATTCAAACACTTCGCAACTGAATACTTTCGTAGATATTATTATTTTCCCAGTACAAAAGTTGGATAAAATTTTACTTTAATGCCCATATTACAGCTTGGTTCTTACAGTGCATAATTATCAATTTCTTCTACTTCTAAAACAATGTTTTGGTGAGGAAAGCTTTATGTTTTGGGATTGTATTGAAAATGTAATGGAAATTTCAATTTCGTTCCGTTTTAATCTTTTATATTTTACTTGCCAATATAATTGAAAGAATACAATTCAACTATCGTAATTTTATATAAATAAACAAAAACAAATATTTTAAAATAAAACTTTATTAAAAAAGAAATAATTTTATTTTTAAATGAAAAAAATCAATTTAGTAAAATAATTGTATTAAACATCCCAACCTCCCCATGTTAAGTATGGCTTTCTAAATAAACACCCCCAGCCTTGTCAGCAAACCTGTAAACCTATAAAAGTTAACATTTCGAATGTGAACAGTGATTTTTCGATTTTGTTAGCGCTTGCCGCAATTAAAGACAATTAAAACGGAACTAACTTTATTTCCATTCTATTTTTTAAACAACCCCCAAAACATAACGCTCTCTTCCAGTTATAGCCAATTTTTTTTTAATTAAATAAAACAGTTCAAAATAAACAGATAAGCGCATTTTCTTTAACATTTTTCTTACAACCAACGTTGTCATTTAACCAACTGCAGGATACCGTTACTTTTGTGGGGTTGTTTTGAAAATGGCACGGAGATTATAATTTCGTTCCAATTTAATCTTTCTGGTCGAGCCTATTTCGAAAGCCTGTCTTATCAAAGATTTGAACTACAAATAATTTATTACATTTTGATTATTACTATCTTAAGACTTAAAGCTTATATTTATTTCGTTTTTCTATTTATATATTGAATTAGTTATTTCCAGTCTTATTTAAACGTAGTGCTTTCTTTATACAGGATGAACCTTTTATAAAAATATGAGTTTAACGTAAAGAACACGAACAAGGTTTTATTCAACTGAATTTCTACCAGTTTACTAACAAAATATATAAATTTAAAAGAGATATAAATAATAAAATAAAAAGGTTATGTAATTTAAAAGAAATACACGTACTCACAAAAGCAGAATTTTTTTTACACATTTTTTTCTTTAAAACCATAACAATGAGACTAACAATTACCTAGATCTTAGTAATTATTTGTTTTAATAGAACTGTTTTAATTGTACTGTTTACATATATTAGTTAACCTAAGTTGGTATTACATTTATTTTACATTTACTTTTTTTTTTTAATTATTACTTTTAGACTGTGACATTTACACCCGGAAGTAATGAGTCACAAGTAGGTCGCTTTTATTCATTTTTGCTACAATATAATTGTTTATAATTGTACTATTCAGAAATATTATTTATAGTTCGTCCATTTCAGTTAGTATACATTTCCTTTACGCTTAATTAATTTACAATCATTAATATCGTTAAACAATTCCGTTTAAAACCGAAATTATGCCACCCAAACGAAGTAGAAACGAAAGTGAGGGAGAAAGAATGGAAAGATTGGAAGCTAATAGACTAAGAGTTGCTGCAATTCGCTCCAATGAAAACAATTCAGATAGAGAAAGACGTCTAGAACCTAACAGGATACGTCCAAGAGAAACGAGAGCAAGACTGTCAGATTTGGAAAGAGAAACCCAACGTGAAGCTGACAGAACTAGACATGCTGTAAGGCGGTTAAATTCATCACAAGATGAAATTCAAGAAAGGCAAAGATATGCACTGGAAAGAGAAGCAATATTACGATCGAATGAATTATATGAGGTAAGTAGACGTACACAAGGTCAGTTGAGAGTGGCTCAACGACATCAGAATGAATCGGAAACCCAACGAAGCTTTCGCCTATACCAAGGGCAACAACGAGAGGCTGCATGGAGAGAGAGTATGACTTTGCCCCAGCAATTGACAGAAAACGAGGCAGCTAGACAACGAATGACTGCTTTGAGACACCATGAAATAGAACACTGCAATAGAAAAGGATTGCTCTACAACAAAAATGACTCTCTCACTACAGCTGATGTAGGAAAAATGGACAATGTATGTCAACATTGCTCAGCTGTAAAATTTAAAGGAGAAACCCCTGGTTGTTGTTGTTCTTCTGGTAAAGTTGTGCTTGATAGCTTTCCACCACTGCCTCAGTTGCTTCAAGATTTGCTCTCCGGCAATGGTCCCATCTCTAAAGATTTTCTGCAAAATCTACGCAGTTATAACAATTGTTTTGCAATGACATCATTTGGTCACAAAATTGCGGCAGTACATGGGTGGAATCCTTCTTTTAGAATTCGAGGCCAGGTTTGCCACCAGATTGGGAGTCTTTTACCACCTGAAGATGAAACAGCAAAGTTTATTCAAGTCTACTTCTTGGATAGTCTGGAAGAGGAACTACATAATCGGGGACGTGACAGTAGACTCAATAGAGACATTCTCCGAAGTCTGACTGAATTTTTACATGAGAACAACAGCTTCATTTGTCAGCTGAAAACAACAAAGGAGAGGATTGAAGAAGAACACTTGGTAGAACATAAAGTTGTCATAAGGGAAGACCGAAGGCCGCAAGAAGAGCATCCACGGCGATTCAATGCTCCAACAACAACGTATGGGATTGGAATATTAATGGAGAATGAACCAACAGCTAACCGGGATATTGTCTTGCGTTTTAGAAATGATGCATTAAAACGGATCTCCGAACTACATCCCCTCTACGATACTTTAATGTACCCGTTAATGTACCCTTATGGTTCTCCATCTTACAACATCTACATGAAGGCATCCAATGGGCGAAAAGTTACCCAACAGCAATTTTATTCGTACCATTTAATGACTCGGCCTGGAAACTATTTTCTCTGGTACCGAAGGCTATTTCAACAATGGCTGGTGGATGTGTACTGCAAGATTGAAACAGAACGTTTACAGTTCCTGAGGCGTGAGCAACAGACCCTGAGAGCTGACAATTATAGCAACTTGAGAGATTCAATTCTTAGGGAGGATGGGAATCCAGAACAGTTTGGTCAACGAGTTGTACTTCCGGCAACTTATACAGGAGGCCCTCGATACATGTTTGAGCGTCAAAGTGATGCCATGGCATATGTTCGGCGAATGGGCCGAGCCGACCTCTTCATCACGTTCACAACAAATCCAAAGTGGACAGAAATTACAGAAAATTGTCTTCAAGGGCAAGACCCTCAGGATCGTCCAGATATTGTTGCCAGGGTTTTCAGGCAGAAGCTAAAAAAGTTACTTGAATTTATTAAAAAGGGAGGATTTAGCAGGCTGAGGGCTTTCCTGTACAGTATTGAATATCAAAAAAGAGGACTGCCGCATGCACACATCCTCACCTGGCAGGCCCCAGAGGACAAACTTCTACCAGAAAAAAATGGATCTCTGCATATCTGCAGAGATCCCTGACAAAGAGGAAGATCCTGATCTTCATGCTAAAGTGATGGCACATATGGTGCATGGACCTTGTGTACCATTAAATCCAAATTGTCCATGTATGATTGACAACAAATGTTCCAAAAAATACCCAAAAGAATTTCTTCAGTGTACCGAGCAAGGCCAAGACTCTTACCCCAAGTACAGGCGAAGAAAACCAGAAGATGGAGGCCAGACTGGTACAATAAGGATGAAGAGAAATGGTCGGTATGTTAATCAAGAAATAACAAACCAGTGGATTGTTCCGTACAACAAGGTCCTCTTTCAGCAGTTCAACGCTCACATTAACGTAGAAATTTGCAGCTCGATCTAAAGCATCAAATATGTCCTCAAATACGTGAATAAAGGATGTGATCAAGCAGTGTTTGAACTACAAAGAACTGATGGAGCAGCTAACCAACAAGGCCAAGTACAAAGTCACATTGTGGATGAGATCCAGCAGTTCCAGAATGCAAGGTATGTCGGCAGTTCAGAGGCGGCCTGGAGGATATTGGAACATCCCATCCATGAACATTTCCCCCCAATTGTACACCTTTCTGTTCATCTTGAAAATGGGCAGCGTGTCATGTTCTCAGCTGATACTGCTCTGGAACGAGCCCAAGGTCAACCGCCTGCCACAACTTTGACAGCATTTTTTCAACTCTGCCATGAGGATGACTTTGCAAGGGGTCTCAAATACGTAGAAGTCCCTGAGTTTTACACTTGGAACAAATCGACAAAGAAATGGATGAGAAGAATGCGTGGGGTACAAGTTGAAGGTACTGAAAATGATGATGTATGGAAGGCACCATGCATTGGGAGAATCTACACGATTAGTCCAAAAGCAGGGGAGTGTTATTTCTTACGCCTGTTGCTCAATGAGGTTGCTGGTCCAACTTCATTTCAAGATTTGCGAGCATACAATGGTCAGGTGTTTGAAACATACAGAGCAGCGTGCCTTGCTCGAGGCCTTCTAGAAAATGACCATCACTTGCATCAAGCAGTAGGAGAGGCAAGTGCCACTCAATCACCTTCAAATTTGCGAAGCCTATTTGTGATAATTTTAACAGCCTGTGAGCCAAGCAATCCTCTTGAGATCTGGATGGCTTTTCGTGATGTAATATCTGAAGACATTCTTCACAGATACAGGCAAGAAGTTAACAATCCAGAAGCAGATTTTAATGAGGACATCTACAATAAAACTCTTTGTCTAATTGAAGAAAAAGTTCTCCTTATGTGCGGTCAACCATTGGCAAGCTATGGATTACCTGCACCAACGCAAGGGAGAGATGAAAGACTCGCGAGAGAGTATCAACGTGAAGTTACTTATAATCTTGAAAAACTTTCCCTACAAGCAGAAAATATGCACGAAAAACTGACCGATTCTCAAAGAGAAGTTTACAATTCATTCATGGCAATGTTGGAAGCACAAGGTGAAATGAACAAAAACATGATGTTTCTTGATGCTCCAGGTGGTACGGGCAAGACTTTTGTAATCAATTTGATCCTTGCAAAGATTAGATCGATGAGAAAGATTGTGCTTGCAACAGCATCCAGTGGCATTGCTGCTACTCTACTACAAGGTGGCCGCACTCTTCACAGCACTTTTAAAGTACCCTTGGATACTCATCGAATGGATCAGCCAGTTTGCAAAATTACTGGTAACTCAGCCATGGAAAATGTAATTAGAGACACCTCTGCAATCATTGTAGACGAAGCCCCAATGACGCACAAGAGTGCTTATGAAGCAATTGACCGAACACTGCAAGACATCACAGGAAACAAGAATCCCATGGGTGGCATTCCAACCTTATTTTGCGGTGATTTGCGTCAAATCCTCCCAGTGGTTAAAAATGGCACAAGGGCTAACATTGTCAATGCAAGTTTGAAACAATCCTATCTCTGGAGGCACGTTATAGTGAAGAGACTGACTACTAATATGAGAGCCTATATCTCTGATAACACAGCTGCAGCAGACTTCTCAAAATTGCTTCTCCAAATCGGTAATGGTCAGTTTCCTATCACTTCTTCACCTGACACAATTAAGATTCCAACTGCGCTTGGTAAATGTGTCGGTAATCAGAAGCAACTGAAAGACAAAGTGTACCCAGACCTGCAAAACAATGGAAAATCACCGGATTGGCTTGCTGAGAGGGCTATTATTTCGCCATTAAACAGCAATGTGAATCATTTGAACAATTCAATAATGGATGAATTTCCAGGAGACACAAAGCAATACAAGTCAGTTGATTCGGCTACTAATGAATATGAAGCTGTTCACTACCCTGTGGAGTTTTTAAACTCTTTGGAGATATCTGGAATGCCTCCACACATTTTAAATCTCAAAATTGGATCGCCAATCATGATTCTTCAATCCTTGGAACCGCCAAAAACAACAAACGGAACCAGATGTGTTATCACCAGATTGCACACCAATGTACTTGAGGCCACCATTTCCTGTGGTCCCTACAAAGGCGAAACCGTTCTACTGCCAAGGATCCCCTTAGTTCCATCGGACTCAGAACTTCCATTTCAATTCCGGAGACTCCAATTTCCTGTGAAGGTGTGTTTTGCAATGAGCATAAACAAAAGTCAAGGTCAGACATTTAACACCATTGGCGTAGACTTGACATCAGACTGCTTCAGTCACGGTATGTTCTACGTCTCCATCAGCCGGACAGGAAGTTCAGAAAAACTCTACATTCTGGCTCCAAATCAAAGCAGCAGAAATGTAGTTTACCCTGAGGCTCTTCAGTGAAAAGTTCGAGAAATGGATATGAGGAAAAACTGACATGATCTGATTGTGGTAAGTTTTTAGTATTGAATGTGCAAGATAAAATTTAAGCAAGAGTTGAAAATTACTTCAATGAAAAATTTACTATGTAACATCAAGTAACCTTCCTTTTTGATGAAAATGTTTTGTGAAGTTCCTGATTGAATTTCAGTCACTACAAGAGGTAGTTCAAATGTTAATCACCTTATGCAATCGTTGCTCTTACAACATCAACTTACTGGAAAGGTGCCCACAGATTTTGGTACCCGAGTGCGCAACAAAGCTCCGTGCGAAGCACGGGTATCTTTGCTAGTATATATATATATATATATATATATATATATATATATATATAGAGAGAGAGAGAGAGAGAGAGAGAGAGAGCGAGAGAGAGAGAGAGGGGGGGTAGAGATTTCGAATGCTGGGACGTCGATTTACGTTATTTGATTGTTTACTCTGAAAATTTAACATTCCATCTATACGATCATAAGAATATATGATATGAATATAAAAGGTACCACATGGAAGGCCACACTAGACGAAATAAAGTTTAGATTAGTTGAACATCTAGATAATGAATTACTGCGCTATTTCCTTGGCGATATGCAAAAAAAATGTATTTCAATTATAAATAAGAGCAAGGATCTGTTGAATAAATCATATCGGTGTATATATTATTTTATTGATGCTACATAGCCTATTATATACATGTTTCCTCATTATATATATATATATATATATATATTTTCGTGTATATATATATATATATATATATATTCGTGTGTATATATATATATATATATATATATATATATATAGGCATCCCTTTTTCACTCACACCTTGTATATTGATTTATGAGTCTTATTTTCAGTTTTCCGTTTATTTTTTTTTAAATACACACATCGAAATTATTCATTACAGTTACATAGTCATAAATGCCGCGATTTGCTTATATTGTATCATAGTCTTGTAGAATTTTAACTCAGATTGTTAATCGACTTAGTTTTAACCGACTTTTAATGGACTTTTGACATACATTTGTCCTTTCATAACTGGATACAATTCATTCTGTATTATACTTTAAAATTTTCTTTTATATTATTTCTTGTCACTTTCACCGTCCCAACGTACCTGAATCCCATCTTAAGCTGGTACACATCCGAATTAAAAGCACCCATGATTACTATGGATTTTTTATATTTTTTTTAAAAAGATCTATTATGGAAATGAATCAATAGTTACATAATTACAAACCTATGAAATGTGTTTGTATATTATCGATGATTACAAACCAACTAATGATTCTATAGAAGAGTGTTTTTCTTTTAAATTAATGTATGTCATATTAAATCATTATTACCTGCCATGTTGTAATTAGTATAAATTCCTAAAAATAGAGAAAATTAATTAATAGAAAAATAATTACAAGAAACCTAAAAGCGAAATTTTGTAAAATTAGGGATTATATCAACTAATTCTATTCAACTGAAAGCATTGTCCAAATTTATATAAATCAAAATAACTTTGGAACATGATTAAAATTTAAAAGAAAACCATATTCTTTAGATTAGGACTCATTTAAAGGCACTAAATATTAAAACATTAAATATACTTAAGTGTATATCGAATTAGTATAATAAATATATTTATAGAAAAGAAATCGATGAAAATAATTGTAAGGGAAAATAATGATTGAGTATATAAGAAATATTAAAGACAGAGGAAAAAATAAATTTATACTTTCCTGTCATGAACAATTTTTTATGCATTACAAAAGTATTAATAATTAATCAATAAAATAATCACAAGAACATATGAAGTTCATGTGTAAATATACGATTTCGTAAACGAAACCATTACGGGTGAAAACTTTTATGTACTTACCTGTAATGTCTAAATCAATATAAATTCCAAATTCACGGGAAATAAATGAAGAAAAAAAGAATGACAATAAAAATAAGGTACTGAGATAGAATAGGAATACAAAAACCAAGGCATTTAAAGTGAAACGGTTTACGTAATACACCTCACTACAAATTAGTAAAAATTACAAATATATAAGCAAATTAATCAATAGTAAAATGATTACAAGTAAACGGTAGGCCGATTTTGTATATTAAGGAACATTTAAACTAATACATTTCTGTTGACAACATTATTACATATTTGCGTGTGATGTTGAAATTAAAAACACACTTAAAGTGATGTACAAAATCATTAGGAAATCACAATATTATAATAATTAAATCAATAGGAAATTGATAACAACAACATTGTAGAATGTTTTATTATGAAAACTCATTAAAACCGATATATTTCGTCTGCAAACCTTATTATGTTGACATTGATATAAAATCGCATCATTATTAAACAGGAATCGAAAGAAAACTAAGTCCAAGGAACTATTTCCTAATTAGAGATTTTTTAAAATAACGAAAAACATATACATTCAAAAATGATTGAAAAGAAATATTAATGAAACATATTACCAATAGGATTTATAATAAATGGTCGGATTAGAGATTAATAAAATCAACGCATTTCAATTGAAAATATTATATTTATGTCATTAGTTTTCGTGTAGAACCTTTTATAAATACAACAATTATAAAGAATTGATAAACAGAAAAATAATTAAAAGAAATATATACATCTTTCATCGATTGGTGAACTTTTTAAACATCTATTTTGAACTGAAAATAGTGACTATAATTTTTAATGTCGAAATTAGTAGATATGCGAAAATTATCGAAAATAAGTCAAAACATGTTCTATTCTATAGGTTAAAAATTATTTCAGTAATAATATTTACGCATTTCAGTAACGCTTCGGAAGTCTGAAGGCTTACATTATTTTCACATTCAAGCAAGCCATAATTTTTTATTGTAATATTTTGTGTAAACATTGTATATAGACTTGGTTTTCTAGCTCAGGAGGCTGTTAAATGATTGCATATACAGACATTTTTTTAAAGAAATACGTTAATTTGACTTTTAAGTACAACATTATAATAAGTAGACAAGAAATTATTTATGGTTTTTGCTTTTAAATAAGGAAAAAAATATCTCAGTAAAAAAAATATTGTTCGAAATGAAGACCATAAGAATCAACACAATTTTGCCAAGGCAAAACATTTATTCCTTTCCAATAACAAAAACATTTTACGTTCGAGTGGCAATAAAGTTACTGAAAGAGTTTTTGAAATCGCTTTAGTTTTTTAATAATTTCTATCGTAGGAATTTGTCAAGATGCTTGAAAAGGTTGTAGTCGGTGAATGAGAGGTTTGGATGCTATGGCGCATGAAGGGGAGCGCCGTCCGCGGCACGGTCGGTTTAGCAATATATTGTCAGGCATGGTCATGTGGGGCAATTGGGCCTTTTTGTTGACAAATGCTAGCTTATAGTCTGATAGTTTTGGATGCATTTTAGCAAATTATTCACAGTACTTCTCTACCATAATTGTTTCGCCTGCATTAAAAACAACTGTAATGGGTGCGACCGGTCGTAAACAACAAAAGCGTCAGCCTTACCTTCTTTAATGCAACTCTTGCTTCCGAAAGTGTTGTAGCGCTTCGTCGACTTAAAATATTTGAGTTGAGTCTCGTCTGCTGTCGTACAGAATCCACTTTTATCTCGCAAATTACACTCTGGTGGTCAAACAGGTCGGTCTTGTATCGTAAAAATGGAACAAAATGGCGCTTAAACACGGTGTTCTTTTAGTTGTTGTTCAATTCATAGCACATCCATTCATCAGGTGTTTTAGTCTTTCCAATCCGCCTCATGTAGGTGAAAATCATTTTGTACATTAGACTTCATTCAGAAACATGATTCATAAAAATTAATCGATGATTGGCTTCGACTAAATATCCTAATTGATCGCTGTCAACATAGGATGTCCGAGTACTACACTCATCACCCTCAAAACACTTGATACTTACACTGAATTTCATAAATCACCAATGTGTTTCGCGTCCAACATGATTTAAAAAATTATAATACAGTCCCACATCTTATAAATGTAACTGGTGTGTTTAAGAATATATTAAGACATTGAATAGTAACTTTAGCTGTCAGGTAATATTATGTGATGTTTACTTCATTATCAGGAAGAACAACACGCATCACTATTAGATCTGTTTTTGACCACAGTTCCTGATGATTGTGTAACGAAAGCCGACAGACCACTTGGGAACGCTGATCATGCGGTGATAATGGTTGAAATCGCCCTAAACTCTAGACCCAAAACTGAAGAGCCAGTGCTCAAAACAACGAGATATTATAAAAAGGCTGACTGGGAAGCTATCAGAGATTTATCAGAGACGCCCCATGGGGAAATATTTTTTCTCTTCCTGCTGAACAGTGTGCAACCGAGCCCACTGAATGGTTCAAAACTGCAATCGAAGCGCATGTTCCCATGCGGAAATTCTATAGCAAGCCCCACTCTCCCCAATGATTTACTTCGACTTGCGCAACTGCCATTGCTCAAAGGCAGCATGCATTCCGCAGGTTTAACCGA
This sequence comes from Euprymna scolopes, assembly GCF_053919585.1. NCBI lineage: Eukaryota > Metazoa > Mollusca > Cephalopoda > Sepiida > Sepiolidae > Euprymna > Euprymna scolopes. The sequence goes on along the minus strand of NC_136482.1, from coordinate 58,680,268 downwards.
CATACGTCCTGTTCAAACAGACAGAAGTACATAGAAGCTAGAAGTAACGTTAAGAAAGAAATAGCGACAGCTAAGAGGGAATGTACGGAAACCACTAAAAAAACGCATCGAAGCACGAAAACTAGGAACTCGTGACTTCTGGAAAATCTACAACAGTGTAGTAAATAATGGGCAATCAACAATTCCCCCACTAACCAACAATCACGAGGTTGTCTCCTCAGCAACCGACAAGGCTAACATGCTTGCCAGTCGGTTTGCCTCAAACTCCACACTGGACCCTCTAAACCACCCCCTACCTTAATTTCCTATGCGGACAGACGCCACGCTAGACGATCTGATAATCACCCCTGCTCAGGTGCATGCTATCATAAAAAACCTTGACACTTCCAAAGCATGTGGACCCGACCTCATCCCAGCTGTGCTATTAAAAAAGTGCTCAGCCGAAGTAGCTCCAATTCTCTCCAACCTCTACAACAAATGCCTTAATGAATCTTGCTTTCCGAGCTGTTGGAAAACTGCTTCTGTTGTACTAGTATTCAAGATTTCTGGCGAAAGAACTGACCCATTAAATTATCGCCCTATTAGCCTCCTCCCACTTTTTGCCAAAATATTTGAGACCTTAATTAACCATGCTCTAGTCCAGCACCTTACAGATGCTAAACTTCTGACCGACCATCAATATGGATTTAGACAAGCCCGTTCCACGGCAGACATCCTCACTGTAATCTCTGAACGCATATACAATTCACTGGACAAAGCGGGAGAGGGCAGAGCGGTAGCTCTAGATATATCTAAGGCTTTTGACAGGGTATGGCATGAGGGTCTCCTCAGGAAGATTAGATCTTACGGTGTCACTGGTAGAATACTTAACATAATTAAATCCTTCTTAGATAAGAGAAAAATCCAGGTATCCTCGACGGTCGTACATCTAAACAATATGATATAAATGCGGGAGTGCCCCAGGGATCTATCCTTGGACCTCTACTGTTCCTGATATTCATAAATGACCTCCCCGACAAAATTGCCTCTGAGATGGGTATATATGCTGATGACACCACACTCTATAGCAGGCACGACAGGAAAACAAATGAACATATATCTAAAGTAATGGCAGAAACACTAGAGGATGACCTCCAATCAGTAGTGGAATGGGGACAAAAATGGATGGTAACGTGCAATGCCACCAAGACAAAACTGGTTTCATTCAATAATTACAAGAAACCTTCTCCACCACCTCTAGCAATGGCCAACGACTCTTTATCTGAGAGTACGTCTCTCAAGCTCCTTGGCCTTACGTTCACAGGAAACATGAGTTGGAACAATTACATCGAGGGCATTGCCAGGGCCGCTGCGAGGAAGGTGGGCTCTCTCTACGGTGCTAGAAAACTTCTAACACCCGAAAGTATCCTGTACCTCTATAAGGCCACTATTCGCCCATGTATGGAGTATTGCTGTCATATTTGGGCCGGTGCATCTGCTACTAGTTTCTCGCTCCTTGACAGGGTTCAAAAGAGAGTCGCAAATCTGATAGGCCCTAAACTGGCATCTAAACTTCAGCCTCTGTCCCATCGTCGAAACGTTGCATCCCTCTGCCTGTTCTACAAGTATTATAATGGTGAATGCTCTGCAGAACTGCAAGCACTTGTGCCCCCACGGCGTGAACAACCTGGACAGACCCGATAAGCTGCAAAATCCCACCCCACACTGTAGAGATCCCTAGATGTAAAATACCTTTCTAATCCGGTAGTTTCTTCCCCAGAACTGCTAGACTTTGGAATTCCATTCCAGGTTACTGCTTCCCCAACTGTACTGACATGCATAAGTTCAAGTGCAACGTGAACCAACATCTCGCTGTCCTAATCCCTACATAGTACCCCAGTAGATGTTTCCCCTGATAGTAGCCCCTTACACCAAAGTGGCAATGTGCCTTGTTTGGGGTGAAAATGTAATAAAAAAAAAAAAATTTGTTTAAGTTTATGTTACATTGAACAGTATTCAATAATTTAGATAATATATATATATGTAAATATATATATATATATATATATATGACATGTACTGCGAAAAGTGTCATGTGTAATACCATTGACAATTTTTAATTGCTGAAACGATAATGGTCAGGGAGATTTACTAACAGCTTGCGAAGACAAAAAAAAAAACAAAAAAAACACTCGTCAAAAACTGATATTCCGAGGATCGAGACTTCCCTCCAGTGTCGATTAGTGCCTCTATCAGTCTACCTCATTTTAACCAGACATTCCATTCCGGAGCTCTAGTTGGGGAGTTTGCTTCGTCGGGTCTCTCTATTTTCCCTAGTTTTCTTGACCGATTTATTTCTTTGATGGATCCGTTAAGGTCTGCTCTCACGGCATTCCAGACATCCATGACCTCTGGTGTATATCCTTCCCAGAGTTACTCCTTTGTTTGAGGGTTTGTCATGGTTGCATGTCCGTGTGTTTAACCTCTGTGGCGGTCGGTGGTGAGTAGGTTTAGAGTGAAACTTGGCCTTGATTTTTCCTGAAGCGAAGTTATTTAATCTTTTTTCAGGTGCGCATTGCAAGTTCGTTCTAGCTTTTTGTAGCTGGAACGCCCTCGCTGCAGTTTAGCAGAACCCCGCGCACAAAACTTATATTTTACAGCGTAACAGCTGCTATAAGGTTCGGTTTTGGGTACCCTAAATCTAATGTGGGCCCCCTTGGTCACTGATACCTGTTAAAGCTATTATTTATGAAAGCCCGCTCTTTCTTGTGGCCACTTCGGAGTCGCTCATATAGTATTTCGTTTTGTCTAGCAGCAGGCAAGGCCTCTGATAATGTTATTAAATTCGATCTGTCACATCTTCCTTGATAAAGGGGTTATTTAACGCATCCATAAAGAATTAAGCTAAGTGCACTTGTACCAGCTGGACCTTCCCTCATCTCTCCGTCCCTATCCCTATAGGCTAACTTAGCAAGTTCATTCATCCTACTTGCTAAATTGATCTTGCTTTATTGTTATTAAAGCACGAGCAATGTCGGCAGCATTTGTAAACTAGCCGTACTGGACTGCTATTTGATCAAGGAGATTCTTACTGGTGCAGTTCGGATGATCTTTGAGACATTCTACGATTATTTCCGATACTAATCCGTCCGTTAAATCATATGCTAGATTCTGGGTCTGTAAGCTGGTAAATCCGTTATTTCTTTTTCAGAATTGCTAGCCATGCCCCAAAGGCGGATGGTTTTCCAGTAAAGATTGGGATTTTCCATCTACCTATGAGGACTCTGTTAAATTGGACTTGGCTTGTGTTAGTCATTTTGTCTAAATATATATATATAGTTTTTAAATAGCCGACGTTTAACAAAAAGCTCTATCCACAAAATAATTTTCACAAATTATTAAGACCAAAAAAATTGCAGAGTAACAAAAAGAGCAGAGAAAATAGTCACCTACCTTAGTTTTTCTTTAGAGTTCTGGTGTTTATATTCATCTCTGTAGATGCTGAGTTGAAGTGGCTGATTTTTAGTTGAGTACTTCGTTGTTGTGTTTCCGTGGACGGTGATTAATCTCGTTTTCTTTTCTTTGGTTTTGTGTCCGTGGATTTTTATTTGTCTAGTGGTTGATTTTTTTATACATACTGGAAACATCAACGAAAACAGGTCGATCCGTCGTCGGCTATAACTGTCTGGCATGGGACGCATCTTGTGTGGTCATTGTAGGCATCTTCCCATCATCAGCATTAATGGTATGTTGAAATCGAACACTTGTACAAATGCGAACAAATTCAATTTTTTATAAAAAATATATATAATTTATTTAACAGTTAACAAGTTGAAAGCATATTTAGTCGACCCATTGCGTGCACACCCAAACTGCTATCGTCCTCTGCGTATAGGGTGCAGGCCTAAACTGTTTTTTCAACAATGAAATTATATTTAATTCTCTCTATCTTCATTGAAAGAGAGAGAAGGGGAGTGAAAGAGCGACAGGGAGAGAGAGAGAACGAGAGAGAAATATGCCTTTTATACAATGCTTTGTTTTTCAACTACAGATATCTGCGTGGAAGTTTGACCTTCCTTGAATGATTTTGTCACTGCTAAATTTGTATAACACCTGTCATTCAAACCCAACCGACATGATCTAACGTTCCCAAACCACAAAACACCTGCATGAAACACTTTTAACTTCATCACAAAGTCAGGCACAAGGTTATAAGCTAGATATAGGGATTATTAATATAGAAGCCCCCATCTCTCTTAAAAAGGGGCTATCCATTGTGGCAAATTGTCGCTGGTGAGTTAAGAGCTATTTGTTGCACATTTGAAACTGTACAGTAAACGCGTTGTTTGTTTTCTAAATGTACTGATAAGTGAACAATAGCCGGACTATGTCCATGTGTGGGAAAAGAAAACAAAATTGCAATACAGCTTCATTACTCAACTGTATCTTCCAGCTTGAAACTGTGCAATTTCATGTATATGTATACTTGTATTCCTATAATTTCCTTCAGTTTCCAACGAAAAACTGCCATATCGCTGCCTTTATTCACATATTTGCAAATGTATGTGATAGACCTTACTGAGTTACAGTATTCTACATTAATGTGCGCTTAGTAGGCTTTTGATAGCAAAGGTGAATATGAAACCACCCACCGGTTATCGACTTCAGTATACGACTTTCTTATTTGAATGATTGCCAATTTACAACCATTTTACACTGATCTTCTCATGTATAAAGGATATTCACCATTTCCTGTAACTGTGTCAGATAGTAAATGCCGGGGATATCGCTTAGAGTATTTTCCATCTTTCATGCATAGTAAATTTGGATTTAATACACCACAAGGTCCATGTATCATATTTTTGTCACACCTACACGCAAATCTTTATCAATGTCAGCATGAGGTATTTAAGCACATATTACATTGTCTATTTCATATGGAATGATTTTGTTATAGAGACAGATAAGTACGTGTGAGTGTGGTAATCCGATCTTTTGCCACTCAACCGAATAAATCCAGCAGCACGCAGACCCAACTACTCTATGTTTAACAATGAACTCTATTAGCGATTTCAGCTTTTAGTCTGATATCACGTGCTGTAATATCATGCCGATCCAGTGATGATTGTCCCGGAAGTAGTAGTTTTTGTGTATCATCCCAAGCAGAGTTGCATATAAATGTAATGAACAGGTCAGGACGGCAATACTGACGAACATATGCAAAAACATCTTGAGTGTACTCATTCATATGACGTGAACTACCAAAATATGAAGATGACAAAACCGTTAGTCTTCCAAAGTTGGTTGTATTACCATCAATTTAAGTTTGGACTGATTCAAACGTATGAATAGCAAAAGTTCAGATTCAATTTTGCGTACATGTCTACGATTTATTGGTGGGACAATTTGCGGCATTTCAGGAGATGGTCGGTTTCATTTTACCGAATCATTAATCGGTATGAATAATAGTTCATTACGCTGCATTTTGTATTCGTGTCCTCACCACTAACTGGATTCATCATATTAATATAGACCTGGTATCCATCAGCACCATCCCAGAAAAAAATTGGACATTGCAGAGCATCGTAGCATCGACGAGTTTCTGCAATGTTTATCAATTGTTAATTTATCCTATAAATACAATATCCCTATGATCAACTATAACAGTTGCCACTTCATCTATCGTTGGAGCATTGAATCTTCGCACGTGTTCTCCAGCGGGAAATTAGTCACCACGAATAACAAGCTTGTGTGTATCAGATGGCATAATTCCAATTACAGTTTGGAATAAATGAACTTAATTGTTTTTTTTTAATTATTATAAAGCAGCTCTTGCAGTCAAAGCAATGTATCTTCTTGCGCCAGTCGAAATTCCACAGCGTGCATTCAGTACATCATTGTTCTCACCGATAAAATATATTTGTAGGAATTTATGATGACCATCTAGGAAAGGAAGCAGAGATTCAACTTTATGGTAAATTTGCCCCTTTACTTAAATGCTGGCCTGGATTATGCTGTGATGATTTTTGCATCGAACGATGTACTTTGGAAGCATGAGTTGTATGTTCTTGTGTTCGATAGAAAATGTGTTATTCAGCAGTATATCCAGCAAGTAAAATGTTTAATGCTTTTGGTGGTTCTTCAAGTTGAGGTCGTTTCATTTTTCCGTTGGAACAACACACACCTTTATTTCTCTTTTAAATTTCAGAGCCTTGCAAATAGGGCACACTTCAATCATAGTGCCGATGTGAACATGGCGACTCAAACTATAATCACCATTAGGGTTGAAGGCGAATGCAAGCCAATGACAATCCCGGGATTGTTTAGTAAGGGGTCGTGTTTAACGCTGATCTGCAGTTTCTCATTGACGTCTTTCCGCATGTCCCAGCCTCTCACGTTCATTCAGTCGAGATCGAAGCAGCTATGTATTACGGGATTGATGTGCCAGTAATCGTGCCTCTTCAAGTCTGGAAGCACGTCACCCTGCTGCTTCATTGGCACATATATTAATCATCCTTTGTCCGTACGGCTCGTTTGCCGATGCTCGTTGTTCAGGATGTTGACTGCCAACTAATCGCCGCCTCAATTCAGCACTGCGGGTATGACGAACTAGGTGTAATCTTCTGCGGGGTATTTTAACGAATAAAAAAACGTAATAACAACTGTACTTACCACGAATGCCATATATAAATGGGAAACAACATAATAGAAAACGGAATAATCGTGTAAATAGATAAAAAGAACGTCAACAATAAAAAAGAAAAAGGACATTTAGCTGTGTAAGCGAAGAAAGTTATAGGAAAGTAATGAACATATGTTGTCCTAAACAGTAAATGTATCATGTGTTAATTTAATTATCGACAAAAATAACTATTTTAGAGACCTTTGTTTTTGTTAAATGGAAAAAGAAATTCACTAACAAAAAAGGATAAACGACATAGATTCGCTGTAAACAGGCAGTACTTTTGTGCATTTTTTATAATTTATTTTTTGTGACGAAAATAAGGAATGGAAAATAATGTTTTTGTTAAACACGAAACAGTAAGGTGCCTGCATTTTAGAAGAAAACAGATATAAAGCGTGGCTAATAAAAGTTGAAATTAAAATAACAAATAAATCCATTTTATTTTTATGGATGAAAAAAAAACAAACAACCAAACAAAAAAACAACAGAAATATTGTTAGTGATCTCACGAAAATGCACGTTTTCAGTTTCAGTTTTTTATTAAAAAATACATAAATAAAGGTATTTTTTCTATGAAAAAATAAGACAAGATGTACAAAATAGAGAAAACGAAAAAATAACAAAGTAGTGATGCGTGTATAGTTCACAAACAGAAGTCAGTTATACACAGAAAAAAATATCTAAAGAAAATGCAGAAAAGAAAAAAATGTAATTTTTTCTATAAAAAATGCTTATTTGTATACTTCCCGATATGAAATGTCACTGAACATAAACCAGAAGTATGGCCAGTAGGTTGCTTCGACTGGAATTGGAACGGAAAGTAACGATGTCGAAAAAAAGTTTAATATGGTAATATTTTTATTTTGAATATCTAAAACACAGTTGGGTTAGAAAAATATACTGTTGCAATTTATGACGGAAAACAGACCTACTGTTTTCTAGATTTGTTAAGCTGAAAAATCCAAATGTTTATTAGTAAACATAGATTAGAATTTTTTATTATTCTATAATAAATTAAGTTAGACTAATTATCTCACTTACATTCTTTAATTAAATAAATATGCCTAAATATCCCCCTTACATTACTTAATTCTACGAATAACGTTATCCTCCAATTTCATTTCGAATTCTAAAACTTGGCGTCCGTTAATCAAAAGTACGTTAACGGAAATAAATTTTTACACAAGCGTTCATTTTGAAAATGTATCATTTCATAAGCTGGAAAGCTATAGCAAGCATCTATATGAGTACTTTAACCATAGTTGCTGATTTCAAAACGCGAAAAATTAAAAGGTATACATTTGTATGTATGATTTTTGTATATATATGTATATCTATGTATTTGTATATGTTTGTTGTATATTTTTTCATATATATGCATGTATGTATTTGTATATGTATGTATCTATAATATTGTACGTAAATAATTTTACTCTATTTTATTCATATCCCTAACTCATATTAATTTTCTTATCAAGTTTTAAATCCATACCTTTATTTTAATTTTTCCAGATACATCTGCCTTACTTTAATGCTAGGTTTATTTATGGTGTCTTTTACATGTAATAAAAACCCTTTCAAATATTTGCTGATGAGGAAACCTTGTGTAATAAAACACTATATGTAATAGTTATTGTCCGTAACATGATGTCTGCCACAATAAAAACATTGTTTTCCGAAACGATCGTACAAATAATTGATTTTGTTGTTGTTCCTTCTTATGAAACGGATTTTTAATTTAATTATAATTTGATTTTTATATTATCAATCACATTACTATATATATATATATATATATATATATATATATATATATATATATATATATATATATATATATAAAGCAGAATGTATGTGTGTGTGTTTGGTCACGAAGAGTGTGACTATTTAAAAAAAAACTGATTACATATAATGATAGAAGATGTGTCAAGCCACACGAATGGGTTTAAGATGGCAGAACCGTGGTTCATTAAAATCGTGGGGTCTGCGTTCGCGCCTAGTCCACAAAGTATGGAAATGAAAAAATTAGAAAATAAAAAAAACGTTTACAAGTGTTTTTGATATAGATGTTCAAAAAAACTTTGATAAGTATGGTTTAACTTTAATAGGGATGGTGTAATAAAATTGTGGGGTGTGCGTTCACGCCTTGCCTCCATAGAATGGGCATATGCACAAACTTTAATAAAGACTTTTCATATCTATCTACGTCAGTATGTTTTGATAATTATGTTTCAGTTTGAAGAAATGTGGTATAATAAAATTTCAGTTTGAAGAAATGTGGTATAATAAAATGATGGGGTGTTCGTTCGTACCTGACTTCCATAGAATGGAAATATGTTACAAAGTTTAACAAGGTTTTTAATATCGATCCACAGAATATTGTGATAAGTGTTTCAGTGTTAACAGGTATGGTATAATAAATTACGGGGTTTATTTATGTCATTTTTACTTTTATTATATTTTGCTTTGGTTTTGATACCCCCAAATTCGAAGCTATCTTCTTACAACCCTTTCTTTCCATAACCTATCAAACTTTCATAAATCAGAATTCATTTTCTGTAGGCATTTTTTTAACACAGTCAACGACGGGTACTTTTGCTAGTATATATATATATATATATATATATATATATATATATATATATATATATATATATATATATATACTATTATTCACAACTGGCAATTAGGTAAAATGCATATATTACAGGTAATTGTGATTATGCTACCAAATGCGGTTATAAAAATTGCATAGTATGCGAACGAGCACGTAATGATCGAATGTTATATGTTTATGTGTTATCTATTTGATAATTTTTAGCTTACAGTGTAAGTCATCTCTTTTTGGCCTAAAAGTCTTTGGTATATGAACTATTACTGAATTATGTAAAGCCGGTAATATTCGGAATACTACAAATAAAACTTTCTCTATCTCTCTCTATCTATCTCTTCCTCTCTCTCTGTCTGTCTCTCTCTCTCTCTCTCTCTCTCTCTCTATATATATATATATATATATATATATATATATATATATATAACAATGGATAGTTGGATTCAAGATACATCCTTCTATCACAATTGCATAGTAATATATTTTTTGTCACCGGACAAGTAGTTTGAAAGAACGTATAACATCAAAGTACATAATTTAATTAGACCTGTACGTGTTCTCAATAAATATATTTCCTGAGGGTACACTTGAACAATGATGCATAGTTTTGCATTTTCAAGTTTTGTTCATGCTTTTATATCATATTATTTTTTCATATCAGATTTATAGCGTAGTGTACACAACGATGTATATTGTGACTAAGATTCTGCTAGTGTACACAGCTAGTATATATATATATATATATATATATATATATATATATATATATATATATATATATATATCATTCATTGTACTTCATTTACTCACATAAATTAATATACAACAATATAAATGTATGCGTAAACTTTAAGTAATGACTTCATCAGTGCCCAATACGTAGGTAGAGCTAGTCAGTAAGTTATAAAATATATATGGCGATTAAGTAACACTGAATATTCCGCTATTGAAGCTACACTGAATATTCCACTCTAGGATTTTCAGGCTTATGCCTGAAGAATCCTAGAGCGGATGAAACGCGGAATATTAAGTGTAGCTTAATCGCCATATATATTTTAAACTTACAATATAAATATATATATATATATATATATATATATATACATACATATGTGTGTGTGTGTGTTTATGTGCGGTTTCTTTCTTTTATTCTCTTACTATACGGCTTTTCCCTCTATCCCACTCTGTCTCTCTCTATATATATACATATATATATATATATATATATATATATATATATATAGAGAGAGAGAGAGAGAGAGAGAGAGAGAGAAACAGACAGACAGACATACAGAGGGACAGAGAGATAGAGAGAGAGAAAATTAGAGAGTGATAATTCACAAAGTTTTAGCTGAAGTAAATTGGTCAATCAATATGAAAATATTTTGCATACGAGAATCACTTTTTTTTTATTTGTTATATAAACTTATATTATATAAGCTTTTTAGAATTTGAATTATAGAATCTATTGTAAGCGTCAACTAAAACGCCTTGGCCATAATCGGAATAATCAATTCTTATAAAGAGAAACAAATAAATATTTAACAACTGATTTCTAAGTTTTAGCGAATAGCTGTGTGTGCGCGCGTGTGTGTGCATATAATTATATATAGTGCACGCATATGAAGCGATATAAAATTCAACGTTTACTTTTATTTCTGTAACATTTAAACCCTTGTAATGAATACGTTTATCATCCTTGTAGACGCGTTAGCTAATCCCAATTTCTCATTCACTCTGAAAAGATTTTTAACTTGAGTGTTCTCGTAATTGAAATATAAATATTTTTTGTATATATATGTTACTCGGCTAGTTGATCAAATATTTTCAATACTCTTTAGTCGGAAATTTTATTTTGAGAACACGCTTAAACTCTTTCTAAATTGTAGGCAATATAATTCAACAGCATCTTTACAATCTATAAGCACGTGAGAAATCATTGATTCGCTGAAGTACTTCAATGCCTGTGGTGATAGTTTTATTTACTTGAATATATATATATATATATATATATATATATATATATATATATATATATATATATATATATATATATATATAGGAGAAGAAAAAGTGAACAATTACTTACATATTGAATGTTGATAACAAGCCAAAGAAAACAAATTGTCTCGGGCAGATCTGGAAATAAATAACTATTCTCAATAAAACATAAAAATAAAATAAAAACTTACGGATTCTCCCAAATTTAACTCATAAATGCTATAGTTTTTATATGGTTATATGTGTAATGTTGTCCGGGGAGTAAGAATGTACTTGGAATTTCGACTAATGGGTTCAGTAGAAAGATTTTGGACGGGCTCCATAGCTAAAGACGTGCTGAAGATAATTCTGTTAATGTTTTTTTTTGTTTTTTGTATGCTATTTTTTTATATTGATTAACACTTACGTCTTGTGCACAATATCTGTCGATAAAATATAAAAACGATTTGATCGTTACGACCAAAAATAAGCACCCCCAAAAATATAAATTATATTTTAGGAATACACATTTCCCATGGATTACATGCAATTATTATGTACTTAAATTAGAAATAATTTTGTAATAAATACATGTTATAACTTTATCGTGACTTAAATAATTGAATTGGTTATCTCTTAAGTATAATGATTATAATAGCAATACTTCTATGATGATCTGGATCCAATCATGTTTAAAGTTTTCACAAAATTTATTGACCTTGATGCAAGTTATTTCTACATGATTACGAATTACAAAAAAATAGTTTTTTTTTTACATGTATTAAAATATATTTATGTTTAAATTGATGAATACGTAAAAACGATCATTATGTAATTTATTAATATATAAAGCATGATCAACTTTGGAATAAAAGAACACAAAGATGGATAGCACAATGTAAAACTAATAATAGTAACTTATGTGTTATGTATATTTTAAATAAACATAGTTTGTTTTCTAAACAAATATGTTTGGCTATACATAGCATATATTTTTAGTTGAATTTCAATTCAAGGATAACACCTCATCAGACAAAAAAAATTGATACTAAAACATTTTTGTTGGATCTTGTGAGGAGTTATCCTTAAATAATTATTCCACTGAAACGTGTATGCACATGTGGAACCAATTAT
>NC_136482.1:58582879-58662879 GCF_053919585.1 Euprymna scolopes | reverse complement strand
TTTCCTCAGCATACACATCCAAACACCCGGACAACGCTGAGCACCCATGCTAGTATATATATATATATATATATATATATATATATATATATATATATATATATATATATATTTCAATTTTAAGTCTACAGACTCGAACTTTGACATACAGGGTACTGAGATTTGGGAATATCTTTGTCATATATATATATATATATATATATATATATATATATATATATATATATATATATATATATATATATATATATATATATATTTACACAGTGATCAGCACTTATCAACGCCCGGAAGCCACTCAGGGATTAGGGTTATTGCAAGTACATTACGTTAGTGTGGAGATTTGATGAAGTGTTTACTTAAGCGGGAGGCTCATAAGGAATTTGTTAACGTTGGACTTTAACATATCCAAGTTGTAGTCCGGTGGGAAGCAGGCAGACGGAACAGAGTTTCACAGGCGTGCAGTTCTAAGAAAGAAGCTTTGTTCATGGAATCCACGTTTTGATTTAGGCACAGATATAGAGTGGGGGAAATATATAAGAATCAGCATTTCAGCCCGGTGTTGCCCGGGTGTTTGGGCCCAAAAAAAAAGAACTGGGCAGTTGTTTTAAACATTGACCCTATTATGACCTCTTAAAATTTATTGTTGCGGGCGGAAATTAAGTTATTAAGTTAGATCCATGTCCAAGTTACCTATATCTAAAATGTCAAGTGTTTAGACCACAGATTGTAGGAGAAGTTTTGTAGGGTTCTCAAAGGTCAAATCCTTAAACATAGTCCACTTAATCGCTAAGTTTCTGGCCAAAAACCGATCACATCGATTTTTCCAAATCTCAGTACCCTGTATACCAAATTTTTAGTCCGTAGTCTAAAAAATTGCAGAGTTATTGCGTAGAGAAATGTACACAAACAGACACAGACAGACATACACTTTCACTTTTATATATATAGTCATATATATATATATATATATATATATATATGTCTGTTTCACAATACGTGATAATTTTGTCTAGCTGTGATAGAGACATAGAGTGATTCAAGCACATATACAGATACAGATCGATAGCCAGGGCGATAGATAGATAAATATCAGTTAATTTCCCTTCTGTTTCCCAGCTAAGAAGTATTCTTATACAACAGAAGTATTGTGAAAAATTGGAAGAAATGCATCAGAAAACTCGTAAACAACACTCAACATTACTTAACAGCAGAAAAAAAAAACATAATTATCAGTCATGAAAACGCCCGACCGCAGTTAGCTTAAATTACCCTGCATAAGTTAATTGAATTGGGCTATAAAATTCTGCCTCATCCGCTATTGGATCGTTTGGAAACATGTGTATGCATTTAACGAAAGAATAACTTATATAAAACATCAGAAAGATTCATGGACCACGCATCAAACGTATACAATACACACTGTGCAGTCGTATATGACTCATTGTAAGATTGAATAGCATATTATCAAAATATTGTCACCAGTTTTATCGTCATACCCCTGGACTCGTCCCCGAACTGCATGTCTTTTTTTCTGCGAATAAATGTCAAATATTGTAACAAGAAATAACCTAAATATATTTCATAGTAAGTCAGTTATTTTGCATTTCATTTACTACTGTCGTAATTTTTGTTTGTATATATATGAAGACATGCCCACGCGGCAGAAAAATATGTGAATAAAAGAGAGTAAGAGAATGAATTAATAATACCGCAACACAGCTAAAAATCTTAAATACAGCAATGGCTTGTGCTCAACTTTTGCAAGTAAAAACATGCATTTAGAAGTTTTAATAAAACAGCTCTTTTATATAATAATATATTTTCCGAAAAAAAAAGTATCAAGAAATGTAATGTGAGTAATCGCAATATTTTCATTTTTATCATCGACTATTGTGATTATATATTGTCTAGTCCGATCGATATATACATATAAAGTTCGGAAAGATAAAATTGTCGCTCTAGAAATTATTTGTTTAGTTAAATCCATCATTATTGTTTGTTATATTCAGTATTTTAGGTGGCCAATTGTGTACGAATCACATGAACGATAGAAGACTTCTATCACATCTGAAAGTGAGATATGGTTAAACAGGCTATATTAGAGATGTGCCGGTGTACAACTCATGCTCTCTACCGATATAAGTTATGCAATAGGGCCATTAAAATTCAAACCAGGACTGTTCAACGTTTGCAAACTTTCTGGCCACGGTTATGGTCTTTGGTGTAGTTTCAAGTGAGGGGCACATCATGTCACCTCACATCTTCGAATTTAGCTTGAAAATACACACTAAAATGTATCTGAATGTACTGAAGAGTATGGTGATCTGCTTGTTCAATGAGCTAGCCGCTGACAGACCTTAGGTGTGGCAGCAGGAACTGAAGCCGGTTTACAAGTTCAAAGAGACCCAAATATGGATTCAGAAGGAGTTTTACGACTTAGTACCCATTTCTAACGGCCCCCACCTTTCTTCCCGATCTGAACTTACTGGGCTGCTTCGTTTGGTAATCCGTCTAGAACATGTACTGATCTTATACAGCATCAATGCCAGCTTGATCGCCGCCATTCAGGCATGCTTGTAGTTCCAGGCACGTACAAATGCAGTGATTGAGGTTGAAGGTGGCTAAATTGAATTGATGTGACCTCTACGACATAATCAAGTTTCCTTAATTGATTTTTCAATAAAACTTTTTAATAAAGAGATAGTGTTGTTTTTAAGGCCGAAATATTTATCGTTTTCCCTGTAAATATTAGACACGAATATTTTCTTTTTATAGTGATTATTCGAATATTTATTCAAGTGAACCTATGTCTGATATATACACTCATTACAATATAGCGGCTAGTATTAGGGCACACACAGACAGAGTACACAAATGTTTGAATGTGCATGTGCTACGATGTGTGTATCTGCCATCAATGTAAATACGCCCAGTATTTTAAATAAAACAGCGCTTCTTTTATAATGCAGGTTATATGCGATCAAATTCATCAAAAAGGATTGAAGTTAATTCATTTCGATTTCAAGAAAGTCTACAGTAATATTTCTAATGAAGTTCAAAGGTGATAGAACATCATTTATTTTCTAATAAGATTTTATGTGATCGCATACATAGGCGTGGCTCTTGCATTCCTAGTCTAGCGTCGAATATCGAGTTTGCCTTGTAAGGTTTTAGATAAGGGTTGCTCAGAAGAGTAGCGTATTAATTTCTGTCATTTCTCACGTAGATAATTTGTTTTTACTATGAAGTTATGATATTATGCAATAATACTCACGTTGATTATATTTCTTGAATTTGTACCTTACAGATCTAAAACGATTATGAAATTCAGATATAAAATACGCATTGTAAACGCCTTTAGGAGTTAAAAATGATGAAGACGTAATAGTTTATAATAAAGAAGTGTGTCTGTTTGTTTATGTAAAGTTCTTTGCAAATTTTAATGTGAATGAGGTAATCCGTAATTTTATGCGCTTATGTCACAAAATCAATATATTGAGGTTTAATGAGGTAAACAACCACTATGTGCGGTTCCGTTATAACTCCTACTTTTTCTATTACACACTCTCATTAAGATCGAGTGTGTGCCATAGAAATATAAAGGGGTCATAACAGAACCGCACTGGGTTTTTTTTAACTCATTAAGCTTCTAACTAAATAAAGAAGACTACTATGCACATGAAGTATGTCCATGTGAATTTACATCCAAATCGAGTAAGCCGTATCCGGTTCATATTCGACGAACGTACATGCAAAAATGCAGCTACATAACCACGCAGTGTTCCTATATATATATATATATATATATATATATATATATATATATATATGGGGGTGTATACATATATATATATATATAGATATATATATATATATACATATTCTTTTTACATAGTGTTTGAGCTGGAATGTCTTCGATACGTATTAAAAATCGATGATTGAAAGAATCTAATGAAAGAAAAGCCAGTCCATTTTGACCAAAATAAACATCTTACACAGCCTAACAAGAGCAGTGCATTGGAGAAGTTTTATTACCAGACAAGCCGTGTGGCCCACCATGAAAAATTAGCATGAGGATTTTTGATATAACAGGGAAGCTTTTGTCATGAATGTTTGTGTTTAAAGCACAATTTCACAATAATACTTTTTTTTTTATTTGGAATTAAAATCCAATCCATTATCACCATGCAGCAAGTTATTACAGGCATACAACACATAGTATATGCTTTAATGTGACAAGGACGCGTTCGTAATTAGTGCCGTTGTGTAGAGCAAAACTAAAGCATTATAATTTACTTTTATATTATATATAAAATTAGAAAACATTACATATAAAATAAGTTTATAAAATAACAGTAGTTGATATAAAGTGCAATACAGCAAAATATATTGTGAAATAAATCATTGCGAAAAGAAAAGGTGACTTACTCCAAGGGTACTGCGGTTTATCCCTAATTAGAGCAGGTAATTTATCAATTTTATAAAAACGGGGTAATATATTTATTCTAATGAAAATCTATATATAAAAGGTAAAATGTGGGTAAGTGTCTTATTGTGTGTGTGTGCTTGTATTTGTGTGTGAATTTTTCTGTTTGTTCCCAATTTTCGATGATGATTCAGTTTAAATATAATAAAAACTATATTAATGGTCAATATTTTTCAAATATGGATTTAAAATAGTAGTGCGAGGATGACTGACTTAATGCATTCATTATCTGAATTTTTACTTTGTTGTATATACTGAATGTTTTAGACTGAAAACAATGATCGCCGCCATAGAAGTTGCTCAAAAGATAGATTTGTGATTTAATCCTCTACAAAATTAAATTGAATCGATAAAAATTCTCAACACATGTTAATCATCCACGAAGCACATGATGTCGATGGGAGATAAGTTCGACCATTTAATGAACGGCACAATTGAAAGTTCCAAAACGCGTTTAAAAGCAACAAAAAGTTCTTGAAACAAACAAGGTAAATGATAGTAACTATTCAATAGGAATTATAGAACAGCCAATACCGCTTCTTTCATAGTACATCCCTGTAACTACGAAGCTTTTATTGTTTCGTATATACATATATACATAAATATATATATGCGTGTGTGTGTGTATTTGTATAAATTTGTACAGATATCTGCTAATATGCATATTATATAAACGCATATATATATATTTATATATATATATATATATAAACGCATATTTACATAGACGTATATATATATATATATATATATATATATATATATATATATATATATATATATATAGGAGAAAAACAGAAGTGGGAAATGAAGTCATAATACTATATATTGGTTCATTTATTAACTAAAGGAATACAAACAATTATTTGGGGGATGGAAGGAACTCCTTATGCCTAGGCATTTCGAAGTCTAATGCTTCTCATCAGAAGAGTAGAGAAGATACTAGGTAACATAGTGCAGATTCGACGTCTAGCGTGTGGTTCATTAGGAACGAAATATAAAAAATAAAATTATAGACTTCTATAATTCTATAATTTTATTTTATATATTTCGTTCCTAATGAACCCCACGCTAGACACCGCAACTCAACTATGTTACATAGCATCTTCTCTACCCTCTCTCTGTATATATATATATATATATATGCATATATATATATATATATATATATCTATAAAAACAGAGATGTGTGTGCCACAGACGAATTCTGATTGGTTAATCCAATAATCACATCTCCTAAAAAACTATGGTTCCTACGCTCTTAACTTTACCATAAAATATTATGGCTTTTTTTATTGTCCATCTTGGAAGGGTTTAATTTTTTCCTAACTTGTTATTTACAAATTACAAAAATACGAAACTTACACAATCTAACAATCCAACCTCCGACATCACGTCCGCCATTCTGGTGCTAGCCGCACACACGTACACACAGCACGAACACAAACGCTGTTCTACCCAGCACACGCGCACACGCGCACACACGCACACACACACACGTTCACTACCGTTTTCTTTAAAACATGTGCTTTTGAAGAGACGATTTTTTTAAAGCTGTTTACACACATGTTTTGAAAATCTAGCAAAAATTAATTTTCCTGAAATTTTTCAATATTTAAAAATAAATTATGCCGGCTGATAAAATTTTAAAACTTTTTTTTAAAGCTAGAAAGATAAAATTTAAAAATACGTATTTATATATATATATATATATATATATATATATATATATATATATATATATATATATATGAATGAAACTAAACTAAAAAAAAAAACGCGCGTTCACTCGTGGTCTTTTCATTTCGGGTTTGTATTACTGTACACATAGATTCGAAAAAGTTGTCAAAAAACAAATATGTAACAAATAAATGTTATCAAAGGCAAGATAAGTTACTTTTCTACCATACTGGATATATTTTTCGTGTTTTTATTCAATGTAACATATTTATTCAGCTCGAAAAACATACAGTGTTTACCGATGTATTGTAAAATTCAAGATGGCGCCTCACCCGTTCTTTAACACGGTAAGTTTGGGAAAAGGTGTTATATGTAAAAAAATAGAAAAAATACTATTAAAAACCCGCCGAATATATGTCACGGAATAAAAACACGAAAAATATATCCAGTTTGGTAGAAAAGTAACTTATCTTGCCTTTGATGACATTTATTTGTTATATATTTGTTTTTTGACAACTTTTTCGAATCTATGTGTACAGTAATACAAACCCAACTCGCCGAATATATGTTAAGCTATGTCATGGTAAAATATATTGAGCGAGTTTTTAACAGTATTTTATCCAGTTTTTTTATTTATAACACCTTTTCCCAAACTTACCGTGTTAAAGAGGGAGTCAGACGCCATCTTGAATTTTCCAATACATCGGTAAACACTGTATGGTTTTCGAGCTGTATAAACATGTTACATTGAATAATGTCACGACCCGGTTGATGGATGACCGAATTGATTGGCAGTCAGATCGCGACATAAGAATATATTTTATTTTATATCCAACATCTCATAATTATCTCCGGTTAATCGTCAGATGTCGGATTAACCAGCGAAACATATCATTAAGGAGAACGGAACAACAGAGCAAAAATGACAAAACGAACACTCAATAAAAGTTTAGAATTCAAGAAAGATTTTTATATACAAAGGAAGAAGAAAAAGTTCCGATAAAAAGAATGAGTGAGACCGACGTATTTCTGGGGATGTTTGTCAGATGTATGCGACATGCAAAATACAGTACAATATGTATAAAAGTTAGTAGAAAGGAAAAGATATTGGCATGAGATAGGCCAAACTTATCTGTTTTTATCCGTTAGGGTGAACACGGATTAAAAGTTCGCAAACACACTATCCAAGAAAATGGCGAAAGTGGATCTCTTCCTCGAATCTTAGTTCCAAAGAAGAATTCAATCGACAATACGATTGTATTTGGAATGATAATCCGCAATTTAATTAATTCAAATCTCAGCCAGATTAAATGTTGAGGTTAATCGACAATACGATTCTATTTGACTAATAATCCGCAGTTTAACTGATCCAAATCTCAATCTTCGATGAGGTCCGATTCTCGGAGCGAAGTGTTTGATATACAGGGCAGTCTCGCTTCTTTTCGCCAACTTTTTATTTATTTTCAAATCCCTCGTGCTTCGAGTTTCTCGCCACGAATGTTCAATGTCTGGTTGCCATGACGACGTATTTCCGCTCGCTACGGCGATATTCACACCCAACCTCTGTCCCATTTCCCTAAGCCAAGTGTCTGCCACGCCACATCATTTACAGCGAGAGGGGGTTATCTGGTTCATTAGATTTTTAAGAAAGAGAGAGAAAGCGAGATATATATAGAGAGTAAGTAGAGAGATTGACTGTTCGCTTTGCTCTGACGTCACAACTTCACTTTTTTAAAATGTAATTTATAAGTAATTAAAGAACGCATTCTAATCTTTAACATCTATAATACAACGAAATATTCAATTGCTTATAATACTTAAACAAACAACTTGTGTTTTTTTATTATTTTTTAGTATTAATATTAGATGAGTTTCAGTATAAATCATCGTGTTCTTTATTTCAATCCAATTTTGAAGTTTTGTAACGATGTCTGTAAAAATTACTGTTGATTATTGACAATCTAAGAGTTCCACATATCTTGCGTGTTGGGACTTCGGCGATGACGTCATTTTTTCAGCTGGCCGGCCATCTTTATAACGAAGGCCACGCCACCATTCCCCCACCAAAAGGGGAAGCCTGGCATTTTCTCACCCGAAATGGGGGAGCTTGGTAGTTTCTCCCCCCAAAGGAGGGAGCCGGTGTCCCCCCAAGGGTGGGAGAGGCGAAGAGGCCATGATGAGGTGACTTTTTTCTTTTGGGGGGGGGGAAGCCTCCAGGCACCCTCTTCCCTGAAGGTGGGGTTGGGGATTGTCTCTCCCTGAAGGGGGGAGGCCGCCACCAAGCATGTAAATCCAGAGGGGTGACTTTTTGTTACACCTCGGAGTGGGAAGGGGGCCGATCACCCAGGCAACGCCGGGTAACCCCTGCTAGTATGTATATATTTAAATTAGAATAATTCGTCGTGAGAATTGTCATACATAGAATCGTATTCCAACTGACAACAATAATGTAATTGAACGTAGATTTTTACTATAAAACACACAGAAACTAAAAATACAACTATACTTTTACTATAAAAAAATCAAAACTACACTTTTCCTATAAAAGAAACCACAGAAACTAAAAATACACCGCTTCCCTAAATCTAAAATCATAAATAAAATTATAATGTGATTTGTAGGATATATTATTACTTCTGAAAAAGTCAAGTCCTATAAAAATAACTACTATCAGATCATTACACTAATACATCCTGCCGTTTAAACTAGTCTAGCTCAATCTTCAACATCTACAAGACAGAAAACCACACACGCGAACTTATCAAATGTTAGTTCAAATATGCAAAGAAAATACACCGAAAAACAAGTGTAATTTGAACTGAAAATCCCCAGGGTTGTGTATATAAGTCCTACTGACACATTTATTAAATTCACTTTATATGCGAAAATATACATGTTTCTTTCCTAATAGTGGTAAACAAAACACACAAGCTCACAGACACACGCGTATATCTATATCTATATCTATATATATATCTATATATATATATATATATATATATATATATATATATATATATATATATATATATATTTAAAGTGATGGCTGTGTAGTTTCAACGAGAGAAAAAAATGTATATTTAAAAGAGTGTAGCCATCAACAATTGTGGGTATTTTTTAAAGGTTTTCATCATATTTTTATTTTAAAATATTTTTATAACCAGTTTCGAGCTTAGGATGTGCTCTCTTCAGATGTTTTCGTAAAAAGTTTTTCTTTAAAATGGGAGTTTGTAAAGTTATTCTTCCTCCGCTGATACTAAATGTGTTTTTCAGAGTGATGTGTGATCTCAAACATTCTGTCTCCAACCGTAGGATTAATTATTAATTCTATATTTCTTCTAACTGAAACATAATTATCACAGTATACTTATGCAGCTAGATATGAAAAGTCTGTATTAAATTATGTGCCTATTTTCATTCTATGGAGGGCAGAAGAGAACGTAGACCCCATAATTTTATTATACCATTCCTATTTAAGTTAAAACATACTTATAAAATTATTCTCATGTAATCTATACAAAAAAACATTTTTTTTAATTTTTAAATTTTTAATTTCCGTACTTTGTGGACCAGGCGCGTACGCGGACCCTACAATTTTAATGAATCATCATTATGCCAGATCAAACGTACCCATTCCCGTGTCTCGATACATTTTCCATTATTATGTGTTATATTTTTTCAATAATAGTCAACCATTTGAGAGCCTATTCGTGACCAGACACACAAACAGACGTTCAGTTTTATAATATACTGGCAAAATTACCCGTTGTTGACTGGGTTCAAAAACAGCCGACTGAAAATGGGCTCTGATTTATTAAAGTATGATAGGTTATGA
This sequence comes from Euprymna scolopes, assembly GCF_053919585.1. Lineage (NCBI taxonomy): Eukaryota > Metazoa > Mollusca > Cephalopoda > Sepiida > Sepiolidae > Euprymna > Euprymna scolopes. The sequence continues at coordinate 58,652,875 of NC_136482.1, read as the reverse complement.
AAAGAAAAAGCTGTAAAGAGATAGCTTCGAATATGGGGTTATCAAAACCAAAACAAAATATAATGAAAGTAAAAATAAAATACATACACCCCATCGTGTATTATACCTGTTCACACTGAAACACTTATCACAATATTCTGGGGACCTATATACAAAACCTTGTAAAACGTAGTGATATATTTTCATTCTATGGACGTCAGGAGCGAACGAACATCCCATGATGTTATTATACCATATTTCTTCAAACTTAAACATAATTATCAAAGTATACTTACACAGGTAGATATGAAACATCTTTATTATTCTATGGAGGTCAGGTGCGAACGCAGACCCCACAATTTTATTATACCATCCCTATTTAAGTTAAGACATACTTATCAACGTATTCTGATGGGCAGCTATATCAAAAACGCTTGTAAAACTTTTTTTATTTTATTTTTAATTTTCATACTTTTTGGAGCAGGCGCGAACCCAGATCCCACAATTTTAATGAACACATCGTTCTGCCATATCAAACATACCCATTTCTATGTCTCGATAAATCTTCTATCATTATATGCAATCAGTTTTTAAAATAGTCAACCATATAGGAGCCTATTCCTGACCAGATACACATACAAACCAACATATAGAACATAAACTGCCTATTTGAATGTGAGAAAATGTTGATAGTAAATGCAGGATTAGTTTTAGTCAAAAGCAGACAAATAGCTGAATTGAAGATCAAGTTAAACAAACCAACAATAAAAAATAAAATTTTCCAGTAATCAGGAGCAATGCCATCGATAACGTAACTGTGCTTAATGTTTATATGTTTAATTTTTTTCACTTTAAAATTATTTCGGACAAGTGCGTTCGCTTCATGATAATTGACCATTTTCCGAAAAGATTGGTCGATTCTAACTACTTAAGATATTATCCGAGTATACAGGCAAACACGCACGTCTGATGTATAAACAGTCTTGTAATGCATGTCTGCTTTTTCCTTTCTTTTTGCCATTTTTAATAATGGTTCATGTTTAACATAGCACACAACATATTCTATGTTTAACTTCTTTTGACACATCAGTTTATATTCGATTACGACAAGTTGATCCGGCTTCGTGCACATATTAAAATAACTTTCTCTCGTCTTAATATAGAATTCTTTATCCCCCTCCTTCGTAAGAGTAAAACAGATACACTCCTGCTATATTCCAAGTAAACTAGCGATAAAAAAAGCATGGCAATATGAATTTCAGAATTTACCACAAACCGGGATTTTCCCCTATATTAGAGGAAGATAAGACTTTATTTAAGTAATATATAATAAGCGTGTTTGTATTCAAGGTGTGGCTTTCTTGCTAGCTATATCAAACCACTGAATATAGTGTGTTTTATGTTCAATTATATCTGTAAATGAATCTCAATGCCCTTAGCTACATCACTTAGACTATTTCTGAATAAATAAACAATGTTTAGAGCCTTACCAAATTGACTGTTCTTATTGTGAAATCCAACGCCCTGCTGGCTTATTATTTATATACAATGTACACATTTCCTTCAAGACGACTGCCTCTGTCTGATTTGCCTCTTAATTTTTGTTCTTTCTCTCAAACTTAACTTTACTTGACACTCAAAATTGTAACAATTAATTCTACTGTATTCTTCCAGCGTAATCCTCTACTAAATACTAACAATCAGCTCTACGCCCCAAGCTGCCACTAACACTCGTACATTACACACACCTTGGGGGGGGGCTTTAGATTTCAGCCCTTAACCTTCGCATGCTGACTAATTGGAAGTCATTATCATAAAACATCTATTCAATTCTGCCGCTAGATACTTACGAGATATCTGTCGCTTTGCGATATTAAATACAATAACTAAACCAATACTCTTTAATGCAAAGCACAACTCCCTGATTTTTAAACGAAAGCTAAAGATATCTTCATTAGAAGAGGAAACATACTTAATATCTACAACCTCGATATCTTCGAATCCACTGGAAATCTGCTCATATATGTATTTACTTTATTATACATACTGAATAGGCATAGCTTATAATGTACTTCCAATTATACCTGTACTGTATTGTACTTCATATCAAAAATGACGTTACTTGTACCTACATTTAAGATTCATCTTAACCTTCCTGCCATCTGAAATATACAGGGCAACACAATTTTTAGTTAATTCTTAATACCAAGCATTCTGTAACGCGTTATCATATTCCTAAACCATAAATATATCTGTTTTCACTCCATGAACTCTTACTCACCTCTTCCTCTAGTAACGATGAAATAGCAATGGCCCTTAATCACTTTGAGGAGTATTATTTTTCAGTAGATATATAACCTTTACAAACTAACTCAGTAATATTAACTATCCCTGCGGGGTTGCAGAAATACCTGGATTAGAACCCAGGCGCGGCGCAAACCCTCTTGGTGCTGATGGACTCATGGTCTTCCCAAGTCATCCGTCTAGGAGAAGGAAAACTGTGAAACTAAACATACGGTGAGAGAGGCCTCTTCAGTCTTGGATGACAAACTTCCTAGATTTGGCGGCTCAAACAAATTACCGGTCTTAAAACCTAAACTGCTTAATGAGTAGATAGGCACTGCTTCCCGGCTGCTGATTATCTCCCGGCTTCCATACTCCTTTTATTCCTATTGGCCAGGCGCAGAAATCGAATCACAGGACTTCGACAGAAACTCGATACTGTTTCCTGACTAGGGCCATGAACGCCGTTTTCTCACTCCCGACACATCCCATCCCTTTAAACTGGGCACTTGGAAGTTCGGGAATGCCGTAATGCCAGTACAAGCAGATTGGGTTGACCACTGTCTGATGGGTTGAGGGTACCGGATTAATAGTGCCTGGGTTCTGTTCCCGACTGGTAGTACAGGTGCCCTAACTCTTTGGTAGCGCTTAGAGCGACTGCTCTATCAAAAGTTGAATAATATCGCTATGTTTGCAGTGCCATGTCGCGCATGAAAAGGGGTCCTGCATTAATACCCGGTAGGCTTTCCTAAGACCACACTTCTAGTATATGGCAGGTTAACTGATAGTGTACTTGTGTTGCATATCTGCTATTCTGAACAACCACTTGTTCAGCACCCCTTATGCAAACTGAAACTCTTAAAAAATGACAGTACAATAAAAAAAATACCCTGAAACCAAGCAAAACCCCAAACAAAACCAATTTGCCTCCTCCCTTGGGGCTTGCATTTACGAACATTCGTGGGCTAAGAACTAATTTAGATGATGCTGAAGCATTTCTCTTAACAACCACCCCGGATATCTTAGCACTAAGTGAGACTAACCTACACTCTTCTCTCCCTTCTAATCACTTTAACATGCCCGTATATCTCCCACTCTGCCGTAAGGACTCTGACAGACATATGCACTGGCTTGGACTCTATATTCGTAACACCCTCTCCTTGACTAGAGAAACAAAACTAGAATCGGACGATCAAGCCTTTATGTGCTTTAGATTTAACATGCAACATAACATTAATTACTTTTATTTTCTCGCCCGCTCTCCCTCGACTCATGACTATACACTCTCTCTGAGAGTATAGACAGAACTTTCTCTCGACACTAGCGCACAAGTTCATGCATTTGGTGACTTCAATGTTCCCCACAGCAACTGGCTTTAATTTTGTACTTACACAAACGCAGCTGGTACCACAACACATAGCTTCTCTATATCTCCTCCGTATTAGAAATGGTTGCATTTCCAACTCGTTTCTCAGACCAGTAAGAACAACACGCTTCACTTCTAGATCTGATTCTGACCAAAGTTCCCGATGATTGTGTAACGAATACCCACAGCCCAATCGGGAACGCCGATGATGCAGTGATAATGATTGAAATCTCCCTATACTCTAGAGCCAAAACCGAAGAGCTACTGCTAAAAAAACGACATATTATTTAAAAAAAAAGCTAACTGGCAAAATATATTTTCACTTCCTGCTGACAGTGCGTAAATGAGAACACTGAATGGTTTAAGACGGCAATTGAAGCACATGTTCCCGCGCTGAAAGTTTATAGCAAGCCCCACTCTCCCGTATTGACGTACTTGAACAGCTACCATTGCGCAAAGGCAGCATGCATACCACAGATTTAACCGGCATAAGTTCAGTTCAAACAGACAGAAGTATATAGAAGCCAGAAATAATCTGTAAGAAAAAAATGGCGACAGCTAAAGGAAAATTAACTAAAACCACCAAAAAACGTATCGAACAAAGAAATTAGGAACCCGTGACTTCTGAAAAATCTACCCCAGTGTAGTAAATAATGGGCAATCGACTATTCCTCCACTTTCCAACAATCATGAGCTTGTCTGCTCCAAACTGAGAAGGCTAACGTGATTGCCAGTCGGTTTGCCTTAAACTCCGCACTGGACCCTGCTAACCACCCCATCCCTGACTTTCCTTTGCGGACAGACACCAAGCTAGACCATCTGAAAATCACCCTTCTCAAGTACATGATATCATAAAAAATCTTGACATTTCAAGAGCATATGGACCTGATGTCATCCCAGCTGTGCTATTAAAAAATGCTCCGCCAAAGTAGATCTAGTTCTCTCCAAACTTTATAACAAATGCCTTAATGAATCTTGCTTTCCTGCCTGCTGGAAAACTGCTTCTGTGGTAATAGTTGTCAAGAAGTTAATTATCGGCCCTATTAGCCTCCTCCCCTTTTTGCCAAAATATTTGAGCCCATAATAAACCAAGCTATAGTTCATCACCTTACAGATGCTAAGCTTCTGACCGACCAACAATATGGATTTAGGCAGGCCCGTTCCACAGCAGACATCCTAACTGTAATCTCTGTACGTATATACCATTCACTGGACAAAGCAGGGGATGGTAGAGTGGTAGCTCTAATTATATCAAAGGTTTTGACAGGGATGGCATTAAGGTATTCTCAGGAAATCAGATCATACGGTATCACTGAAAAAATACATAAAATAATTAAACCCTTCTTGGATAAGAGACGAATCCAGGTTGTCCTCTACGGTTTTACATCTAAAATATATGATATAAATGCGGGAGTGTCTCAAGGCTCTATTCTTGGAACTCCATTATTCCTAACATGAAGAAATGACCTCCATAACAAAAATGTTTATGAAATGGGTATATATGCTGATGACACCACACTCTATAACAGACACGACAGGAAAATTAATGAACACATATCTAAAGAAATGGCAGAAACACTAGAGGATGACCTCCGCTCTGTAGTGAAATGGGGACAAAAATTAATGGCCACATTCAATGCTGCTAAGACTAAACTTGTTTCCTTCAATAATTATAAGAAACCTTCTCTTCCACCAATAGAAATGGCCAATAACTCTTTATCTGAAAGTACATCTGTTAAACTCCTTGGCCTAACGTTCAAACGAAACATGAGTTGGAACAATTACTTTGATTGTATTGCAGGGACCGCTACGAAGAAAGTAAGTTCTCTCTACCGTGCTAGAAAGATGCTGACGCCCGAAAGTATCCTGATCCTCTATAAGACTACCATTCGCCCATGTATGGAGTATTGTTGTCATATTTGGGCTGGTGTATCTGCTACTAGTCTCTCGCTCCTGGAAATCTTGAAAATATAGTCGCCAACCTAATAGATCCTGCACTGTCATCTAAGCTTCAGCATCTGTCTCATCGACGAACTATTGCATCCCTCTGCCTGTTCTACAAGTACTTTAACGGTGAATGTTTCGACGAACTGCGAGCAATTGTACCCCCTGGACGTAAATACCCCTGACAGACCCGGCAAGCAGCTAAATCCCACGCTTTCACAGTAGAGATACCTAGATGTAAGAGAGTCTTATACTCCAATGCTTTCTACCCCAGAATCGCTAGACTTTGGAATTCCCTTCCGAGACACTGCTTCCCCAAATGTATTGACATGCAGAAGTTCAAGTGTAACTTGAACCGATATCTTGCTGTCCAACTCCCTACATAGTACCCCTGTAGCTTATAACCCTGATAGCTGCCCCATGTGCCTTGTTTGTAGTGAAAATGTAATAAAAACAAGGAAAACAACTAAATGGAAGCAAGGATATTTCCTTGTGACCATTTCATTTCTAAAGATTATCTCTATCTACGTTACTCTCTGACGTCACTAATTACTCTAAATATACCGTTCTCATTTGAATTTTGTTCAAGATAATTTACGGAAAGATAAATATAGCAAAAAGTAAACAAAAATCGAACTAATTCTTTATTTACTATAAACGGGTAAAAAAAATTAATATATATATATATATATATATATATGTGTGTGTGTGTGTGTGCGCGTGTGTGTATGTATTACATTTACACCTCAAACAAGCCAAACTGCCACTTTGGTGTAGGAAGCTACTATCAGGGGCAACAACTACTGAGGTACTATGTAGGGATTTGGGCAGCAAGATGTGTGTTCACGTTACACCTGTACTTCTGCACGTCAGGACTGTTGGGGAAGCAGGGACCTTGAATGGAATTCCAAAGTCTAGCGATTCTGGGGAAGAAACTATTGGAGTAGAAAGATCTTTTACATCTATGAATCTCTACAGTGTGGGGGTGGGATTTAGCAGCGTGTCGGGTTTGTCGAGGGTGCTCACGTCGTGGACGAACAAGTGATTGCAGTTCGTCAGAGCATTCACCACTAAACTACTTGTAGAACAGGCAGAGGGATATAACATTTCGTCGATGGGACCGAGGCTGAAGCTTAGATGCCAGTTCAGGGCCTATCAGGTTTGCGACTCTCTTTTGAACATTGTCAAGGAGAGAGAGACTAGTAGCAGATGCACCAACCAAATGTGACAGCAATACTCCATACATGGGCGAATGGTGGCCTTATAGAGGTACAGGATACTTTCGGGTGTTAGTAGTTGTCTAGCACGGTAGAGAGGTACCACCTTTCTTTCAGCGGCCCTAGCAATGCCTTCAATGTAATTGTTCCAACTCATGTTTCCTGTGAACGTTAGGCCAAGTAGTTCGAAAGATGTACGCTCAGATAAAGAGTCGTTGACCATTGCTATAGGTGGTAGAGAGGGTTTCTTGTAATTTTTGAATTAAACTAGTTTAGTCTTGGCGACATTAGACGTGACCAACCGTTTTTGTCCCCATTTCACTACAGATTGGAGGTCTTCCTCTAGTGTTTCTGCCATTTCTTTAGAAATGTGTTAATTCGTCTTCCTGTCCTGCCTGCCATAGAGTGTAGTGTCATCAGCATATATACCCATCTCGGAGTCAATTTTGTCGGGGAAGTCATTCATGAATATCAGGAACAATAGAGGTCCAAGGATCGACCCCTGGAGCACTCCCGCAGTTATAACATATTGTTTAGATGTACAACCGTAGAGGACAACCTGGATTTTTCTCTTATCATAGAAGGATTTAAGTATTCTACCAGGGATACCGTATGATGTAATTTTCCTGGGGAGACCCTCATGCCATACCCTGTCAAAAACCTTAGATATATCTAGAGCTACCGCTCTTCCATCCCTTTTTTTGCCCAGTGAATGCTATATACGTTCAGGGATTACAGTTAGGATGGCTGCTGTGGAACGGGCTTGTCTAAATCCATATTGTTGGTCAGTCATAAGTTTAGCATCTGCCAGGTGATATGACTAGAACATGGTTAATTAAGGTCTCAAATATTTTGGCAAAAAGTGGGAGGAGGCTAATGGGTCGATAATTTGATGGGTCAGTCCTTTGGCCAGGATTCTTGAATACTGGTACAGCAGAAGCAGTTTTCCAACAGCCGTGAATGCAAGTTTCATTAAGACATATGTTGTAGAGTTTGGAGAGAACTGGATCTACTTCGGCTGAGAACTGTTTTAATAGCACAGCTGGGATGAGATCGGGTTCACATTCTTTTGAAGTGTCAACGTTTTTTTATGAACGCATTCACCTGAGCAGGGGTGATTTTCAGATCGTCTTGCGTGGCGTCTGTCCGCATAGGAAAGTCAGGTAGGGGGTGGTTGGAAGGGTCCAGTGTGGAGTTTTAGGCAAACCGACTGGCAAGCATGTTGGACTACACGGTTGCTGAGGAGACAACCTCGTGATTGTTGGTTAGTGGTGGAATTGTTGATTATCCATTATTTACTACACTGTTGTAGATTTTCTTGAAGTCTCGAGTTCCTAGCTTTTGTGCTTCGATGCGTTTTTGAGTGGTTTCAGTAAATTCTCTCTTAGCTGTCGCTATTTCTTAATTAACGTTACTTCTAGCTTCTATACACTTCTGTATACTTAATTTCCGCATGGGAACATGCGCTTCGATTGCAGTTTTGAATCAGTCAGTGGTCTCGTTTGCTCACTTTTCAGCAGGGAGAGAAAAATATTTCCCCATGGGGCATCTCTGATTAGTCCCCTGATGGCTTCCCAGTCAGCCTTTTTATAATATATCTTTGTTTCGAGCACTGGCTCTTTAGTTTTGGCTCTAGAGTTTCGAGCGATTTCCGCCATTATCACTGCATGACCAGCGTTCCCGTGGGGTGTGGGCCTTCGTTATGCAATCATCGGGAACTGTGATCAAAAACAGATCTATAAGTGATGCGTGTTGTTCTTCCTGGTCAGGGAAACGGGTTGGAAACGTAAGAATTTTTGATAGGGAGTGAGATATAGTTAAGCTATATATATATATATATATATATATATATATATATATATATATATATATATATACATGTGTATATATATATATAAAATATATATATATATATATATATATATATATATGCATCCAGTTTTCGCTTTTATTAATAAAGGAGAAAGTATCTATTGGCTTATAATGGCTACCCAATATATACATTAATGCTTTCAACCGTTAAAAGTACAACTCTGCTGCAAACAGATTTAAGCGCTTCAAACATCTTTTTTTTGTCCATAGCTAAAGCCGGAATTAAAATATAATTACTAAAACTAAGCGTGGTAAATTAAAAATTGATATGGAGGCATGTTTAGGACGTATTCAATTTACCCTTTCGAAGGATATTTTTACTTTTTTGCAATTCAGAATTCGCGAGCAAATTTCCTAAACATGTAATAAAAGTTTTGACTATGTCAAAAGAAACGATATATCAAATTTCAAGCATGTTATCTAAATATTTAGAGAAGGGTTCGGTAGTGATTTCTCGCAAATACACACACAGGATTACTTTTATACAGTTATGAATTGAAATACTAAATTGTCCTCTGATTTTGTGGAGCTGTATAATATGCTCAAATATATTTTCTCTATGCAGATTTCGTATTTGTAATTATTAGCAAATTCTATATTGCACTTATTATATAATAGTGATTTCAAATGTAAACACGAATACATGATGTTTCTATCAACTAAAGTCGAAAACAAAGCTATAGCAATGTAGACTACCCTTATTACGTATGACCCAATCGATACGTTTTCAAGGTCTGCAATTATAGCTTTGTGTAGTCTTGTATTTAACTTCGAATATGTAAAGGACAATCGTGTATAATCGACTTACGTTAGGCCAGGATTATAGCTTTTTATCCACTATTTACACATTTGCAGATATTTTGCCGATAAGAAATAAATTGAAACCTGATACACGCCCAAATACACTATATATTAAATTTCAACTTAGTTAAAATATGCATAGAGGTGCTTGGAAAAAAATGCACATACACCGAAACTGTCACTATATATATATATATATATATATATATATATATATATATATATATATATATATACATATATATATATTTATATATATAGATAGAGAGATAGATAGATATAGATATAAATATGTGTATCTATATATATATATATATATATATATATATATTTGAATTGTTGACGTTGCCTAAATCAAAATAAAGTAAACAAATCAGAACAAATGCGCCTAGGTATATTTTATATAGGACGATATTTATGCGTGCTAGAACGTTTATATATTTAAATCTACACGATTATACAGAATGTAAACACTACGTATATATATATATATATATATATATATATATATATATATATATAATAAAACTTAATAATAAAATAGACACACGTCATCTGATAAGAAACTATGAGAAATATACAGGTAATTATTGACGGTTGTTTTTTTTAATAATTGACATACAAATTAGTTAGTCTTTATGTAGTACGGTCGCATAAACATGATCATAGTAAAAAGATCGTTTTACGTCGTCTTAATTAAAAAAAATAGTCATATAATATGGATGTGAAAGCGAGAAAACGACTAATTATAGATATGTAAAACATACTTATACTTGCAAGAGTTTACTTTAATGTTCATGTGATTGTACACAATGTAGAATATATATATATATTGGTAGAAATAAGTGTAATCGTTTAATACACCAATATTAGAAACCATAATTATAAATTATTAAGGAACACTCTTTTACAAATTTAATATGAAAATACGTGTCAATTTCTGACGTCGCTTGCATGCACCTATCATTATAATTCGACGTCCGTTTTTATAATTTTTAACTTGACAAATAGAATTTTGTAATAAATGTCAGAGCACACATTAATACGAACATGGGAAATATATTAAACACACACACACACACACATATATATATAAGTATGTGTGCGTTTATATTATATATATGTGTGTCTATATATATATATACATTTGTATATATATATATATATATATATATATATATATATATATTGAAAAATAGAAACAATATATACCTATATATATATACATTTATAGAGAAAACTTTTCTATGGGCTTCCCTCTGTCGATCTGAATGTCATAAATAGTCATAGAATGCCCACTATCCCAGTCTTTACTTTCCCTGTTTCTCTAGAGGTATTATATATTGATATAATTTGGGAATTTTAAGCTATTTTTATAAGCAGTAATCTTCTTCTAAGGTGTGTTTCTTAATACTTTCTTCACTGTGTGTTCTACATCTCCTGATATAAAGGAATAAATTATCGGCAATATATTACGTATTTTTTACAGAAACCTTTAGAACGTAGCCGAGATTTCTATCTCGCTATTTTATGTAGTATGTTTACGTAAAGCATCGAGGTCAAACAAGCCATCTTGTTCAAAACTCGTTGTTTCGTATCATATAACGTCGATTTTATCATTCATTGTGCGTTTTCCCATTTTAACTTAATTGATGTTGGTACTGGTCCTATTTCCGATAATGTATTCCTTTTGTTGATCTCTCGCATAATCCCTTGCTTTGATTCGACGTACAATGCATGAGCAATGTATATTGTGCGTGCTAATATTCGCGTGCATATTGGGAAATTGTAAGTGCACAGCATGTAGCTTAAAACGATTTATAAATATACATTACCAAATGACCATTACTCTCGTAGCTTTCAATAATGTGTGTTTATACCAAATTACACAAAACATTTTAACATTGCGTATTTATAAGTAAAATGAAAATGTTAGTTTACTGCTTTATAAAATATGCGGAATAATATTGTTTGCATTTGTAAGCTGCCCCCCAAAACAAAGACGATGTAATCCCTGATAAGATGATATACTACCTAATAGGTATGGGCAAAACTAAATAAATAAGGATATGGGGAAGTGGTTTTAAAAGCCAATTTATAATAATTTATTTTTGTGGGTTTCCGAATACTTTTTGATTATATTTTAAAGATTAAAGACAAGACTTTATCCCCCCCAAAAAAAATATTAGTACACGTGATAAAAAAGTTATGAAAAATGTCTCCATGGCGAGCTAACTAATTCAGCTAAATTTTGAAGTTAAATAAATTCTTTGTAACAATTCTTTTAGAGATAAATAGTAGTTTTCTGGGTCTATTTCAAAGATAATTAATAAAGTAAAATCCTACGATCTTGAATTAAATTAAAACAAACACTTTGTTTGCAAAAAACATAGCTGAATTTGGCTGAAATCTGAGTGTTTTTTTTTTGCCGTTCACAAAGCCACAAGAACCATTCTTTTGGAAATACGGAATAGACGGAGGCCTAAAATCTGAAAACGTCGAAAAGCTGTCTGGTAATTGTGTCATGTAATTAAAAGAAAGGAGGGTTGCAGGGTGTCTTTTTTTATCTCAGACGTACAATTGTATTTTAAATGTGTGTATTGGTTTTACAATTTTTAAAATTATTTTTCTATGTTCCTGTTTTTAAATTATTTTTTTAATTATTGACAAATATTATATAATAATTATGTAACACCGTAAGTTTCACATTCTTGCGAGAAAAGAACTTATTCAAATCTTGCATATAAAAATTAATCGAAATCGTTATTTTAAAAAAAAATATGTAGAAATATTTTTGCTATTATAATTTTTTTATGAAAATACTGAATAAACAATGCTTAATACAATAGTAATATCGGTAGTTAGAGAAATTCATTTAATTCGAGTTATATCGAATTCATTAATACGGATTTTAAGGGTTTTTTTCATAATGTTCCTGAAAAAATATTTTATTTTTTTATTGTAACAAATTACGATGCTTTATTTATATAAAAAATCAAAAATAAATCCTTGCGTTTTTTTACTACTTAAAACCATAACGTTAGTAAAGGTATTTTTTGTTTAAACAAAATAATACATTTCCACTAAGAGTTAAATAAAAAATAGGTATTTCATTATTTTTATCGATCATTTTGTGATAAATACTGAAAAGCATCTAAAAATTGGCTAATTTCCTGATTTTTGCTGAATTTTTAAGTAGAGGGAGGGGTCACATATTTATACATTTTGAGGGTCGACATTCAATTTACCCGTACCTGCTGACTAGATAACAAATACTACAAAACATCAGTAAAAGGGAAGATAGAATACTTGCCAGGTTGTTGAATAAACAGCGAATATTATATTATGTTTTCTAAACAGTAATTAAATTACCCCGAATAGCCTTATTACAATAATGATATTAATTGACTATTTAATTGCTTCATAATATAATAGTTTAAAAAAGCAATTTCCGCCTCAAACAGAAATATACATTAGCAATAGATAATGTATGCAAAGATAAGTATTTGCTTCACCACAGTTGTACGTTGTAAAAACCCATCCTGTGATTGTAGTCTGACATTCTAATTATGCACGTATATCATATCCTTGAATACAGGCTAGTATTTTTATTTGCGTGTTTATTTTCACAGACCGTTTAGAAAACTTCGGCACATCCAATATTATGAAGATAGCGTCGAATATATTATTTGGAATTGCGTAATAAATATAACATAGGTTATGTTCTGGTAATATTTATTAGATTTTATTTATTGCACATAATGGTCTTGTTCCAGAGCAATGAATCGTTTTAAAAGTCCAAATCGTAATTTAGACAAGTCTATCATTCACATGCGGCCAATTTTGTTTACATCAGCTTTTCTAAAACCTTTTTCTCTTATATACAACCACCACAGCCATCACTAAAACACTCACCAGCCTCATAACAAGAACCATTTCAAGCATCATAATCATTGTGATAAGCGATTCATATAACGAGCGTATATTTCTATTTCTAGTCGTCTTTATTACATCAAATCATAACAACTGTTGCACAGCCATCTGTACAAGTGTTTAACCGTTATTGTCTTGAAATGCATGATGTATAAACGCCCCTTTTAGGACAGTGTTATCATTTAATTTTTTTTCTGTTTATATAATGCGTAAATATACGTGTGTCCGTAAATAAACTGGTCTCCGCTACTTTGTACTAGTATATATATATATATATATATATATATATATATATATATATATATATATATATATATATATATATATATATAAAGGTTTTTGTCGGTGTCTACACATCGAATACTATTCATTTAATAGGGTAGTTTTTAACAACCCGTATATATATATAAATATGTATATATAATCAAAATATTGAAATACAAGAACGATGTTAAAAAAAAAGAATTATAGAAATAGAAATATTCGTGGGAGCAGAATTACATGGGAACAAGAAAATAAGGGACACACAAAACAATATATGTATATATATATATATATATATATATATATATATATATATATATTATATTATATGTGCTGATGTAAAACACATATCTTATTTCTTTTTATCCTTTTTTTTTTGTTGCCACGCTGCAAATTAATTGCTTTCTCCGAAGCCAAACACAACGTGCAATTATAGACATTTCTAACATTTTCAGCTTCGTTGTGTTCATAAGGAGTTTCGCCTGTGCTAGAAGATCCTATATTTTTATTAATCATATCCTCTTTATCGATTCCGTTGGCTTTAAGTGGTCAACTCTCTACCAGTCAACCATCATCCATTTTATAATTGACTCTCTTAATGTCTCTTAATTTACATATATATATATATATATATATATATATATTATTTGTTTCTCAACCGACGTCATAAGTAAAGCTTAGGTTTGTTCTTAATTAACGTTTATATTGTAAAAACGAGAATTCTATTAATTTTGTACTTAACGCTTTCCATAGGATATTGTTGTTTTAAATACTTTTTTTGGTTATTATTATTAAACACTAGCAGAACTTGCTAACCGGCGTTGCCCAATGGACGCATGCACGGAAAAAAGTACGGTTTTTTTTGCATTTTCTGTTGCTGTTGCCCAAACCCAACAACCCTATGTAACGAACCGCAACTTCTCTTGGCAAGAACGTCTATCGGAATACCATGAACGGGTGGAGAAAGATACTGTACTTAGAGTATTGTGCATCCCCAACTGTAAACATAAAAACCATTTATGAAGGATACGTTCTCAATATAAGTACTGTCTTTGAAAAATTGACAGGTCTAAGGGGAAACGGTGTAGGGGACTAGGGACATGATTTTGAACAACTTCTCCTGGAGGTGATTGCGATAATGATAATGCCACTCCTACGATCAGATCTAGTGTTTTATCATTACGAATTAATGTATCTAAAATATCGTTCTATATTTACATGAGATATTGACTTATAGTGCAGACATAATAAATGTGTGTGTGTCATATGTTGTTGTACACCTACAATATTTTCGTCCACAGAAAAATCTGCCACGTTTTCTATAATGGAAAGGGATGATATTTAATTCTAAATACTTTCATTACGACTCTAAAGCAATATTAAGGTAAATTTCTTTCCCTCACAATTTGCAACTGAATGAAACATTCCATAACTATTGAGACCCACAGTGTACTCTCTCAGTTCAATTTATTGGCATCTGCTATAGTCTTGGAAACAAACATTCAACAACTCTCATCAACTACATCATTTTTACAGCTATTATGCCAGTATCGGTTCTTCGACAGATATTAGCAATGACAACTTTATAGTAAAAACACTGACTTAACATATATGCAGTAGCTTTTGGTCGATATTCTTTATATTTCATCGCAAACTGTTTCATTGCAAATGCCGCTATACTCAATAGTATTGATCTATTATCAAATATTGAATATTTCTTTATTGAGCGACGACATTGTTTTCATCAAAAATCGAAAAATACAAATCTATTACCACAAGCAGATTTCTATATAATGACATCAAACAATACATATTTCAAACATGAAACAATACATGTTTCAAACATAGTTTATACTATTATTATTTAAAAAGATTTGATAAAGTTATTATAAAATTTCTCTGTAAAATTTGAGTAAGAATGTGATTTAACTAATAATAATTTTCTGTTTGTAAAAACCTAATTATATTATATAGACTACGCAAAACAAAAAAAAGACAAGTCAGTAACAGTCATCGTATTTACAGTAACCGGAAGATCATATGCTGTATACCAAAAACTCAGGGATAAACCGGAATTTGCCGAATTAAGCAGCTCCCTCATACATCGTTTTTAACGCATCCTTTTGTTGCATGGCAATAGTTCACTAACCAGCGACTTCATCTCAAGGAAACCGTATGCGTGCCCTTTGCCGATTAAGGTTTTGTAAGGTCACCAGCAAAATGTAAATCTCTTTATTTAAGAGACTCACGACCGTTCATAAGGTTGGCCAATGAAAAACTGAGATTTCTCTATCAGAATACCAGAAAACTCAGATCATGAAGAAATTGAAAAATAGTCTACATACATATTTAGTAAAAATGTGATTCACATGTATCCTATAAGTCGGTGTAACAAAATATAGGTCCCAATATCCAAGCAGAAGTTGTATGCCTGGTAACATAAGATAAGGAATTTTGCGACACAGTTGACTAATTGTATAAGTATACACCGACAACCACGTAAACTCTTACAACGATTAGATACCCGATGTTGATCCGGTGGTTTCTTTCGCAATCGATTCAAAAAAATATGTCCCTCAAAACCTCGCCAAAGTAGTTGGTATTGAGCTGGAAGAATAGATGGGAATCGGAAAAACAGATAAATTAGATTGTTACTGGCACGTTGCATCCACTTGGTGTGGGCTACGTTGATCAGTAAGGCGCCAATATAATCGAAATTTACTAAAATAATTTTAGGATTACAAAAGAAAAGAAGAAAATTTGGGAATTACCAAAGATTACATAACCATGCAGCACTTTTATAAATGCGGAGATCACATTATATGAGTATCTAATAGTCTGATTTGTTTAGTTAATTATATCGTTATCATTATAGACATTAAGTTAATATGAATAAGCAAGCAGTCAGGTTAGTTAAAAACTTATACTAGATAAAATGTCTGGGGATCTCGACTAGCGTGTTGCATTAATAATCTACCTATATCTAAATAAGTATATTTCCCTTGACTTTTAATATTATCAGCCCAATAACTGATTACAATATCCTTTTGTGTAATCCGGAATAATTCCATATGATTTAATGCAAGGAATACGCAAATTATTCATGTTGTCTATTAAACGTATGACCACTCCTACATCCGCAGTGTAATCAATAAATAATTTGGATGGAAACGATTGATGTAAATGTTAAAAAAATGACATAACATTATTTGTTAATCACTTTCAAAAGTTCAATTGGAAATTCGTGCAAATCCACATTCGAATAAATGTTATATTTTCAGGTTTACACATATTTCTATGTAAATGCATGTAGACTATAATGTAAATCTGCGCATTAATATATTACTTATTGTTTTCCTTTTTCCTTATTGTTATATTACATGGATTACAGACTTTATGGATTTTCTAAGGAAGTTTACATATTTACTAACGAACTGCATGCTAATTATATGATAATTCATACCTATACACGTATTAACATAATCCTTAATTTAGAAGTAAACCCCATATAATATATCTGCATGTAAATTGAATTTACTTAAAACTAAAGCGCCTTTCCAAAGTTTCCAAAACGGCCGTTTTCTTGTTATATTCAAAAATATACGTAATTGATAGATAAAATTGCACGTAGCTGTTATATCTAAGGAATTGAAGACTATTTTATGGTGTGTGCACTATAATCCTCGTGTCGTACATTATTGAGAATTTATTGCTGCAGAGATTCTTTCCGATTATTTCCTTCTAAGGAACTAATATTATTAGATAACTATAATGTCTTTATCTCTCATTACCATGGTACTCATGTGTGTCAAACAATATTAATCTATCACATTCTAGCAACATAAAATCAAGCACATTCTGAATTGGACGAAAAGAAAACTGAACAAATTCCATAGCGCAAGTGAAAGCACTAATTAAATACCCGCAGAATATTGCTACAATCAAGTTTTTATCCTCAATAGAAAAGAAAGTATATTTTTTGATCAGGGAATACAATAAACCTTAGGGAATCGTTTGATAAGATGTGTCTGTTCATAGTCCAATAATATTATATGGACTAATTTACTGCACAAGTCATTAAAGATCTCTTTCTTTCATTGAATTATTAATTAAATTACTTTGTTCTGCTTTGATAAAGCAAAATAAACAAATGATTATATAACTTTATTAGTCTTTCTAAATAAGTAACTTATATGTAATCTATTCTAAGAAATATATAATAGCTTCTACCACAGGAAATAGTAAATATAACACCTTAATATAGATACAGAACTATTACTTTAAAATTTAAAATAAATTGCATTATTTATTTAGCAGTTCCTTGGAATATAAGCATGACATTTTATAAGAAAACTGTAATCTGCGATACATAAGCACTAATTCAAATAAATATTATAGCTTACCCTGGTAAAAATTTAATATGCACTTTCGTGTAATAATTTTAAAAATGTATGATTGTGCATATTTCTGTGTCCAAAACTGGAATTATTCTTACGTCATCTTATTACTGCGTTGGCATCCGAATTATAATGTTAAAAAAGCTTAAGCCAGAACTTGCTCCCATACTTACGAAACTATTTAAGCGCTGCCCTAAGGAGAAGTGCTATCCGACTCCCTGGAAGACCTCATCAGTCTCCCCTGTATTTAAAAATTCAGGTGATAAGCCATCTCCCTCTCAGTACAGACCAATATATATCCTGTGTGTTATGAGCAAGTTGCTGAAATCCATATTAAATAGAGAAATAGTCAACCACCTCCGCAGGAGTAACCTTCTTAGTGACACACACTATGGTTTCCGCTCTGCAAGATCTACCGCAGATGTGCTGACGGTTATATCCCAATCATTAAATCATTTCTCTCCGATAGGCTTATAAGAGTAGTGGTAGAGGACAAAAATCGGAGGCCTGCAATATAAATGCTGGAGTCCCTCAGGAGTCAATCCTGGGCCCAAATCTCTTCCTGATCTACATCAATGACCTCCCTAAACACATACTTAAATCATTCGTTGACATCTATGCTGATGACACGACTATCTACGGCAACACATCAAAGGCTGTAAATGACAAAGTTCTCTCAGATTCTCTCTCCTCTGATCTCGAGCGCGTGGTTCAGTGTGGGAAGATGTGGCTGGTTACCTTTTATGCATCCAAAACCAAACTCCTATCCTTACATCATCAACGCTCTGATCCCCATCTGGCATCAATTGTGATGGATGGCTCTCGTCTGGGAGAGGCCACGTGTTTTGACAAGCTGCTAGGTCTGACCTTTACTCCTGATCTGAAATGGAGCACGTACATCAAGTCTGTTGCCAAGGTCGCTGGAAAGATGATGGAATCCTTCTACCGCTCCACAAGATATCTCACTACTGATACAATTCTCTATCTATATGAAAGCAAAGTACGTCCAAGGATGGAATACTGTTGCAATATCTGGGCAGGAGCTGCAAAAACAGCCTACCCTGCCTTGACAGAATACAAAATAGACTTCGTGGCTTAGTGGGGGATGCCCTTTTCTCTACCCTGCAACCTCTCTCCCACAGAAGAGACGTTGCGAGCCTTTCCTTGTTTTATCGTTATTTCCATGGCAGGTGCTTTTCTGAACTCCAATCTCTGCACCCCCTCGCCAATCTTTCACGAAAAACACCCATCTAGCTGAACCCACTGTGAAAAAATTTCCCCACTCTATATCTGTTCCTAAATCATAACGCGGATTCCATGAACAAAGCTTGCAATATTTTGATCCTATAATGGGGTATGATCCCACACAGTCGGACGATTCTATTTATAAACGATGCTGCTAAGAACTGACGAATCAAATAATTCACGTTCTGCTACAAACCAATCAGAAACCAGAATTGCTTCATAAATATTAAACCTTTTCTGGAGCAATTTCACATGTTCTTTCCCGGGTTTCGACACGGTAAGAATATTTTGTTCTGTGGAACTGTCTACTACAAACAAGTCACCTACTAGGACTTGTGTGTAACAGCGAACCATCTGAAACTCAAAATGGCTTAAACGTCTGCTACCACTTGTGTGTAACAGCGAACCATCTGAAACTCAAAATAGCTTACACTTCTACAGGTTATGGGCCCAGCGTGCGTCTTTATTTCGATGGATCCGAATAAAGTTCGAATTGTGGCAAGTTAAAATTCTTGGATATCTACGAATCCAAAAGCTACACAAGTACTGGAAACACAACCTGAAAACAGAAACGACCCCGACGTCATTGAAAAGAACGCAATTGTCTTTGCGGAATTAATACAGTGTTTAGATGACTGAAGTCTATCACTGGTAATGAGAGAAGCCCTGGACGACGGCCGCAAAGCATTAAACATTGAGAGAGCATTATTTATCGAAAGGAAAACCCAAAATTATTTCTTTATACACTGAACTGACCTCTCTAAAACGAATGGAAGCCGAAACTGTTACTGATTATGTTATAAGAGCCGAGGCAACTGCAAATTCTTTAAAAATGTCTGGCGAAGTGATAAGTGACCGTCTGTTAATTTCCATGGTCCTTAAGGGATTACCGAGTGATTTCAAGCCATTTACCACCGTGATAACCCAGAGAGAAATACCCATGCCAGGAATAAAAAAACGCAACTTTGCCAAAAGCAGGTTTTTTCCTAAGAAAAGTACAAAAATTATGTTACAATTGGACGACCTAATCACAAGAGTTTCCAATGTAGATACAGGACTCAAAATGGCTACTACACTAAAAATGTAGAGAGCTCTGTTAGCGAACATATATTTTTATTTTCGTGTACATTTGATGCGTCAACAAGCAATAATAATTTTCTTGTCGATTGTGGGGCCACGGCACATGTGATTACAAAGGAATCTGATTTTATCAATTTTGATCCCAACTTTAAGCAACAAAATCATTTTGTAGAACTGGCTGACTTGAGTCGAGTCAAGGATATCGTTTTGAAAAGGGGCAATGCGAAAATCTCGCTAAAGAAAAATAAGGGTGAACTGTGTTTCGGTATTCAGGAGAGCGTTCTGCTGGTCCCAAAATTTAAAAATATATTTTCTATGAAGGCTTCCATGGGGCAATGTGCAGATATAAACTTTGGCCCCAATAAATCGGGGCTAGTGTGCCCGAATGGAACTGTATTTGACATGGGGGGGGGAATGGAAGACTATATTATTTAAATAGCGTAGTCCCATCAAAAACCGCCTGCCATGATCTACAGACATGGCATAAAATTCTTGGACATTGCAATATTCCGGATATCAAAAAGTTGCCGACAATAGTTGATGGAATGCGAATACAAACATCAAAAACCTTCAACTGCGACGTCTGTACGCAAGGGAAAATGACAAACTATCAAAACAAGATACCAGACAAAACGGCCAAAAAAAAATCCTATCAATGGTGCATTGTGACTTGAACGGTCCCGTAGAACCGATGGCCAGAGAACATTATAGATATGTGTTGAATTTCGTAGATGACCATTCAGGTTTAATAATTGTTTACTTTTTAAAGAATAAATCTGATACCCTGCTAGCAACTAAGAAATATCTAGCCGACATGGCCCCCTACGGTGAAGTCAAGTGTATCCGCTCTGACAACGGTACGGAATTCACCAATAAAGTCTTTGAACATTTACTAATTAACCATCATATCAGGCATGAGACATCAGCTCCTAGATCGCCACACCAAAACGGGACTGCTGAACGGGCGTGGCGGACACTTTTTGAAATGGCAAGATGCCTACTCATTGAATTGAAACTCCCTAAAAACCTCTGGACGTATGCACTTATGACGGCAGCCTATATACGCAACAGGTGCTTTAACAAAACAGTATCTAAGACTCCATATGAATCTTTCTGCGGTAAAAGCCCAAATTTAAGCAGAATGCATATATTTGGTTCAACTTGCTTCGCATATATAGAGAAAAATAGTAAATTGAATATTAAAGCCGACAGAGGTATATTTCTTGGATACGATAAAAACAGTCCAGCCAATTTAATATTTTCCCGAAAAAAATAAAATAAAAAGAATCCGGTGTGTAAAATTCACGGACACGTTTAATTTTACAGACGAAACCCCGTCATATGAAGAGGATGAAATTATATTACCTCAAATAATTAGAACAAACGAAAACAATAAAAATGACGGAGACGAGAGTATCCATGATGATGATGATGATGATGATGATAAAGTCGAGAGATACCCCAAAAGAAATAGAAGACGACCCGATTTTTTTGTGGTCGACAATATAAAAGATTATCAAATCGACTGTTGCTATTCAATGGAAAATGCGCCAAAAAGCTTCAACGAAGCAATTAATTCAGAACATTGTGAAGAATGGAAAATTGCCATGAAAAAAGAAATAGATGCCTTAACCAAAAATGATACCTATAAGGTAGTGCCTCTCCCAAGAGACAAACATGTTATTTCTACCAGATGGGCTTTACAAAAAAGAGTACAGCGTCAGGCATGGAGCAGTACAAAGCAAATTTTGTTGCTAAGGGGTGCTTTCAGATTTACGGTAAAGAATACTTTTCTACGTTTTCGCCGACCACAAACCTAACGAAGATCAGAATTTTAATGCAAGTCGCATCACAATATGACCTAAATATCCATCAACTGGACGTAAAAGATGCTTATTTGAATGCCCAAATAGACTGTGAAATTTATATTACCCGTCCAGAGGGATTTATAATGAAAAATAAAAATAGCGTGTGGCGACTTAACAAGTCATTATATGGTCTAAAGCAGAGTGCTCAGTGTTGGAACACAGTATTCCATGATTATATTATTAAACAACAATTTGGACAATGCGCTGTAGACCCCTGTTTATATACCCAACACAAAGACGATAAACTACTGATTTTGGTTTTATGGGTCGATGATATTTTAATCGCATCAAATTGTGACATAATGTTAACTGATGTTAAGAACAAATTAAGTAAAAGATTCAAAATGACCGATCTAGGCAAAATATCCTGGTTTCTGGGGATAGAATTTACTCAAAGCAAAGGACTTGTTACGATAACTCAATCGAGATACATCGAAAAAATACTATTAAAATTTGGAATGGGAGAGTGCAAGAAACACTCTACACCGGTCGAAAATGATATTAATAAAAAGTATACACACAGAATCTGAAATAATTAATGACACACAATATCGCGAAATTATAGGTAGTCTTGTATATTTGATGACTGCAACCAGGCCCGATGTGTGCTGTACAGTAACAAAACTGTCACAAAAATTATCACGACCGACAACGAAGGATTTAAACAGATCTAAACAAGTCCTACGTTATTTAAAAGGAACTAAAGAACAGAAGTTAGTATTTAGAAAATCAAGAAATCCCTTAAAATTAGAAGTTTTTTCGGATTCAGACTAGGCAAACGGAGAAGATCGCAGGAGTGTATCTGGATATTGTTTCAGACTCTCAGAAAATGGGCCTATTATTTCATGCAAATCTAAAAAGCAACAGATTGTATCTCTCTCTACGTGTGAAGCAGAATTTATCGCGATCACACACACGACCCAGGAAGCACTCTACCTTAAAAATATCTTGAAGACTATTTTAGAGCCAGAATTGATTACAAGCCCCGTGGTAATTAATTGTGATAATCAAGCCAGTATAGTCTTAGGACAGAGCACGGATGATCAGCCAAAGATCTAGGCATATGGATATAAAATGCCATTTCGTAGAAAACGAGATAAAGCTACAACGATTTTCTCAAAACTTGTTGGTCAATTCGACTGAATATTTTTTTTCACTGCACTGTATGTATATAGATTTCTATATATTAAAAATACAGACCAGCGAAGTTCTACTTATGAGAAGGCTATTACTTTTTTGCATGAATATCAGCGGAAAACCCTAGGGATAATGCTCAGTATATAGATTCCTATATCTATATTTTTATAAAGTAATAGGGTTCGTGTGTTTCTGTCCGTGTGTACAGCTCTCCATCATCAACGAAATATAAAGGAGGTAAGATCTCTCCTGGTAGAGAAACATTAGAACCCATTTTAGGGTGTTTCTGTTATAGGAGAATCTATGCCTAATTTCTTTATATACTAGTCTACAAACCGCCCCCATATCGAATGACTTATGCTCATTTGCATATCACATTATATTAAATCTCTTTAACTAATTACCTCGACCTTATTACATATTGGAAATATTCTAATCATTTCAACTGTACTATTTACAAAATCTATTTAACATTTAATTATTTAATATATTTTCATTTAATTTTATATTCGATTTATTTCACTTTACGTATATTATCAAAACAATTCATTGGCGAGGAAAGCTTTATGTTTTGGGATTGTATTGAAAATGTAATGGAAATTTCAATTTCGTTCCGTTTTAATCTTTTATATTTTACTTGCCAATATAATTGAAAGAATACAATTCAACTATCGTCATTTTATATAAATAAACACAAACAAATATTTTAAAATAAAACTTTATTAAAAAAGAAATAATTTTGTTTTTTAATGAAAAAAATCAATTTAGTAAAATAATTGTATTAAACACCCCCAGCCTTGTCAGCAAACCTGTAAACCTATAAAAGTTAACATTTCGAATGTAAACAGTGATTTTTCGATTTTGTTAGCGCTTGCCGCAATTAAAGACAATTAAAACGAAACTAACTTTATTTCCATTCTATTTTTTAAACAACCCCCAAAACATAACGCTCTCTTCCAGTTATAGCCAATATTTTAATTAAATAAAACAGGTCAAAATAAACAGATAAGCGCATTTTCTTTTACATTTTTCTTACAACCATTGCCATTTAACCAACTGCAGGATACCGTTACTTTTGTGGGGTTGTTTTGAAAATGGCACGGAGATTATAATTTCGTTCCAATTTAATCTTTCTGGTCGAGCCTATTTCGAAAGCTTGTCTTATCATAGATTTGAACTACAAATAATTTATTACATTTTGATTATTACTATCTTAAGACTTAAAGCTTATATTTATTTCATTTTTCTATTTATATATTGAATTAGTTATTTCCAGTCTTATTTAAACTTAGTGCTTTCTTTAAACCGGATGAACCTTTTATAAAAATATGAGTTTAACGTAAAGAACACGAACAAGGTTTTATTCAACTGAATTTCTTCCAGTTTACTAACAAAATATATAAATTTAAAAGAGATATAAATAATAAAATAAAAAGGTTATCTAATTTAAAAGAAATACACGTACTCACAAAAGCAGAACTTTTTTTACACATTTTTTCCTTTAAAACCATAACAATGAGACTAACAATTACCTAGATCTTAGTAATTATTGGTTTTAATAGAACTGTTGTAATTGTACTGTTTACTTAGTTAACCTAAGTTTGTATTACATTTATTTTACATTTACTTTTTTTTTAATTATTACTTTTAGACTGTGACGTTTACACCCGGAAGTAATGAGTCACACGTAGGTCGCTTTTATTCATTCCTTTTGGTCAAGATCAAAGTGTAGTATCTGTTCTTCAGATGCTGCACTTCATTTTCTTGTTCTCTTTCGGTGGAGGAGAAATCCTTCACGACTGAGACAATTTTTATTTTTGTACCTTTTCTCCAGGTTAAAAAACGACCCTGGTGTCTAACTCTGTCCCGTGGGGAGGCATAGTAAATAGGTACAATATAATTGTTTATAATTGTACTATTCAGAAATATTATTTATAGTTCGTCCATTTCAGTTAGTATACATTTCCTTTACGCTTAATTAATTTACAATCATTTATATCGTTAAACAATTCCGTTTAAAACCGAAATTATGCCACCCAAACGAAGTAGAAACGAAAGTGAGGACGAAAGAATGGAAAGATCGGAAGCTAATAGACTAAGAGTTGCTGCAATTCGCTCCAATGAAAACAATTTAGATAGAGAAAGACGTCTAGAACTTAACAGGATACGTCAAAGAGAAAGGAGTGCAAGACTGTCAGATTTGGAAAGAGAAACCCAACGTGAAGCTGACAGAACTAGCCATGCTGTAAGGCGGTTAAATTCATCACAAGATGAAATTCAAGAAAGGCAAAGATATGCACTGGAAAGAGAAGCAATATTACGATCGACTGAATTATATGAGGTAAGTAGACGTACACAAGGTCAGTTGAGAGTGGCTCAACGACATCAGAATGAATCGGAAACCCAACGAAGCTTTCGCCTATACCAAGGGCAACAACGAGAGGCTGCATGGAGAGAGAGTATGACTTTGCCCCAGCAATTGACAGAAAACGAGGCAGCTAGACAACGAATGACTGCTTTGAGACACCATGAAATAGAACACTGCAATAGAAAAGGATTGCTCTACAACAAAAATGACTCTCTCACTACAGCTGATATAGGAAAAATGGACAAAGTATGTCAACATTGCTCAGCTGTAAAATTTAAAGGAGTAACCCCTGGTTGTTGTTGTTCTTCTGGCAAAGTTGTGCTTCATAGCTTTCCACCACTGCCTCAGTTGCTTCAAGATTTGCTCTCCGGCAATGGTCCCATCTCTAAAGATTTTCTGCAAAATCTACGCAGTTATAACAATTGTTTTGCAATGACATCATTTGGTCACAAAATTGCGGCAGTACATGGGTGGAATCCTTCTTTTAGAATTCGATGCCAGGTTTGCCACCAGATTGGGAGTCTTTTACCACCTGAAGATGAAACAGCAAAGTTTATTCAACTCTACTTCTTGGATAGTCTGGAAGAAGAACTACATAATCGGGGACGTGACAGTAGACTCAATAGAGACATTCTCCAAAGTCTGACTGAATTTTTACATGAGAACAACAGCTTCATTTGTCAGCTGAAAACAACAAAGGAGAGGATTGAAGAAGAACACTTGGTAGAACATAACGTTGTCATAAGGGAAGACCGAAGGCCGCAAGAAGAGCATCCACGGCGATTCAATGCTCCAACAACAACGTATGAGATTGGAATATTAATGGAGAATGAACCAACAGCTAACCGGGATATTGTTTTGCGTTTTAGAAATGATACATTAAAATGGATCTCCGAACTACATCCCCTCTACGATACTTTAATGTACCCGTTAATGTACCCCTATGGTTCTCCATCTTACAACATCTACATGAAGGCATCCAATGGGCGAAAAGTTACCCAACAGCAATTTTATTCGTACCATTTAATGACTCGGCCTGGAAACTATTTTCTCTGGTACCGAAGGCTATTTCAACAATGGCTGGTGGATGTGTACTGCAAGATTGAAACAGAACGTTTACAGTTCCTGAGGCGTGAGCAACAGACCCTGAGAGCTGACAATTATAGCAACTTGAGAGATTCAATTCTTAGGGAGGATGGGAATCCAGAACAGTTTGGTCAACGAGTTGTACTTCCGGCAACTTATACAGGAGGCCGTCGATACATGTTTGAGCGTCAAAGTGATTCCATGGCATATGTTCGGCGAATGGGCCGAGCCGACCTCTTCATCACGTTCACAGCAAATCCAAAGTGGACAGAAATTACAGAAAATTGTCTTCAAGGGCAAGACCCTCAGGATCGTCCAGATATTGTTGCCAGGGTTTTCAGGCAGAAGCTAAAAAAGTTACTTGAATTTATTAAAAAGGGGGGATTTAGCAGGTTGAGGGCTTTCCTGTACAGTATTGAATATCAAAAAAGAGGACTGCCGCATGCACACACCCTAACCTGGCAGGCCCCAGAGGACAAACTTCTACCAGAAAAAATGGATCTCTGCATATCTGCAGAGATCCCGGACAAAGAGGAAGATCCTGATCTTCATGCTAAAGTGATGCCACATATGGTGCATGGACCTTGTGGACCATTTAATCCAAATTGTCCATGTATGATTGACAACAAATGTGCCAAAAAATACCCAAAAGAATTTCTTCAGTGTACCGAGCAAGGGCAAGACTCTTACCCCAAGTACAGGCGAAGAAAACCAGAAGATGGAGGCCAGACTGGTACAATAAGGATGAAGAGAAATGGTCGGTATGTTAATCAAGAAATAACAAACCAGTGGATTGTTCCGTACAACAAGGTCCTCCTTCAGCAGTTCAACGCTCACATTAACGTAGAAATTTGCAGCTCGATCCAAAGCATCAAATATGTCCTCAAATACGTGAATAAAGGATGTGATCAAGCAGTGTTTGAACTACAAAGAACTGATGGAGCAGCTAACCAACAAGGCCAAGTACAAAGTCACATTGTGGATGAGATCCAGCAGTTCCAGAATGCAAGGTATGTCGGCATTTCAGAGGCGGCCTGGAGGATATTGGAACATCCGATCCATGAACATTTCCCCCCAATTGTACAACTTTCTGTTCATCTTGAAAATGGGCAGCATGCCATGTTCTCAGCTGATACTGCTCTGGAACGAGCCCAAGGGCCACCGTCTGCCACAACTTTGAAAGCATTTTTTCAACTCTGCCATGAGGATGACTTTGCAAGGGGTCTCAAATACGTAGAAGTCCCTGAGTTTTACACTTGGAACAAATCGACAAAGAAATGGATGAGAAGAATGCGTGGGGTACAAGTTGAAGGTACTGAAAATGATGATGTATGGAAGGCACCATATATTGGGAGAATCTACACGATTAGTCCAAAAGCAGAGGAGTGTTATTTCTTACGCCTGTTGCTCAATGAGGTTGCTGGTCCAACTTCATTTCAAAATTTGCGAGCATACAATGGTCAGGTGTTTGAAACATACAGAGCAGCGTGCCTTTCTCGAGGCCTTCTAGAAAATGACCATCACTTGCATCAAGAAGTAGGAGAGGCAAGTGCCACTCAATCACCTTCAAATTTGCGAAGCCTATTTGTGATAATTTTAACAGCCTGTGAGCCAAGAAATCCTCTTGAGATCTGGATGGCTTTTCGTGATGTAATATCTGAAGACATTCTTCACAGATACAGGCAAGAAGTTAACAATCCAGAAGCAGATTTTAATGAGGACATCTACAATAAAACTCTTTGTCTAATTGAAGAAACAGTTCTCCTTATGTGCGGTCAACCATTGGCAAGCTATGGATTACCTGCACCAACGCAAGCGAGAGATGAAAGACTCGCGAGAGAGTATCAACGTGAAGTTACTTATAATCTTGAAGAACTTTCCCTACAAGCAGAAAATATGCAAGAAAAACTGACCGATTCTCAAAGAGAAGTTTACAATTCATTCATGGCAATGTTGGAAGCACAAGGTGAAATGAACAAAAACATGATGTTTCTTGATGCTCCAGGTGGTACGGGCAAGACTTTTCTAATCAATTTGATCCTTGCAAAGATTAGATCCATGAGAAAGATTGTGCTTGCGACAGCATCCAGTGGCATTGCTGCTACTCTACTACAAGGTGGCCGCACTCTTCACAGCACTTTTAAAGTACCCTTGGATACTCATCGAATGGATCAGCCAGTTTGCAAAATTACTGGTAACTCAGCCTTGGCAAATGTAATTAGAGACACCTCTGCAATCATTGTAGACGAAGCCCCAATGACGCACAAGAGTGCTTATGAAGCAATTGACCGAACACTGCAAGACATCACAGGAAACAAGAATCCCATGGGTGGCATTCCAACCTTATTTTGCGGTGATTTGCGTCAAATCCTCCCAGTGGTTAAAAATGGCACAAGGGCTAACATTGTCAATGCAAGTTTGAAACAATCCTATCTCTGGAGGCACGTTATAGTGAAGAGACTGACTACTAATATGAGAGCCTTCTCAAAATTGCTTCTCCAAATCGGTAATGGTCAGTTTCCTATCACTTCTTCACCTGACACAATTAAGATTCCAACTGCGCTTGGTAAATGTGTCGGTAATCAGAGGCAACTGAAAGACAAAGTGTACCCAGACCTGCAAAACAATGGAAAATCACCGGATTGGCTTGCTGAGAGGGATATTATTTCGCCATTAAACAGCAATGTGAATCATTTGAACAATTCAATAATGGATGAATTTCCAGGAGACACAAAGCAATACAAGTCAGTTGATTCGGCTACTAATGAATATGAAGCTGTTCACTACCCTGTGGAGTTTTTAAACTCTTTGGAGATATCTGGAATACCTCCACACATTTTAAATCTCAAAATTGGATCGCCAATCATGATTCTTCGATCCTTGGAACCGCCAAAAACAACAAACGGAACCAGATGTGTTATCACCAGATTGCACACCAATGTACTTGAGGCCACCATTTCCTGTGGTCCCTACAAAGGCGAAACCGTTCTACTGCCAAGGATCCCCTTAGTTCCATCGGACTCAGAACTTCCATTTAAATTCCGGAGACTCCAATTTCCTGTGAAGGTGTGTTTTGCAATGAGCATAATCAAAAGTCGAGGTCAGACATTTAACACCATTGGCGTAGACTTGACATCACACTGCTTCAGTCACGGTATGTTCTACGTCTCCATCAGCCGGACAGGAAGTTCAGAAAAACTCTACATTCTGGCTCCAAATCAAAGCAGCAGAAATGTAGTTTACCTTGAGGCTCTTCAGTGAAAAGTTCGAGAAATGGATATGAGGAAAAACTGAAATGATCTGATTGTGGTAAGTTTTTAGTATTGAATGTGCAAGATAAAATTTAAGCAAGAGTTGAAAATTACTTCAATGAAAAATTTACTATGTAACATCAAGTAACCTTCCTTTTTGATGAAAATGTTTTGTGAAGTTCCTGATTGAATTTCAGTCACTACAAGAGGTAGTTAAAATGTTAATCACCTTATGCAATCGTTGCTCTTACAACATCAACTTACTGGAAAGGTGCCCACAGATTTTGGTACCCGAGTGCGCAACAAAGCTCCGTGCGAAGCAGGGGTATCTTTACTAGTATAAAAATAAAAAACAAAGAAAAATAGTCCTGGACAAGACGTTAAACTGTATCCATTTTATTTTGTATTAACACTTTAACCTACTAATACTTTTGCTTAGAAAAAAATCTTTGTAATTTTCCTTTTTGACGTTTGAACACAATTAAAAATGGCGTCTTTTTAAATGCTAAAATTCTAAGATCCAAATGATTTCTAATTTTTGTTATGTCTAAGTAAATATAAAAATATATATTTATTTTTAAGCAGAACAAACCCAAGGGAGTTCCCCATTATAAAAATAGGGAGGATGGTGCAATAGTTTTTTTTTTTTTTTTTATTCAATTTTCACCCCAAACAAGGCACAGTGCCACTTTGAAGCAGGGGGCTACTATTAGGGAATTAATTAGCGGGGTCATTATGAAGGGAGAAGAGTAGAAAGATGTTTGTTAACATTACACTTGAACTTCTGCATATCATTGCAGTTGGGAAAGCAGAATCCCGGAAGGGAGTTCCAAAGACCCGCAGTTCTGGGGAAGAAACTATTGGAGTAAAAGGCTTTCTTGCACCTAGGGATCTCCACTGTAAAGGGATGAGACTTAGTAGCTTGTCGGGTTTGTCGGGGGTAGTTACGTCGGGGAGGTACAAGTGTTTGCAGTTCGTCAGAGCATTCCCCATTAAAGTATTTGTAGAACAGGCAGAGGGATGCAACATCTCGTCGATGGGACAGAGGTTGAAGTCCAGATGACAGTTCAGGACCTATCAGGTTTGCGACTCTTTTTTGAACCCTGTCCAGGAGCGAGA
Source organism: Euprymna scolopes (assembly GCF_053919585.1). Classification (NCBI taxonomy): domain Eukaryota; kingdom Metazoa; phylum Mollusca; class Cephalopoda; order Sepiida; family Sepiolidae; genus Euprymna; species Euprymna scolopes. Next base: position 58,621,665 of record NC_136482.1, on the reverse strand, counting down.
GACAAGCAGCAGATGCACCAGCCCAGATGTGACAACAGTACTCCATACATGGGCGAATGGTTGCCTTATAGAGGTATAGGATACTGGCAGGCGTAAGTAGTTTTCTAGCACGGTAGAGGGAGCCAACCTTCCTTGCAGCAGCCTTGGCAATGCTCTCAATGTATCTATTCCAGTTCATATTCCCTGTAAACGTTAGGCCGAGGAGTTTAAAAGAAGTACTTTCAGGCAATGTGTTCTTGGCCATTGCTATTGGTGGTAGAGAAGGTTTCTTGTAGTTATTGAAGGAAACAAGCTTAGTCTTAGCAGCATTGAATGAGACCAACCATTTTTGTCCCCATTCCACTACGGATTGGAGGTCATCCTCTAGTGTTTCTGCCATTTTCTTGGATATGTGTTCATTTGTTTTCCCCTCATATCTGTTATAGAGAGTGGTGTCATCGGCAAATATACCCATCTCCGAAACAATATTATCAGGGAGGTCGTTTATGAATATCAGGAACAATAGAGGTCCAAGGATAGACCCCTGAGGCACTCCCGCATTTATGTCATATTGTTTGGATGTACGTCCGTCGAGGACAACTTTGATTTTTCTATTACTTAAGAAGGATTTAATTACGTTATGAATTCTTCCAGTGATTCCATATGATCTAATTTTCCTTAGAAGACCATCGTGCCATACCCTGTCAAAAGCCTTAGATATATCAAGGGCCACCGCTCTACCCTCCCCTGTTTTATCCAATGAACGGTATATACGTTCAGAAACTACAGTTAAGATATCTGCTGTTGAACGGGCTTGCCTGAATCCATATTGTTTGTCAGTCAAGAGTTTAGCAGCTGTTAGGTGCTGGACTAGGGCTTTATTGACTAAGGACTCAAATATTTTGGCGAAAAGCGGGAGGAGGCTAATGGGGCGATAATCTAGTGGGTCAGTTCTTTCACCAGAATTCTTGAAGACTGGTACCACAGAGGCGGTTTTCCAGCAGTCGGGAAAACAAGATTCGTTAAGGCATTTATTGTAAAGTTTGGACAGAACTGGAGCAACCTCGGCAGAGCATTTTTTTAATAGCACAGCCGGGATGAGATCTGGTCCACATGCTTTAGAGGTGTCTAGGTTTTTTATAATAGCATGTACCTGAGAAGGGGTGATTTTCAAGTCGTCAAGTGTGGCGTCTGTTCGCAGAGGAAAATCAGGGAGTGAGTGGTGTACCGAGTTCAGTGTGGAGTTTGAGGCAAACCGACTGGCAAGCAGATTAGCCTTGTCAGTTGCCGTGCAAGCAACCTCATGATTGTTTGTTAGTGGGGGAATAATTGACTGTCCATTATTAACTACGCTGTTGTAGATTTTACAACTACGCTGTTGTAGATTTTCCAGTTTGATCCTATAATGGGCTATGATCCTACACAGTCGGACGATTCTATTTATAAACGATGCTGCTAAGAACTGACGAATCAAATAATTCACGTTCTGCTACAAACCAATCAGAAACCAGAATTGCTTCATAAATATTAAACCTTTTCTGGAGCAATTTCACATGTTCTTTCCCGGGTTTCGACACGGTAAGAATATTTTGTTCTGTGGAACTGTCTACTACAAACAAGTCACCTACTAGGACTTGTGTGTAACAGCGAACCATCTGAAACTCAAAATGGCTTACACTTCTGCTACCACGTGTGTAACAGCGAACCATCTGAAACTCAAAATGGCTTACACTTCTGCTACCACTTGTGTGTAACAGCGAACCATCTGAAACCCAAAATGGCTTACACTTCTGCTACCACTTGTGTGTAACAGCGACCCATCTGAAACTCAAAATGGCTTACACTTCTACATCTTTCTTAGAAATGCACGCCTGTGAAACTCTGCTCCGTCTGCCTGCTTGGCACCGGACTACAACTTGGATGTCTTCAAGTCCAACGTAAACAAATTCCTAATGAACCGCCCCCTTAAGTAAACACTTCATCACATCTCCACACGAACGTAATGTACTAGCAATAACCCTTATCTCTGAGTGGCTTCCGGGCCTTGATATGTGGTGATCACTGTGTAAAATAAATGCACAAGTAAAAAACGAATCTTGTTTAACTTTTTACAAAACATATTTATATAAAACGATAGTAATTTAGTGGACTTGTTTTTCTCTCGAATGACAACACGTAATTACACACTGAGAAATGTACTGCCATAACTGCTACTACTTCCATGTGTTTTTTTAAAAATGAGACCTATGCTTTTTGATATGCTATTATCGTAATAATTAAACACATATCCTCCTTTAAAACATATATTGGTATAAGAAAATATTAGTAGAATATATGTGATGTCTCATTACCCTCATTCTCATTTATGTGTATATACAAAGTAGTATCGTACTCATAGTAGGAAATGGATTAGGCTTTTTTGACTCTGGTTCAACCGGAAAAATACATTTTATGTAGATTGTAAGTCAAACAATCGTCACAACCAGGAAAATATTGAAATAAAATGAAGAATAAGCAGACTATTTCAGGAGTCAATGAAGTATCTCAGCAAATACTTAAAAGCCACTATTTTCTTGTGGGTTACGAAGTAGCCCCCTTCGATTTTTGTAAGAATATCCTTGTAGAAACGTAAGAATATTTTTCCGAATGGGCATTTATGCATAATTTCTTCTTAGACATTACTGGCTGCACAAAAGTGATTTAAGAAGATTGTAATTTGGATCTTTTTCGAGATATGGATATACAATAAAGATATCTAGAGATATAGAAAAAAGATAAATATAATTCTGGTTAAATGCTGGTTCCATTTCTTATAGATAAAAGAAGTCCTTCCAACGGTGATTACGAAGTGGTGTCTTTACTATGTAAAGAATAAGTGTCAAGTCCCTAGATAGATAAAACTATCAGCGGTACTGTTTCAGGAATGCATGGCCCTATAATTGCGAAGTATATAACTAGTACACTGTTGTGGGGGAATCGCCCTCCAAATGGACTGTTATATCCATTATATAAACCATAGATCATTTGATCTCAGGGGTGGATTTAACACCAGAGCGACCCTCGCCGCTCTGTGACGTTTACTACTCTTTCCATTTCTAACCCTTTAACGTTGTTGTTCCAGTAATACATTGTTTAAACTCTATTCCGTTGTTCTGTTTTCTATGTGGCTTATTGCAAGTCATAACACCGGCGACATTGGATTTGGAGAACATACTCAGGTTTAAAACAGTGCTCTAAAAATAAACACTGACGACATTGAATTCAAGGAGCATACTAAAATCGAAACCAGTAACGACATTGAAAAAAAATACTCGCGTTGAAATAGTATACTAAAAATACTAACGACCTCGGACTTTAATGTTATCAAGCCTAAGGAAGTGGCTAACGTAACACTTGTAACTGAAACGTTCGCGGTAACTAAAAAAAAATACGCAGATCATTACGAAAAAAAAGAGTTGAAAAGAACAAAGTTCGTCACTACTTTCAAAGATAGCGCTGTACTTTTGCAAAAAGAGAAAGGTTTGTCGCGACATAGAAAGGTAAATCGTTATACTTTTGGAAAAAGAATTCGTCAGTTGTGCTTTTCGCTGCTAAAATCGGGCGTTATTTTTTTTTCTCTGGAGAAAAATATACGACTTGTTCTTTTTTTCTTTAGACAATGAACTTTTTATATATTTATGTTTTTTTTTCTGTTCCTTTTATTGGCTGGAGGAAGAAATAAGAAAAAATAAAACGATGTTTAAAAATTCAGCGAACGTTTTAAAACTGCTAATGCTGACAAAGTCAAATGGACGAATTGAAAGTAGCGTTGGAACATTTGACCAAGTTTCATATTGATGCCACAAATCGTCAGTAACAATTCAAAGAACAGCAAAAGGAATTGCAAAAACAGTTAGCGGAATGTCGAATACAAACCGAAAAACAATTAGTTGAACGTCAATTACGAACAGAGGAGTTATTTACAGCATTTACTCAGAATACAATATGGACCGCGATAGACAATTTTAAATACGAGGAAGAGGAAAAATAATGCGCAGAGTATTTTCGGCGTTATCAAGATTTTTTTTTAATATTGACTGCAACAGCTACTCTGATCAAAAGAAAAACAGACTTCTACTACGAAAATTGGAAACGGCTGAGCATGGTAAATTCGTGGATTACATCTTGCCTCGGAAAACAGCAGATTTATTATCCAATGAGACGGGGAACTTTTTAACAGAACTTTTCACGCCGAAAACGTCTCTTTTCCATAAGCGTTGGAGATGTTTGAATGTGGTAAAAGACGATAATGACGATTTGCAACCTACGCAGATGTAGTGAACAAACACTGTGATGACTTTAAGTTGTCTGAACTAACAGTAGACAATTTTAAATGTCTTGTGTTTCCGCAAGGGTTAACCCTGGAAAAAGATGCGGAAATCAGGCGCAGAGTCCTTACAAAATTAGAAAATGAACCGAACTTAACACTACACTAATTGACTGAGGATTGTCAAAATGTAGAAATTATAAAAACAACGATACAAGAAATATCTAAGCAGGCAAATGAAGGAATGTTGATTTTCACAACCGCGAACTCAGCTTATTGTGGGGAATCATCCTCCAAATTGACTGTTCTATCTGTAAAATGTTTTTGACTTATGATGGGGGGGGCATATATTTAAATGCTGCCCACATCAGCACAAGGCCGGAAAGTGGAAACCCCGCAGGCTCCCCTAAAGAAAGGGGCACTCCTGCAATTTTAAAAATTGCCTGAGTAACTCCGTCGGCATTCCCCGGTCGGGGCGCCTCAGGAAGCAAGCAATAAACTTGCCCCACCGGAAAGCCCGGTTGGATGGCCTGGGAGGGTGGACTTCCTAGGTATTACCCAGGCGGCGTACCTCAGTCCAACAGGTGCTGGAACGGTTCCCGGCCCCTCACCTATTGGGCTGAGTTTCAAGTGACGAATCCTTGACGTGTACTACCCTGTCTCCCTGCAACCGGGGCCGCTAGGATACCTTCTCAATCAAAGTGATGGCGGGTATATATTTAAATGTTGTCCACATCAGCATTATGTGGCACACGGCCGGAAAGTGGGAAACCCCGCAGGCTCCCATAAAGAAGGGGGCACTCCTGCAATTTTAAAAATTGCCTGAGTAACCCCGTTTGCATTCCCCGGTCGGGGCGCCTCAGGCAGCAAACAATAAACTTGCCCAACCGGAAAGCCCAGTTTCAAGGCCTGAGAGAGTAGACCTCCTAGGTATTACCCAAGCGGCGTACCTCAGTCCAACAGGTGCTGGAACGGTTCCCGGCCCCTCAACTGTTGGGTTCAGTGCTAAGTGACGGATCCTTGACTGGAACTACCCTGTCTCCTTGCAGCCGAAGCCGCTAGGAGACCTTCCCCATCAGGCGAAGTTATGGGGGGTATAAGACGAATGGATTCGCCAATCATTTTTATAACCAACGGGTGTGCTAAACAACCAATCTAAACGTCGCAAAATTATTATAAAAATCGTCGAATGTTAGGTTCAATTAGTTCGCCATTTGCTACGTCACGGACAGCATTTACTTCTTGGCGGCCATTTTGGTTACTGATCTGAACTACGCTGCCATCTTGGTTACTGCTCTTAACTACACCGCCATCTTTATTCAACACAATATCTCTGAACTTTAGTGGTTAACTACGCGACGGACCGCATTTGATTCTTGGTCGCCATCTTGGTTACTGATCTGAACTACGCCGCCATCTTTGTTCAACACAATGTCCCAAAACTTAACAGGTTATGCGCCCAGCCACCATCTTTTGTTTTACGGATCGGAATCTATATTCGAATTGTGGCAGGTAAAATTTCTGGGATATCAAAGAATTCGAACACTACTCAAAGTCATACAATCTACAACAGAGAATCCAAACGACCCCGAATTTCTCGAAAAAAACGCGACTGTTTTTGCAGAACTGATTCAATGTTGAGACGATAGAAGTCTGTCTCTGATTATAAGACACGCATTGCATGATGGGAGGAAAGCATTGAACATATTACGAGAATATTATTTATCACAATGGAAGCCAGTTTGCACACATTATATCAATATATTAATTATTTTTGGCCGATGAGATTAAAGACAAATTCCCATAAAACCAGAAGAAAAAGAAAAAAAAGAAAAAAATATATATATATATTTTATTGGTTTATTTTTCTTGGTTCATTTATTTTTATTTATTTTTATTTGCTTTTCTCAAGTGAAACGAAAATTGAATCCGAAAGGATTTTCCATTATATCAAAAAAGCGGGTGTGTAAAATGTTTTTGACTTGTGATGGGGGGTATGAGACGAATGGATTCGCCAATCATTTTTATAACCAATGGTTGTGCTAAACAACCAATCAAAACGTCGCAAAATTATTATAAAAATCGTCGAATGTTAGGTTCAACTTGTTCGCCATTTGCTACGTCATGGACAGCATTTACTTCTTGGCCGCCCTCTTGGTTACTGATCTAAACTACGCCGCCATCTTGGTTACTGATCTGAACTTCGCCGCCATCTTTGTTCAACATAATATCTCAGAACTTTAGAGATCAACTACGCGACGGACCGCATTTGATTCTTGGTCGCCATCTTGGTTACTGATCTGAACTACGCCGCCATCTTTGTTCAACACAATGTTGAAAACTTAATACTATCCATTATATAAACCATACACCTTTTGATCCCAGGTGTGGATTAAACACCAGAGCGACCCTCGCCTGCTCGGTGATATTTACTACTCTTTTAAGTTCTAACCTGTTTACGTTGCTGTTCCAGTAATACATTGTTTAAACTCCGCTTTTCTGTTTTCTTTGTGGCTTATTGCAAGCCATAGCACACACTAAAAGGTAGAATTGTCGAAAAATGTATTTACTTATAAAATAAATTTGATGTAATGTTACATCTATAATCTGTAGCGACATTCAATTTTATGAACTTCTGAAAGATAACTCGAAAAAAGACGATCATTGCTTTTAATCTGGAAAAGTAAGGAATCGAGGGATTTTTGTCGAAACAAACAGTTTGGTGTTAAAAACACCAACAAATATATCTTGCTCCATAAAACTGTCTATAACAATTGTTACATATGATGCACTGACAGCATATATAAAGCATGTTTTAACAAATGTTTAATTAATTAATTGTGTTGTACTTCCATTTAGACCTGCTTATAACATTATAAAAATGATAAGTGTGCAAAAAACCGGCACACTTAATTTTGGAAAATAATTATATTTATTTTCAGAACGAAAAATAATGAAATTGATTCGTCAAAAATAAAATTAATTTTCTAGTTTACAATATTGTTGCATCGTTTCTTAATATATAAAGACTTTTGTTCACTGACAGTATCATTTATTATTTTTAATTCAGGGAACGCTCAAAGGAATGTAAATTGATGTAATATTTTTTTGAATTAAGGTGTGAAACTTCGAAATGAATAATAGATCTTCTGTTAGGCATTGTCTTCAAAGGACGACAAAACGTTCAGTCTGTGAACCTAGTTTAATAAAATTAGTTTTGCAACAATACGCTATAAAGGGAAATATCGCTAAATTCATTTAAATTCACGAGGTTATCTCACTCAGAAATATTCTCGAGAAAAACACATCGAGTCGAACATACAGTTTCGAAGCAAACAGGACATAAACACAAAGAGACATACGCACACCCGCACACACACATGAACACACACATATACATATATGTATATATACAAATATATACATGTATACCCATATATGTATACAAATATATGTGCGTATATATATGCATATGTATATAAAAATAGATAGACAGATAGATAAGTAAACAGATAGATAGATATGTAATCTATTACGTATTTGAAATTTCATGTATATATATACATATATATATATACATATGTATATATACATGTATAAACAGATATGTATATACATATATATCCGTGTATATATGCATATATATAGAGAGAGAGATATAGACAGAAACAGATAAGTAAACAGCTAGATAGATAGATAGATAGATAGATAGAAGACATGTAATGTATTCCGTATATGCAATGTTGTACGGTGCGCTGAGGTAAATCATTTTACTTTTATTAAATATATATTTATTCCCTCTTATCTCCATGCATACTATTATGTCAAACATAAACCATATATAAACTTCAGTTCTAAATGATAATATATCTACTTAGATTTTTTATATCTCGTGTAGATTTACTTTTTTCCGGTGATATTGATTTTATTCATTGACTGTCAACCATTATTCTCATATTATTTCGCTCAAACTGTAAAGTACTAATTTAAACTTATATAATGACATCGATTTGTACGATTGCATTTGTTGTAAAAGCAACAGTACGTTATTTTATTCATTCTCAAATACTAGATTTAATTTTTAATTATTATTGCCAGAAAAAAAAAAACATTAAAACATATCAAGTACGTATGGGTTTCTGCATAGGATATAAATTATTACAACACAAACATAGTACCGTATTGATGGTACGTGCATTGATAATTGCATGTTATTATTTTAGGTTACAGTTATCTATATTATGACATAGATCCGATCTGTTTCCTTATTTTATTTTTTATCTTAACGCCATATTATTCATGCATTATTTTTTTGTATTTTATGTCTTTATTAATCACTTTTAATGTTTTGTGTATATTTTTAAATAATCTTATTTATTAACATTTGCGTACTTTTCTCTTTTACTGGCAGTGATGATTTTGTGTATATTTTTAATAATCTTATTTATTAAATTTTGCGTACTTTTCTCTTCTACTGGCAGTGATGATTTTTAATTGTTCTGTTAATTATATGTTTAGTTTAGTTTTAGTTTTACATTTTCATTTGTTTTTTATATTATATTTGCAATAACCTTTTTTTCTATCATTACATATTTTCAGTACTGTATTTCTCATATTTTACCTTTTTTAAAATTATTTTACTTCATTTATATTGCCTTTTCCCTTTGCATTCTTGACATGCTTTAATGCTTATTTGTTTACGTTTCTAGTTTTAACATTTTTATTGCTTTCATGTTTTATAACACATTTATTTACTTGTTGCGTCATTCTCTGTTTATTTACTTAGGTGTTTTGTCTGTATTCTGTTACTTCTTCATCTATTTATATTTTATATATTTTAAATTGCTTTCATATTTTTTACGTATTACATTTGTTTTTGCTTCCTTTACGCTATTTTAGTTTATCTGATGTACACATAAATTGCCCTACATTTTTGATATGTTGCTTGCATTTTCAAACAAACTTCATTTGACATTAGATCCATAAAAAAGAGAGTAGGAAGACGAGATTATAAAACGAAAATTTCCGATGAATACAACATGAACGTAAACAAATAGAATTGCATTCTGAAAGAAAAAGAAGGAGAGAGAAAGAAAAGAGAAAGAGAGAGATATTGGAAAGTGGATGAGAAGGTAAGCAGTTAAAGACACATCTGTGTAAGTTGTAGTGATTCAAGGTGATGCGCATTGCATTTATAAATACATTACAAAGATTATATGAAGCACATATGAAAATCTCTGTTATGATATTATAAGATAATCCTATATGAAAACAGAAGTCAAAACACGAACAATATAGTAAAGAATAATAACATATTCTCATAAAACTAAATATTTGGGTAGGTTAGTGTATAAGCCTTGCAGGAAATCTAGAGTGTAAGTTTTTTAAATCATTTCCTGCATAAAATCTAGTCACAAACGATGAGAGAAATGCATACATCTGGGTGGTTCTTATGTAAAGAAAGACTAATAACTGTGCCAAGTTTCGTTGCTCTACTGCTATGAGAAGTGGATCAAGGGCATTAGTTATTGCACACCCCTCGTAAATCAAGTATACATAAATAACAGGAATGTGAGCAATGTGAGAGGTATGCTTTTCTTCTTGATATACATAGTTATGACTGGCCGATCTTCACATCTTCATGGGACCGTTTGTATGATTCTAACAATGTATTTATCGTTGGGATATCGTCTATTCCCCCGGGGAGCTGGTTGCGTTCCTCGGACATTCCTCAACCAAGTAACTCTCCCCGGGGAAGCGATAGTGCCATATCAAACGCCCGGATTTATCGAACTGAAGAAATCCAGAAAACTGTGTTTTTTTTCTTATTTCATAGTTTTACTCATCTATAAAAAAACATACATCTTGAAAGTATTAATGAACTATGAAGTATAAATAATTACTTTATACATACATACATGAATGTTGCATGCGCCCGCAATTATCGCTTTAGGTGTAACGGTAATTGCCACTGCTTGAAGTTTTCTAAACCATCCATGAAGCTACATTCATTAGCAAGAAACTTAACGTCTATGCTACTGGCATCTGTAACAAGAATCTTGGAAAAATATGTTTTAATGTCAAATATAGATATAGGATTGCTACGAGAACTTATAGTGAATGAGTGATCAAACGTTGCAATAACATATTATGCTATTTGACCATTTTTATTTCTCAGAGGGCGCTAAACATTTAATAACTCCCTTTGTAAATTGGTGAAATTACTATAAATTGGAAATATTGCTTATGCCTACAGATATTAGTGCTTAACTGTGAATTATGAACAATCATATATATATATATATATATATATATATATATATATATATATACAGACTCGGACTCCAATAGGAAGCAACCGTTTAAGTCTATTAGTAAGAAAAGTAAAAAGGAGAAAAAAAGTGAAGTCCCTGCCGTTGCATCCATCTCCAAACCGGACGTTGCGGAGGTATAAATTAAGGATAGTAAACTTAAAAGTAGGCATAACGTTCCAAAATATCGATGAAAAAACGACCCTGCCCTGTTTAAATGTGCCCAGTTGAGCGAAATAATTAATGGTTTAGCCATTTTTCGATATTTGTCGTCCGAAGCGTCGGCTTTAAAATGATACCGATATCCTGAAAATACGTCGCCTCTGATGAACGTTTTAGACAGACGTATATACAGCAACTCGTTCTCGAATATATCTTAATATATCTCGGCTCGAATGACGCAAACATGAGCGCAATTAGGAGCACATGCCAGACGGTCACTTCCCTGAACTTTCTATAGTCCTGCACATTCACAAGATAAAATCGATTAGTTAATGATACTGATTAACTTCTAACGTATTCTTTACTACATTATATTTTTAACGTATTCTTTACTACAACATATTTATAACGTAGTCGTTACTACACCATATTTATAACGTAGTCGTTACTACATCATATTTATAACGTAGTCGTTACTACATCATATATATATATATAACGTAGTTGTTACTACATCATATTTATAACGTAGTCGTTACTACATCATATATATAACGTAGTTGTTACTACATCATATTTATAACGTAGTCGTTACTACAACATATTTATAACGTAGTCGTTACTACATCATATATATATAACGTAGTCGTTACTACATCATATTTATAACGAAGTCTTTACTACACCATATAACCCATATGTTTTATTGGCCGACTCTTCTATTTTCATTTCTCAATATTTAAAAATTACCTGACTTACTAAAATACATTTGTTTGCAAATTGTGACGAAACACTTGTAATGACTAAACGTGTTTGATTTTATGAAATAATGTTCATTATCATACTCCTGTTAACGTTTTGGTTTGAGGAATGGTAAACTTTATCTTCCTGTCAAAAAAATCTAGACGTATTGCAAAATCCAACATCTGCAGTAATAGTAAGGCTTTATATACGCTCGTTATATTTTTAAACCTAAATATTGCAATATTTCATCATATTTGTTGAATAATTGTTATAAGGACGGAATATGATGATAATTAATGACAGATACCAATTTCTAATGAAATTATGAAGTAAAGCGTTCTATTCTATTATTCTGTTTATCGATCTAGCTTTCTACATGCATCTCTAACACATGCCTTGTACATACTTTAAGGTAGCGGTTAATTTGTTTACTAATCATTGTCTTATTCCCGTGCTATTTCAGTCCTATAATATGATATTGTTGCAATATTTTTATCGTGTATACTCCCTGAAAGTTTGGAGATCCTATTTAAAAACGTAGTCGATAAGCGCTAACGAAGTAAATTGACTAATGTTCTGTTCTTAACTAATCGGACTCCAGAATAGTTACATAACTTTTGAATCTTTTAGCATTTCACCAAACAATTTTCTCGTGTCAACACGAGGAGGATCTTTGCTTTTTGTTTTACAAAATTGTAAGATCGTGAACCTGTACAAAACAGTAATCCACTTTACATGTTTATACATCAGGACGTGTATAGAATATATAGTTATCGGAAAGTTTTCTAAAATTAAACATGGCTTTAAATTCAAGAGGTCATATATATATATATATATATATATATATACATACGCATATATATACGCATATATATATATATATATATATACATAAATATATATATATATATATATATAATTATTTTTTTTACTATAATAATTAAATACCTACAGACACTAGTGTTTCATCCTTTCGGGATTCTTCAGTGCAGGGTGTAACGATTACTACCAGTCGAACGATTCGAACCCCGCGACACGAGACATCTCTGGGTAGATTAGCGGAGGCCGCATCCATTCGGTTACTATTAACCGTGTGAAATAGCGTTGAATTAATTTAAATGTTCATTACGTCAGACAGACAGTGATCAAATCGTTATACGATGATCTACGCATAAGAGCTAAATTGACCGACTTTTTTTAATTCAACGGAAAGTGCTCAACGATAAGAAACGAATTTCTTAAAGGGGCTGTCATAATTATTTTTTTACTATAATAATTAAATACCTACATACACTAGGCTTTGAGATTTGAAAAACAAATATCACTCGACCGCCGGTCGAGTGTGAGGGAAAATATACTCGCCCCAAAATATTTTTACTGGTCCGACTTTATGCCGTTGTTTCAGCCAATAATAGTAAATAATTTTACAACCATTCAAGAAATTACCGTGTGTATAATCTTACCTGAAAATATTTGTTAACTCTTGTAAATCAACTATTTTATTACTATAAATATTTCAGTAAATATTCAACAAAACGTTAAAATACAACACCAGTTCATTTATATACCATCATTCATATTATTGTTCCATAGAAATAAGAATAATTTCTTCGGCTGCTTGACGGAACGATGCGTTTTTCTTCTCATTCAAATGTTCGTCTTTACTTTTGTAAGCCTGAAGTATATGTAGGTGCAGCGTCGAAGATTTTTTTTCCAAATGAATTTTAAAATCAGAGAGCTAAATGAAGGCGACAATTTGACTACACGCCGAATGTATAAATTTGACCTCTTATTGACATTGAGCGTGACCACTGTTTTTTTTTTTTTCAATACGATATTCCAACGGTCTCACAGCTACAGATGAAACTATTCACAAAGGATGAGACATAACTCACCGCATATTTGAGAGTCGCAATATAAATGAGTTTTTCCTGTTTGTTTATTTAAAGAAATCTTATTTACTGGCGGGGTAGTTAATTACGACTTTTAATTGCCCCATTAAATTTTAAATCGACTGTGGCGACCGGTCTTGTTAATTCTCAAAGGCTATATATATATATATATATATATATATATATATATATATATATATATATATATATATATATATATAAATATGTATGCATACAAATATGCATGTAATATTTACCCTTATCAACACTTTTAGGATACTAACGTTGAACAAATGTTTTAACTATTACTAAATAAAATAAATAAAATAACAATGTAAACGAAAAGAGAAAAAATACTTTTTGAAAACATTTCTTTTTTTATTTTAACGACCTTATTTATACGCGCACATGGATAAAAACGACGTTTTATTTCATGCTGTGTACAGTGTTTCTTTATAATTAAACAACAGATTACGAGACTTTATTATTTTCTCTTTTTGATACGTTTTAATTTTACTCAACAAAAATCTGAATAAATACTTTTTTACAAACTTATATTACAATTATATGTACTATTAATATTTGTATAGTAATATATATCTAAAAAACATGAATAAACCTAACACCCAATCCTCCAAACTAGACCTCTACTACCCTCAGGAGGTTGAAACAGAATTACAGGAGACGAAACAGGACTTACTCTTTCTAAGCAAACCTGGCATAGGGCCGATCATTTCCCTAGATGTGTTCATAATAAAAGGATACTCTAACTTAAAATCTAAATCTGACCCACAAGTTCGCCATGGACATGTAATATGCGCCTACATTAAAGATGGTGTCCCGTGTGATAGAGATGTCTCCAGAGAAGACCTTAATTTACCTTATATTTGCTTACGGGTTGCACTTGCTCACACCGCCGCATTAATAGTTGCTCTCTAGCGCCCCCACCACAGCGTGGTGACTGTCCTTAAGAGCATATATGAGAAAATTGACCTTATCCTGTGTGCTCATCGTTCGGCTACCATTCACATTTGCGGTGACTTCAATGTCCACCAGGTGGAATTTCTGACCCACTCAAATAAGACAGATAGGGAGGGGAGGTTCTGTCATTATTTTGCCATTGCCTATGACCTCACTCAGATGGTTCACGAAACCCACCCGATACTACTGGTCCGTATGTGCCCGATACTACTGGTCCGTATGCAAGCCTTCTAGACCTTTTTCTCACAACTTCCCCTGAGCTATGTTCATGTTCTCTTTTATCTCCCCTGGGATCCTCCGAACACACAGTTGTATCGGTTAAGATAAAAATGAAATACAAAAAGTCTTCAGATGTACCCCTACACCGTACTGTATATCGATTCTATGACTGACTGGGATAGCTTCCGTACATTCATATCTAATCTACATCTTTTTTTTTAATTACATTTTCACCCCAAACAAGGCAAACTGCCACTTTGGTGTAAGGGGCTACTATCAGGGGAAACATCTACTGGGCCACTATGTAGGGATTAGGGCAGCGAGATGTTGGTTCACGTTGCACTTGAACTTATGCATGTCAGTACAGTTGGGGAAGCAGTGACCTGGAATGGAATTCCAAAGTCTAGCAGTTCTGGGGAAGAAACTACTGGAGTAGAAAGATCTTTTACATCTAGGGATCTCTACAGTGTGGGGGTGGGATTTTGCAGCTTGTCGGGTCTGTCGAGGGTGTTCACGTCGTGGGGGCACAAGTGCTTGCAGTTCTTCAGAGCATTCACCATTATAATACTTGTATAACAGGCAGAGGGATGCAACGTTTCGACGATGGGACAGAGGCTGAAGTTTAGATGCCAGTTTAGAGCCTATCAGATTTGCGACTCTCTTTTGAACCCTGTCAAGGAGAGAGAGACTAGTAGCCGATGCACCGGCCCAAATATGACAGCAATACTCCATACATGGGCGAATAGTGGCCTTATAGAGGTACAGGATACTTTCGGGTGTTAGAAGTTTTCTAGCACGGTAGAGAGAGCCCACCTTCCTCGCAGCGGCCCTGGCAATGCCCTCGATGTAATTGTTCCAGCTCATGTTTCCTGTGAACGTTAGGCCAAGGAGCTTGAAAGACGTACTCTCAGCTAAAGAGTTGTTGGCCATTGCTATAGGTGGTAGAGAAGGTTTCTTGTAATTATTGAATGAAACCAGTTTTGTCTTGGTGGCATTGAACGTTACCATCCATTTTTGTCACCATTCCACTACTGATTTGAGGTCAGCCTCTAGTGTTTCTGCCATTACTTTAGATATATGTTCATTTGTTTTCCTGTCGTGCCTGCTATAGAGTGTGGTGTCATCAGCATATATACCCATCTCAGAGGCAATTTTGTCGGGGAGGTCATTTATGAATATCAGGAACAGCAGAGGACCAAGGATAGATCCCTGGGGCACTCCGGCATTTATATTATATTGTTTAGACGTACGACCGTCGAGGACAACCTGGATTTTTCTTTTATCTAAGAAGGATTTAATTATGTTAAGTATTCTACCAGTGATACTGTAAGATCTAATCTTCCTGAGGAGACCCTCATGCCATACCCTGTCAAAAGCCTTAGATATATCTAGAGCTACCGCTCTGCCCTCTCCCGCTTTGTCCAGTGAATGTTATATGCGTTCAGAGATTACAGTGAGGATGTCTGCCGTGGAACGGGCTTGTCTAAATCCATATTGATGGTCGGTCAGAAGTTTAGCATCTGTAAGGTGCTGGACTAGAGCATGGTTAATTAAGGTCTCAAATATTTTGGCAAAAAGTGGGAGGAGGCTAATAGGGCGATAATTTAATGGGTCAGTTCTTTCGCCAGAATTCTTGAATACTGGTACCACAGAAGCAGTTTTCCAACAGCTCGGAAAGCAAGATTCATTAAGGCATTTGTTGTAGAGTTTGGAGAGAACTGGAGCTACTTGGGCTGAGCACTTTTTTAATAGCACAGCTGGGATGAGGTGGGGTCCACATGCTTTGGAAGTGTCAAGGTTTTTTATGATAGCATGCACCTGAGCAGGGGCGATTTCCAGATCGTCTAGCTGGGCGTCTGTCCGCATAGGAAAGTCAGGTAGGGGGTGGTTTAGAGGGTCCAGTGTAGAGTTGGAGGCAAACCGACTGGCAAGCATGTTAGCCTTCTCGGTTGCTGAGCAAAGAACCTCGTGATTGTTGGTTAGTGGGGGAATTGTTGATTGCCCATTATTTACTACACTGTTGTAGATTTTCCAGTAGTCACGAGTTCCTAATTTTTGTGCTTCGATGCGTTTTTTAGTGGTTTCCGTAAATTCCCTCTTAGCTGTCGCTATTTCTTTCTTAACGTTACTTCTAGCTTCTATGTACTTTTGTCTGTTTGAACTGGACTTATGTCGGTTAAACCTGCGGAATGCATGCTGCCTTTGAGCAATGGCAGTTGCGCAAGTCGAAGTAAACCATTGGGGAGATTGGGGCTTGCTATAGAATTTCCGCATGGGAACATGCGCTTCGATTGCAGTTTTGAACCATTCAGTGGTCTCAGTTGCACACTGTTCAGCAGGAAGAGAAAAAATATTTCCCCATGGGGCGTCTCTGATAAGATCTCTGATAGCTTCCCAGTCAGCCTTTTTATAATATCTCGTTGTTTTGAGCACTGGCTCTTCAGTTTTGGGTATAGAGTTTAGGGCGATTTCAACCATTATTACCGCATGATCAGCGTTCCCAAGTGGGCTGTCGGCTTTCGTTACACAATCATCAGGAATTGTGGTCAAAAACAGGTCTAATAGTGATGCGTGTTGTTCTTCCTGATCAGGGAAGCGGGTTGGAAAAGTAACAATTTGCGATAGAGTGTGAGATACAGAGAAGCTATGAGTTGCGCTGCCTGCTGCATCCGTATAAGTAGAGAATCCAAGCCAGTTTTTGTGATGGACATTAAAGTCACCAAATACATGTACTTGGGCGCTAGTGTCGAAGGAGAGTGCTGTGTCTATGATGTCAGATACTTTGGTTATTATGGTGCAGTCTTGGGTCGGGGGGAGCGGTAGAGAAAGTAAAAGTAGCTAATGTTGTGTTGCATGATTAGTCTAAAGCACATAAAGGCTTGATCATCCGTTTCTAGGTTTGTTTCTCTAGTCAGGGGAAGGGTATTACGAATGTAAACTCCAAGTCCGTGCATATGTCTGTCAGAGTCCTTACGGCAGAGTGGGAGATATCCAGGCATGTTAAAGTAGTATGAGGGGATGGAGGAGTGTAGGTTAGTTTCACTTAGTGCTAAGATATCCGGTGTATTTGTTAGGAGAAATGCTTCAACATCAGCTAAATTAGTTCTAAGCCCACGGATATTTGTGAATGCAAGACTCAAGGGAGGAGGCAAGTTGGATTTGTTTGACCCTAAGCCTGGTTTAAGCTTATTTTTAGATTGTACTGTCATCACGTTTTTTAACGAGTTCAGTTGGGTTAGGGGAAGCCGAACAGGAGGTTATGCAGAATATCACACATGCATCACAAGTAGACCATCAGCTGACCCTCCATCAACTAGGACTGTGGCCTCAGGAAAGCCCACCGGGGATGAGTGCAGGGTCCCTTTCCATGCGCGCCATGGCACTGCAAACATCCCGATATTATTCAACTGTTGATGGAGCAGCCGCTCTAAGCGCTACCAAAGAGTTAGGGATCGTGTACTACCAGTCGGAAACAGCAGCCAGTAACTGTCAATCCGGTACCCTCAACCCATCAGAGTAAGGTCAACCCAATCTAATTGCTCAGGCATATGTGGTACTCAAGCATTCTCAAGTGCCCAGCATTAGGGGTGGGGTGTGTTGGGAGTGGGGAAACGGCGTTCATTGCCCTAGACAAGAAACAAGATCTACCAACGGGTAGATCTTGTTTCTTGTGCATCTGCATTCCATGTTTAAAAAGGATGTATCCTCTGTGTATAACCTGACCGAGTGGTTAATTGTAGGCATAGACCAATGTATACCATCCATAAAATTCCAACAAAAACCTAACAGCCAGCCATGGTTCTCCCCAGAATGTGCTGCTGTCATTGCGCACAGAAATCACTTGTTCAATAGCTACCAACGAAATAGATGTACTGAGACTAAAGCTGCCTTCAGGACTGCCAGCAACCACAGTAAAAGAGTAATAAAAAATGCAAGGGAGAGTCAATCAAATCCAAATAGCTGAGCAGCGGATTGATTTCCACCAGTTTTGGCAAATAACAAATAGGATCCTGAACAAATGTGTGCGTTCTATCCCAACCATAATCAATGGACCTGAGGTCATCTAATCCACATCAGAAAAGGCCAAAATATTTGCCAAGTACTTTGCATTTAACTCTACCCCCTGCGACGAAGAGCATCAATTACCCGCATTTTCTCCTACGATATGCAACACACTATCCGACATACAAATATTTGTGCACGAGGTCGCCAAACTAATCAAGAGCCTTGACTCCAGTAAACAACTGGCTCAGACAGCATTCCAATTATACTGTTGAAAAAGCTTCAACCAGAACTTGCTCCCATACTTACAAAACTGTTTAAGCATTGGCTTATAGAGAAGTGCTTTCCAACACCCTGGAAAACATCGTCAATATGCCATGTATTTAAGAACTCAGTTGATAAGCCATCTCCCTCTCAGTACCAAACCAATAAGTCTCTTGTGTGTCATGAGTAAGTTACGGTAATCCATATTAAATAAAGAAGTAGTCAACTACCTCAGCAGAAACAACCTTGTTAGTGACATGCAATATGGTTTCCGTTCTGCTATATCTACAGCTGATGTGCTAACAGTGATATGCGATAGGATTAGTGAATCTCTCGACAAATAATTCCTTTCTAGGGCAATTGCTCTTGACATACCAAAGGCCTTTCCTAAGGTTTGGCACAAGGGCCTACTTCACAAGATTTCCAGCTACGGTATAACTGGAAATGTTTTCTCAATAATAAAATCATTTTTCTCTGATAAGTTCATGAGTAGTGGTTGATGGGCAGCAATCAGAGGCCCACATTATTAATTCTAGCAAATATTTTTGTACTTTTTTTTAGGAAAAAACCTGCTTTTGGCAAAGTGGCGTTTTTTATTCCTGGCATGGGTATAATTCGATTTTCGTGGTTTTATGTGTGTATTTTAAAATTTCATGATATTTGTGGATTCGTTTTTTTCTGTGATCAATTTTTCAGTTTCTTCGTAACTTCTGAGTGCTACATTGAATTGGCTAAAAGTCATGTTTTTTTTCTTTCTGGGTTATCACGGTGGTAAATGGCTTGAAATCACTCGGTAATCCCTTAAGGATCATGGAAATTAACAGACTGTAACTTATGACTTCACCAGGCATTTTTAAAGAATTTGCAGTTGTCTCGGCTCTTATAATATAATCAGTAATAGTTTCGGCTTCCATTCGTTTTAGAGAGGTCAGTTCAGTGTATAAAAAATAATTTTGGGTTTTCCTTTCGATAAATAATGCTCTCTCAATATGTTTAATGTATTGCAGCCGTCGCCCAGGGCTTCCCTCATTACCAGTGATAGACTTCAGTCATCTAAACACTGTATTCATTCCGCAAAAACAGTTGCGTCTTTTTCAATGAAGTCGGGGTCGTTTCTGTTTTCAGGTTGTGCTTCTGGTACTTTGTGTAGCTTTTGGATTCGTAGATATCCCAGAAATTTAACTTACCACAATTCGAATTTTGATTCGGATCCATAGAAATAAAGACGCACGCTGGGTGCATAACCTCTAGAAGTGTAAGCCATTTTGAATTTCAGAACAGTTCCAGATGGTTCGCTGTTACACACAAGTTCTGGGAGGTGACTTGTTTGTAGTAGACAGTTCAACAGAACAAAATATTCTTACCGTGTCGAAACCCGGGAAAGAACATGTGAAATTGCTCCAGAAAAGGGTTAATATTTATGAACCAATTCTGGTTTCTGATTGGTTTGTAGCAGAACGTGAATTAATTTGATTCGTCAGTTCTTAGCAGCATCGTTTATAAATAGAATCGTCCGACTGTGTGGGATCATACCCAATTAACCCAAAATATTGCAACACTATTTATAAACGTTGCCGATCGCAACTGATGAAGAAAGTGTGAACGTAACGTTATCATGAAATCAGTAACAAGAATTGCTCCATAAAATTGAACCTTTTACTATTCCAGCATATAATTTTCTGCTGTCAACAATAGAAGATTCCATCGTTCATTTCTTGCAAAATATAAAGTTCAGAACGTTCAAAGAGCAGCGAATCACATAAGATTATTCACATCGAGGACTTGTATAGAATAGCTACACATCGGAGAAATTAAAATAAAATATGGTTTTCCATACAAAATATATATTTTAATTAGTTTATTCCTAAGAAAACGGTTGCCCGATAGCGAGAGATATAGTAAACAAAATAGTAGAAATATTAGCTCACGTAAGAGAGATTTATTGTTAAGTAGGTAGTAAGATGTGGGTACAAGAACATGTAGATTATGAAGATTCTCGTAAACCTAATCCGTCCCCTATCTATAAGAATGAGTAATCTATTCCCGTGTTAAATCTTATTATTTATATACGAAAGATTTGCGAACAATGTTTTGTTAATATCTTTACTGACATGTTTGCGATCAGGAGGATTGTATAATCCATCATTATTTCCACAATATAATCACGATTTAAAAAATATACAATCAAGGTAGGTGGTTTTATATAATAAACTATTGTAAAATTAGACTTAAATTTACATAATTTGCAGTCATTAACAATAGGTTTCTGCATAAGGTTTACTTACTTATTTTCTGGTCATTTCACTCCTGTTTTATATTGATTATTTTTTAATTTAATTTCTGTTATCTATATTTCATCTGATATTTAAACGTATTATAATTATTATAAGAGAATTTTAAAAGTATTGTTTAAGTCAATATTTTCCGTAAATTGTGATAGTTTAGTCCTATGTGTCGTCATAAAATCAGAGATTGATATAATTCTTTATCTTTTATTAATATTCTCCCCTCGATGTGCTGATCATATACTGTTATATATGACAGTATATGCATTAAGCTTTTTATTTTTTATTTTTTATTTATTTTGTTTTGTTAATTATTATTTTTAAATATGTGGGAGACGATTTGTAAGCGGCGGGTGCGTTGTCTTGGTACACTGCAATATAATTTATAATTCTATTGACATTCATTATATGTATTTCTATAATTTATTTATTAGGAATTATCCGTGCTATAAATAGCTACATGTGGACTCATTTATACATATATGCATATGGAAATGCCTGTATATAGTTTTTGTTATAAAGTTTTTGTTCTTTATTGTATTCATGTTCTCTGGATTTATTCAGTTACTTTTGTTTCTTACCGTTTTTTTGCAAATTTTTTATCTAGATTTCATATTCATTTATTTTGTTTGTTTTTTTCTTTTTGAAATGTTATTTGTTTTGAATATGATATATAGGGTTATACTTTTTGCATATTACGAACAATGCTAGTTATATACATGTTGATTTTATATGTAAACCTTATGTTTGTTATAAATAGGGATGACAGGCATATGATTGTGTATGCCAATCACAACATCTACATCAGCAGCATTGCGTCAGTTCGATGCATTGGCAATCTAAAGAACTTGGAAATTTTCTCATTTCGACACACACACATTTTCTATAAACAACTGACTTCACATTAACAATCTATTTTATATGGTAATCTTATAATTGTCGTTTTTGTCGCATATATAATTGCCAAAATGCATAAAGGCGCACGCACAACCTAAAGTAAGGGCCGCCTCCAGATTTTTTTAATCACAAGGAATATATTTGGTGTATTTCGTTCAGAAAATTGTAATTATATTTTTCTAGCTACTTTTACTTAACTGAGGTGTGTGTATTAAACTAGCAGTATAATTATGTAGTTAACAAATAATTCTAATACATACATATATAAATATATCCACGTATACACATATATTCATGTACATATATATATATACATTATGTATATAGGCATATGTATGTATTATATATATACATATATATGCATATATATTCATACATATATGCATACACATATGTATATATATATTTACATATACATACACACCCACATATATATACACACATATATATACACACATATATATATATACACATAGAAGTTTATGTGTAAAAGACGGTGTGCTTGGAACACATTTCTTTTAAATGAATCGTACTTGTGCGTGTGTCTTAAAATTCAAAAACACATTCCGATTATCATGATATATTTTTATATATTCACGATTTCATAAATGCATAGGTAGCTCTGTTATCCGTTAAATTTGTATTTCCATAGAACTCATTTTTAACAATAATCTCTGTGGTACCAACGATATATTTTCATTTTTTCGATATGCTTTTGTATATATTTCAGCTTGGTATACCCTTAAATATGTAAGATATTTTAATCTTTTATAGGCATTATTTCGGTGTTTTTAATATCTGTGATTACTATTGTATGCTTAAAATAATCAAATGTGTAATTCGACACACTACTAGCAAAATCTCTCTACTTCAAATCCCGTGCCTCTGCCGTCAAAATTCAACTCCAAATATTTATGCACTACTGTGAAAACTTCAATCTAAATCTCGACGTTTGACTCTCAAAAACTCAACATAAAAGACAACACTCTGCAGACAAAACTTGATTCCCTGACACTTAACTCCAAAATCCTCTCTGTCTTTACAAATCCATACGTTTTTTCTCCAACCGGAAACATCTTAATTGCATTCTAGTTGAAAATATTGCAAGCATATTAACATAAATAGCGGATATTTTTATTTGTTTTTCATTCCTTATATTTTCTTAAATGAACTCTACAGTTTTTACTAATATTTGAAGTGCTTGATTAAATAGAGCAGGTTATTTTGCATTCGATAGCATTTAAGAGTACATAGTGTAATTGTTAAATTTCTATTAGTATCTTTAATGGAATTATAGTACTTCAAAAAGGTTTGTGTTTGGATGATAAGTACGAAGTTTATGGCATGATTCTGGCTACATTTAAAGTTATTTCAGTCAAGGATTCCATGTAGAAATTACCAGCTAGATAGTGCTTATATATAAATAAATTTTTCCACAAATATTACTTACTTACTACCAATTTTTTCACGATCGACGTCGGGTAAGTATTCTATGATGTAAAATTGTACTAAAGCATATTTTTGTTGCCTAATTTAATTGTGAACAACTAATTGCGTCCATTATGCTAATCATTTGTTTTACGTTATAATACGTTGAAATCCTAGTCTTTACGTTTTGTTTTATCTTTACGTTTCATTTTCAATTCCTAGAAAAGAATATAATCTTTATATAAAGTTTACGCACTCTCTTTGTTAGTTGTAGTTCTATAATCTGTAATTAGTAACATCGATAATTTGTGCGTTGTCTGCGTTTAGATTACTTCCGTAAGAGATCCCTTCATTAAATTGCTGTATTGTTGTCGAAGGAGTTTGTAGCCGTAGCTTGTTTTATCGGCTTAATAAGAAGGCTGCTCGGTTTGTCAATTATTTTCACTATGCTGATATTTTTTTTCTTTTGAAAGGAATGTTTTTTTTATCGAATTCAATACTACTTGCGAAGCCATAGATATTTTTGTCAAGATTATCACCTAGAGGATCAGTTTGGAGATTACTGGCGAAAAGTTTGTTCTTTTGAATCCATAATTCCATTATTGTGCCGTTATCATCCTTGTGTTGTAGGAAGAATCCCCATATCATTCGCTTTAGAATATTATCCATTTTCATTATTAGTTTTAGAATGGGCCCCTTAGTATGTGGTATGCAGATGTTCTTGTTAGAGACATCCTGAACTTGTCTTTCACCGTGCCGTAGAGTGCTCGACTATATTAGATTTTATAATTAAACAAAGGTTGTTAAGTTTTTTGCTTGCTAGATGTATACTATGTATGAAAACATTAATAGACACATATATGCATGCATCTCTCTTCAGTGAGTTCTTGAAAACAGAAAAACGTCATAATCCTGGCAGATCGAAATCTCTTCTAATGTGCTAAGATCAATACGACATTCTCGAAAAAAGCAAAATATTTTATTTATGAAACGAATAGTTTTTAGTCGGTTTTCTGTTTTAAGTGGCACAACTAAACTACATAAAATAGAGGAAAGAGCGTATAAAAACAAGTGGAAAAATAGTTTTAAGCACAAAATACCCCAGGAAATTTAAACAACTGCTCCGATTATTGTTTGCGTTAACTGGTAGATGATGCTCCTTATTACCTTTCCCATATTTCTTCTTTTTAATCCGTTTTTCTCTAACTTGTAGTAGTTTAGTTTTTTTTTGTCTTTCTATAAAACTCAATGAACACTATTTTTTCATAAAAATCAAATTCTTGCATAAAAATGTGTTCTTGGTAAGAGTACATATGAACGAATTTTGATCTGCTAGTATGATGGTGTGATAATTTCTGATAAGAGGTGGCTACAGAAATAGGTGTGAACTTATGTAGTTACAATGCATGTATGAACAAACATATAAGAAACGCACTTTCTTAATTTATTTCGCTCCATGCTTAAACGGAAATGTATATATGGGTTCACATTTAGGAAACAAAAACTGTAAACTAGTAATATACACTATCTTTTTTTAGAGAGGAAAAACATTAATATAGGCCGCGTTATTAATTCTATTGAGGTATTTACGTCTTCCAATTTTTTCCAAAGGAATAACCACTTATCAAGGC
Organism: Euprymna scolopes; assembly: GCF_053919585.1. NCBI lineage: Eukaryota > Metazoa > Mollusca > Cephalopoda > Sepiida > Sepiolidae > Euprymna > Euprymna scolopes. Next base: position 58,596,564 of record NC_136482.1, on the reverse strand, counting down.
CCATAATCTATTCAGGGAGAAGGGTTTAAGTGTATACAGCGGTCAAAAGGACAATACCATAGTAATCATTGAAAGTGTAAATTTTGTAAATTGGACTACTTAAGAAGAACGGCTCACCAAGAACTTGTTTACATAGTACTTGAAGACGGTCATATTGTAGTCAGCGTGAAAACAGGTAAACGGAGGGGCGGTCAACAGGTGTGTAGTTATTAGAAAGAAGCTTTTTTTCGTGGAGCCTATCTTTAGGTTTAGGTACAGTTAAAGAGTGGCGAAAATTATTGACAATGTTTATAGCCAAACGAGTGTTTCTCGTGAATGTTTTGCGAAGAAGGAAACAAAAATTGGAGCTCAGACGAGCACTTACCATGAAAACAAAGATAAAACAAAGACAGGTTCGCAACGTGTCTTCTGTGAGAAAGAGGTTACAGGGAAGAGAAGAGGGCATTCCCCATTAGGCTACGGAATCTATTCTAAACTTTGTCAAGGTAGGATAAGAACTTCCTAGCAGCTCCTGCCCAAATGTGACAGCAATACTCAATACTTGGACGTACCTGCCACTTATATAGGTAGAGAATTTCATCAACAGGTAGATATCCATAGAAAGAATCCAGTATTTTCCAAGAAGCTAGACAACATATTTAATCCATATTAGATCAGAAGCGTGTCAAAACATGGTGCCCTCAGAGACGAGAGACAATCATCTCGATTGCAGTTAGGTGAAGATCAGAACGTTGATGATGCAAAAATCGAACTTTGTTTTCAGATGCATTGAAACTTACCAGCAATTTTTCGCCTCGTTGTAGCACATGCTCAAGATCAGAGGACTGTGAATCTGAGAGAACTTGGTCGTTTACGGCCTCGAATGTGCTGCCATAGATAGAAGTGTTGTCAGCAAAAATTTTTTTATGAATGATCTAGAATGTGATTTGGAAGATGATTAATATAGACGAGGAAGAGACTTGGCCCCAGGATTAACACGTAAGTAATCCAGCATTGACACTATGAGCTTCTGATGTCTGCCAATCAACCACTACTCTTATGAAACTATGAGGGAGAAATGATTCAATAATTGAAAAGACATATATTATTTATAATATAAAGTAGAGTACAATCATATGCAATATATATGCATACGTATATATATATATATATATATATATATATATATATATATATATATATATATATATATATATACATATATATACACGCGATGACTTTATAAAAATATTGAATAAAAGACGAGGAAAAATATATAACTTTATTATAGTATGAACTATGAGGAAAAATGAATCGAAAATTCAAGAAAAAAATAATTACCATGACACTTTGAGGCTAAATAGGACAGAAGGAAGAAGGAGTCAAAATTATGAAAAATGCAAATGTAGAAAAATGGGTTAATGGCATTAGAAATTAAATGAGATTAAATAAATATGATGAAATCGTCAATAGTCATTAAAGTAAACAAGTAAGCTTAAGTCGGTATATATATATATATATATATATATATATATATATATACATATATGTATATGTATATAACAACACACATGTATATATAAAGATAGATAGATAGATATAATCTAACCACCTACTCAGCCCCCCTATATATATATATATATATAACCACACCCCCACACCCATATATATATAGATATATATATATAAATATATATAGATAGATATACAGATAGATATAATCTAACCACCAACTCACGCACACACACACACACACACACACACATATATATATATATATATATATATATATATATATATATATATATGCTACAATGAAATAATTAGGGCAAGAAAGAAGAGCCAATAAGAAAAGAAAGAATGGAAAAAAATGAAGTTAAAAGAGGAAGTGAGAAATAAACAGATCATAAAGAAATACATGTATTAATCGTTTAAATAAATGAATAGATAGATCAATAAAAGTAAAAATAAGGATAAAACATTTTGAACGTTAGGAAATCGGGATTTAAAAATGTTTTACAATTTTTAAAATAAGATTTCAAATAAATAATATAATATAATAAAGCGCAAAAATCAAATGATATACTTTAAGGTTCAAACGCTAGGAATGTTGTAACTGTTGGTTTATCAACCTTCAATTTTTTAAAGATGCATTTTTATCACTCGTTTCCAAGTTTCTAGTGCTATATACCTTCATGTGATATTTTCCTACCTGTAATTTTTTTATTAAGCCGTATAAAGTTGAAAAAGTCTAAGTATGTAAAAGTATATTGAATAAAATGTATGGTATAAACTTATTAACTGGTTTAGAACATGCTTTTATATGCGATTTTTTCCTAGGTAATTTCGGATGGGCAATTCACTCATAGAAAGCTAAGTTTGGTGGTAATTTTTTTTCGTCTTGATACATAATTAGAGAACTAAAGATTTTTACGTGCACTATCTGCTTACACGACCTTGACAAGGCAAAATAAGAATGGAAATTTAGAGTCTTTTGAGGCGACCAATACAGCTTAAATAGTCTTTCAGGTATGATGGATTTTTAAATCCGAAAATAACTAGAAAAAAATAAAATACAATTATTTTTTCGCATCTGAAACCGCGTTGTAAATCTGTTCACGTATATTTTTTCAATTATAGATGATTTTCTTGCCGACATCTTTGCAATCATATTTGCCGACTGTGCACTTTACTAGTTTAATTAATAAAATACAACTACTGAAGTCTATGTGCCAACCAGATAGCGCAACCTCGATATCATAATATGACAATTAACTTTTTATTCTAACACCTGGAGAAAAAGGCCAACTTAAGATTTTGTTTTCTTTGATAATTTTTTATCCGGAAATTTATAAGAACTTTTCTTTATAATGTATTCTAAAATCCGGAATTACTTAGAATTTATTGGAGAAGGTATTTTTCAATCCGAAAATAAATAGAAAATAAATCCGTAGCAAAAGCTTATTTGAAACGATTTATCTGTGTATTCTCTTTCTCTCTCTCCCTCTCACAAACGTAATAGAAGTGTATGCCTATTATTTTACAAGTACCCGGTAGATATTAATAAGCCAATATATAAACAAATACCTAATAAATAATTGTTTTGTGACTGGGCTGAGATACAGGTTCGGTATGCAGAGACATAAACTGAATGCAAAATAACTTTTATTTGACCATCTATTAGCTAAATTTAAGAAACATGATATATTTGATATTAATTATATATATATATATATATATATATATATATATATATATATATATATATACCTGTAAATTCGTTTTTTTTTCTTTTGCGTGTATTGATATTGATATTAAAAACGATCTTTTTTATTTATTTAAAAAGAAAATACAATTTTCTTATATATGGGTTCTGGAATTGCATTTACTAGTAAAAGTTATAGCTAATTTCCATATTCTTTTACACATTCATTTTAATTAATCCCCTATTAGCTTTTTCGGTTTACTTCTGGGATGATCATCTTTAGTTATGTATTACGTGTAATTATATTCATGCAGATATTCTACATGGTTCATAATTGCGTAATATTTGTGTAAAAGCTTACAGTAAACACAAAATTTTTCCATATATATTTATGTATACGTAAATATTTTTGTTTAATCTATTAATCTGTCCATCTATATATCTATAAAAGTGAACGTGTATGTGTGTCTCTGTGTCTTTCTGTGCGGCTGCTTGTCTGCGTGTGTACATTTCCTTACGTAATAACTCTGATAATATTTAGTTTGCAGAGTCGAAATTTGATATAGAGGGTACTGAAATTTGGGAAAATCTATGTGATCCGTTTTCGGCCAGAGATTTCGCCGTTAAGGGGTCAAAGTTCAACGATTTTACTTTTGAGATCTCTATCAAACATCTCCGACAATTTTGGATCTTAACCCTTGAAATTTTAGATACACGTTTCTTTGACATGGGTCTAACCTAATAACTTGATTTGAGCCCAAAATAATAAATCTTAATGGGTCATAATAGGGTTCAAAGTTTAAAAATCGACCTTTTTTTTGTTTTTGGCTCAGCATGCACCTCCAAACACCCGGGCAACGTCGAACACCGATGCTAGTATATATATATATATATATATATATATATATATATATATATATATATATATATATATATATATATATATCCTATTAACATTGCAAATTACGAGACAATCGTAAATAAACAAAATGAAATGATAAAGTTTCGTATTTGGAACCTACGTAAATCCTTTGTAGATATAAGCCTGGTTAAAAACTACAGAAAAATAGTATTAGCTATATAGCGTAATAAACAAAACTGATCAGTTATTGCTTTGCAGAATAAACAAAAACATAAAAAAATGTAATCCGTACGTTGAATAAAACCGTTCTAGCTTTACCAAGATAGCCATCAGAACTTAAACATAATGGTGAGTTTCTATAATTCTTGTTGCAACATTATCGTGTCCTGCATTTCCCCATATGTTTTAAAATTCCATTTTCACACCAAACATGGCATAGTGCCACATTTATTAAGAGAACTACTATCGGGACCATAAGTTTTTGGAATACTATGTAGAGTGTTGAGCAGCAAGATATATTTCCCCGTTACACTTGCATTTCTGTATGTCAGTGCGGCTGGAAAAACAGTATCTCGGAAGGGCGTTCCAAAGTCTACCACTTCTGGGGAAGAAACTATTAGAATAGAATGGCTTCATACATCTATGGATTTATACTGTGGAGAAGTAGGATTTTCTTGTTTTTTTAGGTTGGTCAGGGGTATTTACATGGGTGTACAATTGTTGGTTGTGCACCACAACATCCACTATTAAAGTACTTGATGAACACACAAGGCTGCAACATTTCCTTGATGGGGCAGAGGCTGAAGCCTATATGACAAGTAAGGCCCTATCAGGTTGGCGAATCTCTTTTGAACCCTGTCTTATAGCGAGAGACGAGTAGTGGATTAACCAGCCCAAATATGACAACAATACTCCATACATGGACGAATAGTGACCTTATAGAGGTACAGGATACATTCAGGCGTATCTATATCATGGTGTCATGCGCGAATATGCACTTCTCGGAGACAATTTTATTAGCGAGGTAATTCATGAATATTAGGAATAATAATAAGTCCACAGATATATCCCTCATTTTCCCCGCATTTTTATCATATAGTTTAAATGTACGACCGTCGAAGACAACCAGGATTATTCTCTTATTAAAGAAGGATTTAATTATGTTAGGTTTTCGTCCAATCACACCGTATGAACTGATTTTCCTTAAATGAAGAGCGTGTTAAACCCTGTAAAAAATCTTAGATATATCTAGGGCTACCGCTCTACCCTCCCCTGCTTTGTCCAGTACATGGTACGTTCACAGACTACAGTTAGGATATATGATGTGGAACGGGCTTGCCTAAATCCATATTGTTCGTCGGTCAGAAGTTTAGCAACTGTAAGGTGATTTATGGAGATGGTTTAATGCGGAAAAATATATTTTCGAAAAGCGAAAGGTGGCTTATGGTTCGGCTTTTCGAAAGAATTCTTCTATACTGCTACCATAGAAGCGGTTTCCAGCAGTCAGGAAAGTAAGATTCGTTTAATCACTTGTTGTAAAGCTTGAAGAGGACTGGAGTAACCTTAGCTGAGAGTGTTTTAATAGTACAGCTGGAATGAATTCAGATCTTCTAGAGCGGTGTCTGTTCGCAAAGGAAATGCAGGGAGGGAGTAATTTGTTGAGTCTAATGTAAAGTTTGAGACAAACTGAATGACTGTCACGTTAGTCTTTTCCTTTGCCGTGGAAACAACCTCATGATTATTGGATATTGATGGAATAATCTATTGCCCATTATTTATGTTGCATGTGAATTCTAAAGCATATAAAAGCCTGGTCGTCTTATTCTAGTTTTGTTTCTTTAGTCAAAGGGAAAGTGTTTCGAATATAGACTCTAATCCGTTCGTATGTCTGTTTAAGTCCTTACGGCAAAGTGAGAGGAAAACAGACATGTTAAAGTGGTTAGAGGAGATGGAGGAGTGTAGGTTAGTATCTCTTAGCGCTAAGATATACGGGGTGTTTGTTAAGTGAAATGATTCAACAACATCGACATTAGTTCTAGGCCGGAGATAGTCGTAAATACAAGCATCGAGGGAGGAATAAAATTGGTTTAGTTTGAGTTAATCGTAAATGTTGGATACAACTTCCGTGCTATTTTATTTAAACTTTTCATCTTTTGCATGAGAGGTGCTGGACAAAGTGGATTAACTTTGGGATCCTGGCATCAGGAAAGCCTGCTTGAAATGTGTGACGGCTAGCATTTAAGTGGACACATTGCACTACATCCATCCAGATATTTTAGAGCAGGAGCGGTGAACAGCTTTATTGCCCTAGTCGGAAATCAAGGCCGAACACTATGTGTTCGCACCTCTGCGCCTGGCTAATAGGCAAAAAGGATTATGAAACGGGGGGGATAGACAGAGATTATTTACTACTTAAGCAGTTTAGGTTTGCAAACTGTTAATTCGTTAGAGTAATCAACCCTGGGAAGCCCATTGTCAAGGACTGATAAGGCCTTCCTCTCCTATGTTTCGCTTAAGAATTGTTCTTATCTCAGAGTGATGGGTTGAGATTTTTTTTTACAAAGGTATCACCACTTATCAAGGCCCAAAGGGCAATCGAGGATAAGGATTAAAGAGTGTACACTAGATAATTGGATAATGACTAGCCCATCAGCACTGAGAGGGTTAGCCCCCGCGACCTTGCATTTGTAGTTAATGAAGTAACTAAATTTGCAACTGGTTGGTTTGAGATGAAGGAGTACAGATTTTGTTAAAATATTGTTCATATGTTAGTTTAGTAATAGGTAAACTGTTAAAGTATGATTAAATTGATATTCGAAATTACAATAAAACCTGATGCTAGAACCAAGGATATTTAAAGACGATAGGTGTTATAATATATAGATTCAATATAGCGGCATATTTAGAATTTGAAATACAATTCAGTGCATATATATCTGGAAGTAAAGTATAAGCCATGGCATAATCTGTGTGTATAACTAAGTATACATAGAAATATGGATGTAATGTCAGTAGATACGAACGCATAGAAATTGTGGATATAAAGTATATTTCTGCTAAAGTGTTTCTGACTTCTAACAAGGAAAGAAAACTTCGCCTTTTGTGTGAAATTTGCATAACAAAAAGTATCAGCCTATTTTTATATTATTTTTGTATTAGACTATAGGATAAGGAATGGATAACTATTTTATAGCTAACTTAGAGGATAAGGATACACACTAATACATGCCTATCAAGAGAATCTATAAATGTTTAGTGGGCATAGATTTTTGAAGTATTAGCCTGCTAAATTTAAGGGTCGAAATCTAAGCCTCTCTCCAAAAGTAAGTGCAATGTATGTGGTTTTATGGCAATTTGGTTAGAAGAGCAATTGTTTAGTTTAAATTATTATATCTTGCTGAATACAACTAAAATACCAATTTGGATATAGAGTTTGGATATAAAATACACATTAGGATATAGAATTTTTATATAAAATACACATTAGGATATAAAGGGAGTTGGGTAGAATTTAGGTGTATAAGAACTTGGGATAATGTTTATTATGCAAAACAGATACATACAGCCTTCCAGGAAGCAAATTTCTATTGAATATATATTTTTTATACGTAGCATGCTAGCAGTGCCGTTTGCTCAGTTTTGAGAGAAACAATAAATGGGAAGTCATGGCTCGTTGTTCTAGTCAGGAACTAAGGCCAAGAAAAAGGTGTGCCAATCGATTCCCTGATATTGTAACTCTGCGCCTGGCTAATTAGATAAGAAATAAGTGTAGTACTTAGGCGATGGGCAGAGCTTATCTACTTCATTTTTTTATATAAGTTTTAAAAACCGTAGAAATTAGTGGTATCACGAGATCTGAGAATGTTGCCTGCTATGACCGAGAAAACCCGCTCTTCAGTATTTCGGCGAAGTGACCGATGAAAAGCACACGCGTTATAACTTTATAACACAGCGATCTGACATGTCCTCAGAGACATCACTTGAAAATGGGAAAAATGGGTTAAAATTAGTTATTTAGTTCACTCCTATGGTTGGAAATATATTAAGTATCATACTTAAATAAAGTTTTATCGTCGTTTCAATAAAATAGCATGACATATTCAGAAAGTTCCTTATAATCAGTTGGGTACATTTCCGACACGTTTCCCAGACCAGCAAGATCAACATGCCTCACTTCTAGATCTATTTCTGAAAACGGTTCCCAATAACTGTACAACAAATGCCCACAGACCACTCGGGAATGCTGATCACGCTGTGATAATGGTAGTAATCAGCCTAAATTATCGCCCTAAAACTGAAGACTCACTACTCAAAACAACGAGTTATTACAAAAAGGCTGATTGGGAAGCCATCAGGGAGCTCATCAGAGATGCCCCATGGCAAAATATATTTACTCTTCCGGCAGAACAGTGTGCAAATGAGACCACTGAATGGTTCAAAACTATTATTGGAGCACATGTTCCACACGGAAATTCTATAGCCAGCCCCACTCTTCCCAATGGTTTACTTTTGCTTGTGCAGCTGCCATTTGTCAAAAGCAGCATGCCTCAAACTCCACACTGAACTCGGTACACCACTTACTCCCTGATTTTCATCTGGAACAGACGCCACACTAGACGATTTGAAAATCACCCCTTCTCAGGTACATGTTATTATAAAAAAACCTAGATTCAACCGACATAAGTCCAGCTCAAACAAACAGAAGTTTATAGAAGCTAGAAATAATTGTAAGAGAGTGATAGAGACAACTAAGACAGATTACTCTGAAACCACCAGAAAACGTATCGAAGCACCCGAAAATTAGAAATTAGGAACCCGGGATTTTTGGAAAATCTACAACAGCGTAGTAAATAATGGACAGTCAACTATTCCCCCACTACCAAACAATCATGAGGCTGCTTGCACGGCAACTGACAATGCTAATCTGCTTGCCAGTCGGTTTGCCTCAAACTCCACACTGAACTCGGTACACCACTTACTCCCTGATTTTCCTCTGGAACAGACGCCACACTAGACGATTTGAAAATCATCCCTTCTCAGGTACATGTTATTATAAAAAAACCTAGAACTCTCAAAAGCATGTGGACCAGATCTCATCCCGGCTGTGCTATTAAAAAAATGCTCTGCCGAGGTTGCTCCAGTTCTGTCCAAAATTTACAATAAATGCCTTAACGAATCTTGTTTTCCCGTCTGATGGAAAACCGCCTCTGTGGTACCAGTCTTCAAGAATTCTGGTGAAAGAACTGACCCACTATATTATCGCCCCCTTAGCCTCCTCCCGCTTTTCGTCCAAATATTTGAGTCCTTAGTTAATCAAGCCCTAGTCCAGCACCTAACAGCTGCTAAACTCCTGACTGACAAACAATATGGATCCAGGCAAGCCCGTTCAACAGCAGATATCTTAACTGTAGTTTTTGAACGTATATACCGTTCATTGGACAAAACAGGGGAGGGTAGAGCGGTGGCTCTTGATATATCTAAGGCTTTTGACAGGGTATGGCACGATGGTCTTCTAAGGAAAATTAGATCATATGGAATCACTGGAAGAATTCATAATGTAATTAAATCCTTCTTAAGTAATAGAAAAATCAAAGTTGTCCTCGACGGTCGTACATCCAAACAATATGACACAAATGCGGAAGTACCTCAGGGGTCTATCCTTGGACCTCTATTATTCCTGATATTCATAAATGACCTCCCTGATAAAATTGTTTCGGAGATGGGTATATTTGCCGATGACACCACTCTCTATAACAGATATGAGGGGAAAACAAATGAACACATATCCAAGGATATTGCAGAAACACTAGAGGATGACCTCCAATCTGTAGTGGAATAGGGACAAAAATGGTTGCTCACATTCAATGCTGCTAAGACTAAGCTTGTTTCTTTCAATAACTACAAGAAACCTTCTTTACCACCAATAGCAATGGCCAAGAACACATTGCCTGAAAGTACTTCTTTTAAACACCTCAACCTAACGTTTACAGGGAAAATGAACTGGAATAGATACATTGAGAGCATTGCCAATGCTGCTGCAAGGAAGGTTGGCTCCCTCTACCGTGCTAGAAAACTACTTACGCCTGACAGTATCCTATACCTATATAATCCCATGTATGGAGTACTGTTGTCACATCTGGGGTGGTGCATCTGCTGCTTGTCTCTCGCTCCTGGACAGGGTTCAAAAGAGAGTCGCCAACCTGATAGGTCCTGAACTGTCATCTAGGCTTCAGCCTCTGTCCCATCGACGAGATGTTGCATCCCTCTGCCTGTTCTACCAATACTGTTATGGTGAATGCTCTGAAGAACTGCAAACACTTGTACCTCCCCGACGTAACTACCCCGACAAGCTACTAAGTCTCATCCCTTTACAGTAGAGATCCCTAGGTGCAAGAAAGCCTTTTACTCCAATAGTTTATTCCCCAGAACTGCGGGTCTTTGGAACTCCCTTCCGGGATTCTGCTTTCCCAACTGCAATGGCATGCAGAAGTGCAAGTGTAATGTTAACAAACATCTTTCTACTCTTCTCCCTTCATAATGACACCGCTTATTAAGTCCCTAATAGTAGCCCCCTGCTTCAAAGCGGCACTGTGTCTTGTTTGGGTTGAAAATTGAATAAAAAAAATAGAGAAAAATTAATTATATCGATTAGCATATTTAAAAATACTATTCAGATTTCTTAGGAGTTTGTTTTAAAAAAAGAAAAAAAATGTAGAAAATCAGATAAATGCATACAAAAAGAAAAAAGTTAAATTTAATTTAAGGATTTATATGAAATAAAGATTTATCTGAATTCATAGTCTCATAGACATGCGGTTACCCTTGGTGCTTACGTTTAAATGGTGATGGTGATACACTTTACTTAGAAAGGATATTGAAAGGGTGTTTACTTAGATATTAGGTCTTCTTAAGGATCAGGCAGTAATAGTATTTTCCTTCCTTCTGTCTAGAGAAAGAATGAAGAAAAGAGAATTAATTTCTGATTTTTAAATATTCTTTATAATATGATAGTGTATGCTGACGCTAAGCAGCAAATTACTAATATTTCTGAGAAAAAACGGTTGTGTTGATATAATAATAAGGGATTATATAAAATTACATTCGTTCGTTTCTGAATAACGGAACAGATTTTTAAAAATGAACAGAACTTGTAACATGTTAGATGAGCGGATAAACATAAAAATAAAAAAATGAATTTTGAAATGTCACAATAGTATTATTCCTAACGTGTGTGCGTTCATTGAGATTCTAAACAAACAGGATTGGAATACTGAAATAGTTATAAATCGTAACCATAATTAAAAATATATTTTTTTAAATAAGACACACACACGCACACACTCACACACACATACATATATATATATATATATATATATATATATATAAAGACAAATTGGAACGAAACAGTGGTCACTTTAAAAAAGGCATGTTTCGCTTTTCATTGGATAGCACCCTGTTTTCTTTTTTAAGACAATCTACTATGTGTCCAGTCGTGTACAATTCCCACCAGCAATATGAGCCTTCTTTCATGTCTGAACGAGAGACAATGTTCGACGACCAGTATCAAAGATTTTCCGCTGCATAACTCATGCTCTATACCGATACAATTTATGAATAAAGGAACATTGCCAGCATTCTGAAAATGCAGATTTAAACAAATCAACGGTTTAGGTCACAGCCTAACAATGTTTCCGGATACGGATATGGTCTGATTCACGTCACCCGGCGTGTTGCTACAGGCTTCAGCAAACGCCCACAAATCCAAATATACCAAGGCTTGCTTCAGAATAGGCTGCTACGAGTTTTAACTTTTCCACACTGAGTCCACCCTTTTACGATATGAATTCGACGAACAACTTCGTTTAATAATATGTCGGAAGCATTTTTGACTAACCTCCCACAACACCAAAACCAGCCTGATCGCTACAGTCCGTCAAGTATTCTCTTTGTTCCAACTGCGCGTTTGGGAAAGCCATGCATTCGTTCTGGCCCCGTATCAAGGCGATTATTATAGCTGAACGCGACTACATTGAATAGATGTCAGCGGTACTACAAAATAAAGTTATCTGAATTGATGCTGTCATTAGAAGTTTTAAAATAAAACTGCAGTATGGTTTTTCGAGCGACAAATTTATCGCTCCACCCTGTAACAAATAAATAACACACACATAGATATATACACACACACATATATATATATATATGTATATATATATGTGTGTATATATGTATATATTTGCATACATGCACACATCCACCCATATATATATATATATATATATATATATATATATATATATATATATGTGTGTGGGGGGGTGTAGATATATATATATATATATATATAGTAGAAATGGTAAGTAATAAAAACTTAAGAAAGTGCTCAATACTGTTGTATAGCAAATATGCGTTTTATTTTTTATTACCGCATCTTTCTGTTAAGTTACATTATTGTTTCAGCTAACCGGCCTTCACTCTTTCACTCTTTCATCCCATAACAACGAACATTTCTTTAAAAGTCTGAGGAAGCTACAGTCGGCCAAAAAACGGCCGGGTAGCTGAAATAATAATGTAACTTAACAGAAAGATACGGTAATAAAAAATAAAACGTATGTATATATGTATATATATATATATATATATATATATTAGCTGGCAACTCAGGGTTCCCGGTCGTTCAATACACTTAAATATGTTATTGTATTGCATGCAGATTGCATGTATATTATTATAGAATTAATCTTCTATTAGTTGTTTTATACTACAACGAATAATTGTACCGGTTTACAAATTCTAAAGAAAAATTATAATAATAATCTCGTTCGTAAATGTCACTCCTGATAAATATGTAGTTTTAAAATATGCAAACGAAAGAATGAGTTGCGGCGATTTCAAATGGTACCCCTTTTTATGTATTAAATCGAACCCATCAATAAAATTAAATAAAATAATAAGCGATACCAAGGCATGCACAGAGGGATCACTGGTTCTGTATTCTAATGCTCTACCACTGATATATGTCTCGTGATGTCAATATGCCTGTATTTTAAAAAATGATATGAGATTTTATTACTTACGTAGGAAATACTTCTTTAACATCTAGTTTTCTTTATTGTAGAAAGACTATATTTACGATCGTATTTTTTTTTGATTTTCGATATTTTTTCAGATTAATTTCTGTACTGAACCTGACTAAGAAAACAAGCGAAAATATTTTGCCTACATCCCATCTTTGCAAGGAGGAGATATAGATAAAATATGTTCGCTTGTTTCTTTTCCTTATAAGGGAAATATTTCCCATAATGTTTTATTGTTGAAGTGTTTTTTATTCAATAAGTCTGAAGAAAGGCTGTTCCTGTGAAAATGTTGAAACGGCATAATGTTTGAATTTTCCCGAATAGTATTGAATAATTGTAACTAACGATGCATTGCGCTATTTGTAGCGATCAACCCATTCTTTGAAGTCTTGTTTTTTGTTTAAACAGTATATGATAGCCTAATTATGAAATATAATTTTGTAGCTTACAGTTTAAGTCATCCCTTTTTGGGCTTATAATTTTTTGGTATATAAACAATTACTGAATTATATAAACCCAGTAAAATTCGAAATACTACAAATAAGACTATATATATATA
>NC_136482.1:58527879-58577879 GCF_053919585.1 Euprymna scolopes | reverse complement strand
CCTATATTCTGTCTGGTGGGAGTCCACTGTAAAAATCGGTTACATTTAATGGAAGTAGTAAAGTATACTCTCTCTAATAAATTCATCCTTCCACCGCCACTCACTTACACCGTTCCAGACCGTTCACAGGAGACATTTAAAACCGACCACCGGTTAGAATTTATCTAAAAACTGGACTGGACTACGCTAAAACGAACCGCGCTTACTTTGCCATTGGTTAGCATAAAACATAAACACAATTTATAAAGCATTTATTATAATAAAATTAGATTAAAACAGAACACAATCCGTTACCTGGAATTGAATTCACAATTACATTACTTCGATTTCGTTATAACCCGCGTGGTTAGAGTTTTATGAAAACCTGGATTGACATTTACGTGAAAGCACCAAACTTACTTTCATAAACACAACTTCCGTTTTGCTCTTTCCTTTCGTTCTTTCTTTCTTTCTTACCTTTCGTTGTCTTTTTCGCTTTTTTGGTGATGGTGATGGTGGTGGTCGTGGGCTGGTGGGGGTACTTTCCTATGTTTCTGTTTCTTTCCTTAAACATAAACACAAACTAAACGCTATACGTTATCTTGAATTGCATTACCGAACACATTACTTCGATTACTCGACTTCCATTAACTTTAGACTCGCGTGTGTAGGGTTTTCTAAAAATCAGAACTGCGATTTACGGGACGGCATGTTTAACATCGTTACATTTTCATTTTCATTCCTCGCTGTCAGACGATAATACGACTTCTTTTTTTTAATTTTTTTACTTTTATATTATGCTATGTTTCCACTAATTTCGGAATTCATACTCAGGGGACGGGTGACTTATTACATCAGTGGTTATTTGTTTATTATTTTTTTGCAATTTATTACTTTTTCCCCTACACATTGTCTGCAACGGATCGCTTACACAAAATAAAATATACCAAAATAATAAACAACAACAACAACAACAACAACCAATAAACTTAAACAAATACACAATTAAGAAAAAAAAATAATAATGACAATAACACCAGGAGATAATACAAAAACTATATCTGGGTAATTACTTTACCCTACCAAACTACATAAATAAAAACTATCAATTTTAATACTAACATGAAATACACATACTTACATTTTTCAGCTTACGATTCTTGGGGTTATTCAATATTGTTGCATTTTTATTCTTTCCGGTTTGCAGTAGAACCTCTCTTTCTCTACTTTTTATTTCGTTCTTTATTTACTTCCTTTTTTGGGGGGGGGCGGAACATCTACCAATGATTTTAACTCACATTTTCCATTGCGTCATGTACGAAATTTTACTTTGTTGTTTTTTGCGAACGCCAATATCATTCGGTTTGGCTCTAATTAATTCATGTTTTGTACTAACAAGGTGTTTTTTTTTTTACAATGTCTTAGCACTTCACTTTACTAATTAACTAGGAAATAGACACAGAAAACTTTATTTTTCACCTGTACAAATACTTCACTTTACTAATTAACTCGGAAATAGACCCAGAAAACTTTATTTTTACGTGTACAAATACTTTTTCCCCTTTGGCACATTAAGTTTACTCCGTACTCTTTCGAATACAATAGAAAACCCATAGGAAACCTACAAAAAATTTAGGATAAATCGGCTTGCACAACTAAGTCCCTCATTTTTGCCCGCCCAGTTTTGCACAGTTTACATATTTGGGCCCTTCTGTTTGCCGGACGGGCGATTATAACTTCCCCAAAACCGGGGTATTGGAAACATGCACAGCAATGTTTTTTTTTCAACAAAAATTGGACACTACAAGAACTATGATTATTTCCATTTTTGTCCGCAATCAATAACAAATAAATATACATCATTACCGGTTTATTTCGTTTGCAAAATACAGTCCAATGTTTGCATTTACATAAACTTTACTCCCCTCATATATTATCTACATCGATTCATAATGTGGTAGACTCATACATTTCGTTCATTAATGGAAACGTTGAATTCATTTCTTTCGTCGGTAGAAGAGGGGGGGGCAATAAAAACATAAACTGAATTCTGTCAGTTTTTTCTTTTTCAGTTGAAAAGTCAATCAAATATCAAAAGTCAAACATCAAGACCATAGAGCTCATTAGTTGAGTATATAACAATTTTTCACTTTTTACACAATACAATCTTTTATAAAATATGCCACCAAAAAGACTTCCCTTAGTCGTAATACAACAGCAATTGCAACCAGAAAAATAAGTCGACAATGGGAACATTATGAACAGTCTCAGGAAGACACTTCTGGTACTTCCTTGAACGAAAATGCAAATCAGG
The DNA here is from genome assembly GCF_053919585.1 of Euprymna scolopes. Lineage (NCBI taxonomy): Eukaryota > Metazoa > Mollusca > Cephalopoda > Sepiida > Sepiolidae > Euprymna > Euprymna scolopes. Next base: position 58,575,586 of record NC_136482.1, on the reverse strand, counting down.
ACTATGGGTCACATCAAGTTACTTTTGACCCAGACTTATATGAGGCGGACCAGTCGCACCCTACGGATATAAACACATATGTGGAACTTAGGGTTGCGCAAAACAGACAGGCTATATTAGAAGCAATGCAGAGACACACATTACGCACAACTGCTCCTAAATCATCTTTCTGGTTGCACGAAGGATGTACATATGAGGCTACACGTACTTATCAATTACGTTCAGATGTTCAAATTGGCACATTGAGTAGTGGGACACCTTGCAGACAATGCAAAGCAAAGAAATGGAATCGGGAATCACCAGGTATCTGTTGTTCTGGTGGAAAAGTTATTCTTCCAGATTTATGTATACCTCCTGAACCATTACGCTCACTTATTGATAACAATGCAATTAACTCAACACATTTCTTGAAAAACATCCGGAGTTACAATAACTGCTTCAGTATGACAAGCTTCGGTGCTGAACAAATACGTGAAGGAGCCTACATGCCGACATTTAAAGTTTGTGGGCAGATTTCTCATAGACTTGGTTCTTTGCTTCCCATCGATACTGGAAATCCACAGTATCTTCAAATATATTTCATGGATGATGATCAGCAAGAAGCTACGACAAGATGTAATTATGCTCCCAAAACAAAGTTAGACATTGTTCTTGATTTGCAAAATATGCTTCACCGAGAAAATAACTTTATCAAAAACTTCAAGATGGCTATGGAGCATGCTCCATGTGATGATTTCAAAGTAGTTATACATGCTGATAAAACTCCAAGACAAGAACATGAACGTTGTTTCAATGTTCCAGATGCACCTGAGGTTGCTGTTGTAATAGTCGGTCAAGAATTTCATCAGCGAGATATCATCTTGCATCGCAGAAACCATCAACTACAGCGTATTGCTGTAACACATTGGGCATATGATGCTTTACAGTACCCAATCATTCATTGGACAGGTCAAGAAGGTTATAATTTCTTTGTATGGCAGACAAATCCTCAAAATAAAGAGTTAGTAATAGGAAAAAATATCAGCTAATGCTTTCTACGCATTCCGAATTATGGTCCGTGACGACAGTTTTAATATTCTGATTAAATGTAGGAACCTATTCCAACAATACATAGTTGACATGTATGCTAAAATAGAGCATGAGAGGCTTATCTACATAAAAACTCATCAGAGGGAACTAAGAGTTGCTGATTACATTCACTTAAGAGATCCTGTAAATATTGATGGCAACATTGAAAATGTGGGTCGTTTGACCATACTACCAGCAACATTTACTGGGGGACCACGATATATGCATGAACGCACACAAGGTGCATTGGTCTATGTGAGAAAACATGGAACTGCTGATTTATTTATGACTTTTACCTGCAATCCCAAATGGCCAAAGATTGTGAATGAACTCCTTCCATATCAACAACCACATGATCGGCATGTCCTCATAGCAAGAGTTTTTCATCTAAAGCTACGTGTCCTTATGGATTTACTTACAAAAGGAAACATTTTCGGAGTGGTTGTAGCATATATGTACACTGTTGAGTGGCAGAAAAGAGGATTGCCACATGCTCATTGTCTTGTTTGGCTTCAGCAAAAATTGAGATCCTCTGACATAGACTCTGTTATCAGTGCAGAAATTCCTGATCATGTAACAGATCCAGTTGTACATGATATCATTAGACACAACATGATTCATGGACCATGTGGAACATTAAACAGCTCTGCACCATGTCTCAAATAAGGAAAATGCTCTAAGAGATATCCAAAGAAAGTTTTTAATGAAACTCGGTCAGATCAAAATGGTTACCCATTATATCGACGATTGCCTACTGATGCTGGAGGCTTTGAAACAACAGTTACCCTCCCTGGGAATGCAACGTTTCATGTAGACAACCGATGGGGTGTACCATACAATAAACCCCTTTGTAAGATTTTTAATGCACATATCAATGTCGAATATCGTAGTAGTGTAAAATCAATTAAGTACATTTATAAATATGTAAATAAAGGCAGTGATCAAGCTGTCTTCACATTGGAAAATAATGCTCATGGTGAAGTTAAGAGATATGAAACCGGCCGTTATATTTCCACTCATGAAGCCATTTGGAGAATACTTAACCTCCACATACATGCGCATCGTCCCACAGTTATTCACCTCGCACTGCATCTAGAAAATGGACAGCGGGTTTACTTCACTGAAAATAACGCAGCTGATAGAGTTGCACATCCATCTCCAACTACTTTAACAGCGTTTTTCAATTTGTGTAAAACAGACGCTTTCGCACGTACACTTCTGTATGCTGAAATTCCCGCTTATTATACATGGGCCACTCATAATAAAATATTCAAGCGACGCTTACAGGGTAGGTCAGTTCAAAGCTACCCGTGTGTTAAAAAAACTGAAGTTTTGGGCAGGGTATACACCGTGTATCCAACTCATTTTGAATGCTTCTGTTTGAGACTGCTTCTACATCATGTTAGAGGTCCACAGAACTTTAATGATCTAAAAAATATTAATGGTCAAAATATGAATACATTCAGCGATGCATGTGCTGCACATGGACTGCTTGATGATGATAACCACTGGGATGCTACATTACAGGAAGCATCTACATCTGCCTTGCCACATAATTTGAGACATTTGTTTGCTATCATGTTAACTACCTGTGCAGTATCTTATCCAACACGACTTTGGCATACACACAAAGAAGCATTAAGTGAAGATTTCCTTAGGGAACGCAATCAACATCCTGGGGCTGGTATAACTTTTACAGACAAAATCTTCAATACTTCTCTGGTTCATATTGAAGATATTACATATAAGATGAATGGTAAAACACTGACAGATTTGGGTCTTACCTCACCTGATAGATCTAATAAACATCCTATTGTTACTGCTTGGACACGTGAAATTAGCTATAAACCATATGAGCAAGCATCAATTGTTCGGGACGGTATTGCAAAACTAAATAGTGAGCAAATTCATGTTTTTCGAACTGTAGTTTATACTGTTGAAGATCAGCAAGGTGGCATTATATTCCTTGATGCACCAGGAGGAACAGGAAAGACATTTGTTACTAAGTTAATTCTTGCAAAAGTAAGGTCAGAAGGAAAAATAGCTGTAGCTGTGGCATCATCAGGTATTGCAGCAACCTTTCTTCCTGGTGGTAAAACAGCTCACTCCACATTCAAATTGCCATTATCATTAATAAAAGATTCTATTCCAATTTGCCATATAGAACGAGGATCATATTCAGCTAAAATTTTACAGAATTGTTCCTTGATCATATGGGATGAATGTACAATGGCACATGAAAAAGCATTTGAAGCTCTAGACAAAACATTGCGTGATCTCAAGTCACGTGATGTTGTCATGGGTGGCATCACACTTTTATTATCTGGTGACTTCCGACAAACGCTTCCTATTGTTCCACGTGGAAGTCCTGCTGATGAGCTCGATGGTTGCATTAAATTGTCATATTTGTGGAAGTACATCAAGACTGTAACCTTATCTACAAACATGCGTGCCCATCTTAATAGTGACCCATTGGCTGATAAATTTGCTTCCATACTTCTACAAATTGGAGATGGCAAAATTCCAACAGACAAACATGGTAAAATTGTAATTACTTCAAGTATTGGATCAATTGTTTCCTCACTCGCAGAACTTTGTAACAAAGTTTACCCAAATATAGCTGCAAATTATACTAATCCTCAATGGCTAACAGAAAAGCAATTTAACTCCAAAAAATGATATGGTACACATCATCAATGACCAACTGCTTGATGAAATTCCAGGTAAGGAACAAATTTACACTTCTCTAGATTCTACTGTAGATAATGACCATGCTGTACAGTACCCTACAGAATTTTTAAATTCCTTGCAATTACCTGGTATGCCACCACACAAATTAAAACGGAAATCTGGATGTTTAATTGTGTTACTCAGAAACCTTGATGCTGCACGACTATGCAATGGAACAAGATTATGTGTAACACGAATGCAACGTCATGTGATAAAAGCAGTCATATTGGTGTAGCTACAGGCGAATTGACATTTCTTCCTAGAATACCAATTATTCCATCAGATTCAACAATTCCATTTAAAAGGCTTCAGTTCCCAATAAAATTATTTTTTGTCATGACAATAAATAAGTCGCAAGGACAAACCTTGGCAGTGGTTGGTCTGAACTTAGCTTCTTCTTGCTTTAGTCACGGACAGTTTTATGTAGGATGTTCACGGGTAGGTTCCCCACACAATCTATATATATTAGCACCAGAGGGTAGAACATCAAACATTGTGTATCCAAGAGCTTTATACAAATAGGAAAGCCAATTCTCCCTTCTATTATTATTTATAGTTATTTTTTGCTGTGAATTATCAGCATGGCAGTCTCATAAGTATTGTCCACACTCCACCCATATTCCTGTCAGGTAAATGTTTTAAAACTCTGATAGGAAATTCTTATGGGAAGTTTCTAATCTTTTTCATTATAGAATGTGTACCTTTTTCTATTCAAAATTTAATTTAATACAACCGTTCACTTCTTTCATGTTAAGTTACTTAAAATCACTAAACTCAGTTGCAGTGCTCCATGGCATAGTGGTTAGCATGCCGGACAACTCACATTATATTTTCACATTCGCGCTGACCTACCGTAGTCTTTTTTTTTTTCATAAACACCTAAAATGGATTTTCTTGGTGGCCGAGTTGTTTACATCGCATGTTTTTTTTTTCACACTTAATTTTCCAACTTCGCCGCAATACTCCGGGTTTGATCCATCCTACTTACCTAACATCACTTTTTTTTTTAAACAATCCCCACCCCGGAAACAAACACCCGGGCAACGATGTTTTTTATTATTTTGTTTTGATTTACTCAAAAGCGCACACACCTCGAAACATCCGAGCAACGCCGGGTACCCCTGCTAGTGTTATATATATGCACACACACATACACACACACATATATATATGCATACACACATACACATATATATATGTATATATATATATATATATATATATATATATATATATATATATATATACACACATCTATTTCAGAAGCGGAGGACAATCTGTTTAACGATTTTTTGTAGTTTCATCGAAGGTTTTTATATATTCTCCATATGTTACATGGTGTTGCATTTGTTCCCCTAGCGATTTTTACTGAAACTTCTTCAGAGGTTTTTATTTGTGCTGGGTTTAAAACGTAAACGTAAATTGTAAACGTGTCGTTATTTATAAAAGTATACGTTTGGGTAGACATGATCAGTTGCAATTGTGCACTATTAAAATAAATGTATATGATTGCAATAGTAACAAATCTGAATTTTAAATGTATATTTTTTTAATAGTTTCTCAATCCGCGTGAATATCGCTCATTACGTTGTTCTACACTTTAATATATATATATATATATATATATATATATATATATATATATATATATTCAGGTGTGTACCGATTCATAAGTCGGTATTTGTGTGACATTTATTCCAATCCAGATTTGCACTGAGAGATATACGAATCAAATGTTCTTCATCTTACACAGAGCAGGATCGAAAATTCACTTCAAAGTTTTCAAGGCGGTATCTATTATGAGCCGCCACCTATATCTGTGTTTACCCAATTAACATACCCTGATTTTAGAACTGATGGATGTTCAATGATATTGTTTTCTTTTCCCCTCCTGTTCCTTCCTTCCCTAGTCATTTATAGTCATTTAACCGCGTTTGTAACTGAGTTTACCCCCCCCCTGTTTCGACGTTCCTCTGGAAAAGTGTCGCTTGAACACGTCTTGATAAAGTCTTTTTCCCTTACTCGACCTTATTTACCCCATTTTGTTTTATTTATGTTTTTACACATTGAATAAATGCTGAAGAGAAAAAGAGAAACGTAAAAACATATTTGTGGAGTGGATTTTGTGTTCTTTTCGTCGTGAAATCGTTTTTTTTCATGATATATAGTTTAACTATAAAAAAAACCTTAGCTATGTCTAATAAATGCCCTACTTTAAGTACTGTTAACACTTTTTATAAAATTTTACACACATAATAATCCATAGTATACATACATATATATATATATGTATGTATATATATATATATATATATGTGTATATACATATATGTATTAGCAAAGAAACCCTCGCCATTGTTGACCTGCGCTGTAGCCACCCTTTCAGTAAGTGGGTGTTGCAAGAGCAACTATAGCGTTAGGTGTTTAAAATTTGCAAACTATATCTTGAAGTCGCTGAAATCTAACCATAGACTTTAAAGCAAGTAGATTTTGTTTAAGTTAGCCTGGTATTGTTTAACATAAACTTGAAACAATTACAAAGAAACATTATGGTTAAAATGTGTTTAGTATCACAAACACATTTTTATCAAAGATGAAGGGCACTTTATGATATCATATAGTAATTTTTTTACAGTTGGCATGGTCCTCTTTCTGTGTGAAACATCCAGTGACAGGCACTGCATATGTGGGTGCCAGGGTTGTGTCTCAGCTCTAAGGCTTCTCCAATCTTTCTCTCTGTTTCTTTCTTTCCTTCGGTTGGCAATGCAAAATAATAACATTAAGAATAAAATAAAAAAAATCAGCTTGAAAGAATATTTCAGAGTTTGAATAAACCATTACTTCCGGAGAGTGTGGTCAACTCAGATTTTTAAAACCCGCTAGATCAGGGAAATGAGATATCCAGAAAAACCCTCGATGTTTGACTTTTGTCGTCTGACATTTTCCTAATCCGCTAATTCGAAACAAAAATCCAATAAATAAAAACACCATATTGTGACTTCCTACCTTATAAAATATTATGAATATAGTATATTCAATATACAAAATATATCCTGCTTTCTCACTAATTATTTCTGGAATTATATTGAAGCGGTTAGCTCCCCGGAAGGCTTACTCATTTTATCAGCTAGTTTTACATGGGTTACCTGTTTTGCAAGAACCAAATCATAAAATCAAACTCTGTTACTAATATTAATTAAAGGGAAATATATTACCACTTCAACATTACGATAATAATGCACGTAAATATTAAATAATGTTGAAAAATTCTCGGTAAATATCGGATGAATTCATATTTGCAAAATAGTTGTTAATCCGTAAAACATAGGAACTAAATTTATACATAAATTTATTGATAGATACTTTAACTATTTTTAAGCAAAGATTATGGAAGGTATATAAAAATTGCGTAAGTGTAGAACTGGACTGAAAACATTAAGTTTGCAAATTCAAAAAAAAAATGTATGGATAATTAAAAACAGATGAGGACCCTGAACTACTTCCCTTAACAAAATCAGATTTTATTTTTTTAGGAAATTACATGTGAGTATTTCGAAAAAATATTTTAGAATTTAGTGGGAGATCATTTTTAATATAAATTTATTAAAATGATCCCTCGTTTCTTAACAGCCTAACAGTTTTTGGAAAGAGTAACTGATCTTTAATATATGTCTAACCCCAAGTCTTACTCGCGACGTCGTAAAACAACACAAACTCCCCTTAAAAAGTAAAACATGTACAGAAAAGAAGAATGCTTAACCTTCTTGAACTCTTGAAAAAGCCTTAGAAATAAGGGTGTTACGTTACAGTAAATTGGGAAACACATTTAATCCCATTACCATTCCTAATTGAGTATGTTTTTGTCTGCTCTGAGTAATGAAAAAATTAAACAAAAATATGATTTAAATATTTGCCAATTTTCTAATCACTTCTTATTTATTTTTTTTTTTTATATTATGTTTACTCCTCCAAATAAAATGAAAGTAAGAATAATATATTTTCTGATACTATATTTTATCTTTTCTGACCTTGGTCAATGAAGAAGTTCTTCAAGATTGAGGATTAACAAAAATGTGTTGCCTTAATCCAGAGTTCCTCGTTTTGGACGTAGTGGGGTTTTCCCGATTAACCTTTGCTATCGTATAATCGTAAGAAGTTACTATTTTTTTCGTATTTAGAAAACTTTCTTTTGGTTGAGAATGTTTGCCAAAAAATGAATGCAATAAAGTCCTCTGAGATATTGGCATATACTGCATATTAGGAAAGATGGTTCCCTTTGACAAATATATGGTGGGAAAATACGTACAATCAGGAATCTTTGCTGTTTGGGGAGGCAAAAAACTAGGAACACCACAGTCATTTGTTAAAGTGCAGAAGAGTAAACAATCGAGAAAATGTAAACAATAAAAATAAACAAATACCTTATACCAAACGCAGTAAAATCAAGTATCATTTATACATGCTGACACAGAGTTTAGTTCCGTTTTATTTCATTTCTTTTTGCTGTCTTTACAACGATTTTTGATTGCTTGTCGCTTAGTCATTAGAAACATCATTTTTAATACTCGTATAAAATATACGACGACCATTAACTCTAAATTAGGGAGTGCAACTTGAACTTGGGGTCAGTGGTAGAATAAATCATTTGTTTACAGTTTGTGAGGAATTAAGCCTCCCAATCCGTTTACCGATAGTGACCATTTATTTTTTTAATCAGTGTGTTTCAACAACATATATTGGAATGAGAAATAAAACACAACTTAATTCCAGCGTGTTAAAAGTATTCAGATTGGTAGATAAATGCATTCTACTTCGTTTTTTTATGAGTATTTTGTGCTCTTGTTTCTTGATTTTTACAATTTTCGACTATTATTTTTTCTAAACTTTTTCGACTATTAAGATTTCTAAACTTTAATCAATAATATGGCCAGAAAAATCATGGACAGGAATATTTACGTAGCAATCGCGGTGTTCAATACCCACAAGTATAAGAACACGTAAGCACACAACATTGCTATTTGACCCCTTGCACACATGGAACAAAGGGTGATGTTACTTTTCCGCATGTAGTGATACAGCAAAGAGGCAGAAACGTTCAAGAACATCGTTATGAAAGATTTGCCTAGAAAATAAAATAAGTTGATTCTAGTTGCTTTTTTATTTGTTATTGTTGTTGTTTGTTTTCCCCAAAACAAGATGTAAATGAAATTCTACCACTAGAAGCGTTTTAATTCTCCATGGTGAATAAACGTGTCACGCATATGATCCCTAATACTTACCATGGAAAAATACTACATCAAACGATAAATTATTTTTTCTTTTAAACGATGTTATTTTGAAGTATTGTTTTCTCATGTGATGAACACAAACACACACACAGGCGCATTTCGCTTACATGCTTTAATGATTTTGTTTCTCTAAAAAAAATTACACTGGTCAACAAATTTTTATTTTTTTTCTTTGGCAGACCATCTAGGAGTGTTTTCTGGGGTTTTGTTGGTCGCTGATTACGAATATAACATTGGTTTTGCCATATTGGCTCTAGTTTAGAAGATACTGATAGCCCCAAATAAGCCTAAACTGCTAAAATTCTCCCTGAAATACTTCAATATAGAAGCAGTAAATAATAATTTTCTGATATTATTGAATCATTATAATGATTATGTATATATTGAAGTATTTCAGGGAGAATTTTTATATAATTATATACTGTAATTACTTAATAACATGTTCCATAAATATAGTTGCAGTATAAATTAAACAGTAATTAAGAATTTTCTTTTTAATTCCACAGTTGAACATGAGTTCCAGAGAGAAACTGAGTTCTTCTAGAAGATGTTGCAGATATGAACCGGATGTCTTTTGTTACATCTGTGGGCAGTATATGATGGCACAACAAAAGAGGAATATTACAGACTTTGTTAAGAGGGCGTACAAAGCATACTTCGATATGATACTTGGTGACCAAGACAAGTCTTGGGCCCCACATATGGTGTGCAAAACCTGTGTAGAAAGTCTCCGCGGTTTGACCAACGGTAAGCTGAAGTTGAAGCTTGCTGTACCAATGGTGTGGAGAGAGCCTAACAATCATTGTTTGTGGGATAGCAGAGCAAGAATCCAGCACTGGAGAAGGGAGAACTGGCCACAACGAGAAAGTCTCGAAGTCGGCACAGCCACGTCATTAATGAGCCTTTGGTACCCAGGGATAGAATCATCTTCCCTCCATTGCACATAAAACTAGGGCTCATGAACAGTTTGTTAAGGCGTTGAACAAGGATGGGAATTGCTTCAAGTACATATGCAGGCAATTTTCAGGTCTTTCCATCGAAAAAGCTAAAGGTGGCATCTTCGATGGACCTCAGATTCGAACGCTCATGAGGGATTCTGACTTCACTAATCATATGAACACGGTTGAGTTAAATGCTTGGGTGTCCTTCACAGATGTAGTGACAAACTTTTTGGGAAATCACAAAGCTGACAATTACAAGCAATTGGTCCGTAAAATGCTTACTGCATACGGAAAACTAGGGGCAAATATGAGCATTAAAGTTCATTTCTTGTTTAGCCACCTCGACATATTTCCTGGTAATCTTGGTGATTACAGTGAGGAGCAGGGAGAGAGATTCCATCAAGACATCAAAACAAGGGAAGAGAGGTATCAAGGCAAATGGGATGAGCACATGATGGCAGACTACTGCTGGAACCTTTTGAGAGACTGCCCAAAAGTTGCTCACAAGCGAAAATCGTATAAACATCAATTTTAGTTTTGTGAATAAAATATTGTTTTGTGTGTTCATTGTAACTAAGAATCTAGTGTATAATGCTTTGCATTAATTTATGATATATAACTGATTATGTAAATGTTTTTTTTTTCACTTGGAGAATTAAAATTCAGCAAATTTTTAGCAAATGTTTTGTATATCCTCGAAATCTATGAAAAGTGCTCAGTTATAAGATAAATGAAATGATGTTATATCTAACTTAACTTGTTAGATTGAGATTTTACACTGTCTTTGTGATTTAAGATTATCATAAAAATCAATATCTGACATTTATGCACTATTTAGCCGTTTTTTGTACGTTTAGCTATGGTCGCGAATGGGTGATTTCAGACAAACGACCCCCTGTGATATCTCCAAAACTAGAGCCAATTTGAAAAAACTAATGTCAGATTCGGATTCAGCGCCCTTGAAAACCCCAGAAACCAGTCTTACTTTGCCTGCCAAAAATATTGTGTTGACCAGTGTTATCGCATTGATTTCAAGGAACGTGTGACACTCTGTTCAGTAATTTTAGACTCCATACTATTATTACGAAATACTCATTAATCTAGTCCTGCATAAGAACACACATTACAAAAAATACGTACACTGGAATGACTGGAATTAATATTTCTAACACGTAAATAAATATTGTTATTTCGTATTAATACAGTGATTTTTAGATTTTCCATCATGTATCGTTATTTTTTTTAGATGTTTCTATATTTTTATTTTATGTATATGAAGATATTGGCTGATGACATCTTTCTATAAATCGATATTCTCGTTAAATTTACCATAACGGTCCCGCGGATACTCTACTACTTTCGACTTCAAAAGCTTGCTGCACTTAGTCCTTAAAATTAATAGTTCTCGATTATGAATTGGTGAACATCGACTCACACCCTTACAAATTAGATACTCTCGGCCAAAGTACCTATACGTGATAACCTCTCTACCACGTGAGTTATTATAAAGTGAATAAATCCTTTGTTTTTAAACAACATAGGCTCGAACGCCCCCACCCATAAATGTACTTAAAAATCGAATTTATCGCTGGTTTTAAGAATGTTAAGGCGAGGACAATGGCCAGAATCAAATTTTAATGTATGTTTCAAAGTATTTCAAGCACTTTTCTGTATTTTTTAATCCAAATGTGCAGGTGTGCGGATGTCAAATATCTCTAGATTTTCTAGTAAAAAAATGCTAGCGGGTAAATCCAAATTTTCCCCGCTAGGGTGCAAACAAAATCTTTTGGTTAAAACGTCAAGCAGCGGTTCGCTAGTCACAAGTTGAGTCGAGTAGAGTTCGTTGTTCACAAAACGAGATAGACTTCGACGTTCTCTATTCACAATTTGCATATACCACACGAGACTGCTAGAGATCTGTTTTCTTTTTTCTTTTCCTGCCTTTCAGCCTACTGTCGAGAGATTCTCGCCCGTTTCTTAGGAAGGTCTTCTCTTTGTCTATCACTCCCTCCTGATCTCCTGATCACAGAAATGGCAATAGGGAGGTGATCGCCGTCGCCGGGTGCTTCTCCGACGGGGAACGATACATGCCTCTTCTTCGCTTAAGTTCTCGTCCGAGGACTGGTGGTTGAAGAATAACGTTTCCGATGGGCTTCTGGTCGTTGATCGCGACGAAAGGCAATCACGCTCATTGGTTTTGGCCCCAACATCTGAAGCAGTTACTTCTGTTGTACTCGCTAGCTGTAAGCAGTGGTGTAGGTGCACATGCGGCCCGTCGTAGTTGCACCGCGGCGACGACCTCCTCATCGCTGGTATCCATCAGCACGGCACGAGCCCTCTCAAGAAGCTCTTTCAATGACAGCTTGTTCATTCGGGTTGAGGCTCACAAAAGTCCCTTTGCATGGCATCGAAATCCATACACGAAGGCTCCCATTATCGAACACTCTGGTGGTATTTCACCAACCAGGCGTGGAAGCCACTGCAAATCCGTCATAAACTTATCCACGGTCTCCGCTGGCCGAAGGTTGCGGGCAGTGAACTGTTCCAATGCCGCAAACGAATCCTTATAAAGGACACGTTTGATTTCTTCGAGGTAACCCCGTTGGTCTTCCGAGAGTTGCCGATACGTCTAACGAGCCGCACCCTTCTGTCGTAGCGGCATTACTCGCTCCACCTTACCTCGCACAGCTCACACGTTAACGCTACATCATCTAACCATTCAACCATTGGAACGTCCGTTGCTGCGCCAATGAACTCGGGGATGGGTCGAAGAGCCATGATTAGAATACAGCCGAAATAGCTTGTATCAGAAGTCTATGCATAACGCAAAGGAACAAAGGTTGGGTGCTAAAACGTCAAGCAGAGGTTCGCAAATCACGAATTGTCGTGTAGAGTTCATTGTCCACAACACGAGATACTATTCGCATGTCTTAAACGCATCTCCCGCTCCTCCCAGCGACTCGGCTTTTATAATATTTCTGTCACATTCAATCTACGCGTGACCGGAGGCTTTAAATCACAACATCCGCCATCTTGGTCCTCTTCTTCTTTCTTTTTTCTTTCTTTCAGCCTACTGCTGAGAAAAACTCGCCCGTTTCTGAGATAGGTACTCTCTATGTCTATCACATGAAGAGTTGTACGCACGCACACACGAACGCTAATATATATATATATATATATATATATATATATATATATGAACAGTTTTAAAATTCCTCTTATTTTTTTTCATATTTCGTGTGGCAATATAGGATCTTAATAAAGCTTACATGCGTATTACTTTGAAAATTCTCAGCGAGAACAAGCTCCGGATCAGTAGTAACTGAATAATATAATTTAGGTAATGGTCAATTAGTGACCATGTTTTTTAATATCTGCGTTGTCTTATTTGATTGCAAAATTTCGGAAGCGGAATCATCAACGAGCGAGATGTTGGGGTTACTAACTTGTTAGCATTGAGGGATAACGGTGGATCAGTTGTTACGTTAAACATTCTAAAACGGGTGTGCTTGTGTAGAAAATTGAAGCGTTTATAGTAAGATTTAGAGGATGTTCAGTATTCATATAAAATGTGTTTCGTAATTTCTATTTTTCTGGTTTAGAATAACGATACAACTCTTACCTTATAAAACGCTATATTTTAGTGTGTTCTTATTTTATTTTAAATGAATTTAACTTTGATGTTAATGCTATTCGGGTTGTATTATATTACTATTCGTGTTGATATATTTAAGTTCTGGAGCATAAAATTCATCTGATGCTTTACGCTAAAATACTTGATTTTATATCGTTTAGTTCGAAGAGTGATGATGTTTTCGTAAACGGGACTAGTTTAGAAGTGTTTTAGGACGGGCATTATAAGCGTGCTGACACTAACTATTAAATTAAAAGGCGAGGATTTAAGCTTATATGTTTTTTTTTGTAGCAGCTAGTGTTGGATGTATTATAGGGCGTATATATGAGAACGTCGCGGAAGAGAAATGTTTTAATAACATTAGGTCCATTTCCGTATAAAAGATCGAAACTCTTGCAACAATCCAGAGAAATAGTCACGTCTGATACTCAACAACGAGCTATCAACTGTGAAAAACATTCAGCATTTAAATATTTTGACAGACCCAACAGGCCAAAGAGATTTTAATGACTTTACATTTGTCATCAGCTCTCGCTGGATCTGCTTTATCATATTCACCATTTTATTTGTTTGAATATGTTTCCTTTCTTCTTATTCCTGTTTCCCTAGTTCTGTTATTTCATTTAATTCAACTTGGCAAAATTCCCCTTGATCTATTGTCATCTATTCATGCCGGAATCCTCAATCGATTGAATTTGAACAAGCTTTATTCACGCTGTCCAAGTTCAAACAATCAGCGAAGGTATATAGATGATCACACACCAGTTTCAATTCATCTCAAACGACCGAAAATACTGCATTTATCCTTCGCTAATATACAAAGAGAACGTTAGATATAAATAAATAAATAAATAAATAAAAATGTGTACAACATATCCCGTCAAACAACAAGGATATTCCATGAATGTCATACTCATCCAGATTTAACTTATTTTTTTATATATTCTTTTGTTTCTATTATATTTATCTTTGAAGTGCGTTTTGTTAGTGTATTATATTGTATCCGAATATGTCTAAGTCGCCCATATTTTTCTTCTATTAAAGCTTTTCTTGTGTGTTTTATTGGATTTTAAGATGCAGTATTCGTCTATTAATTGAACTTGCTCTTTTTAATATATCGTTGCACATCACACATTTTATGTTATGTTTACTATTCTTATCGTTGTGTGTTTTACTTTTGCTGTTTATGTCTTTATTTATAGATAATAGTGGAAGTTGAGTTAATGAACGTTTGCATTATCTACGAAGTTTTCCTATACATTTAAACAACATACAAAACACAGAAAAATATTCGAAAGTTTCAGGATTGATTTATACGAGATAACCATTTAACTTACACCATGTTTGGTTTGCTGCAATTTGTACAAATAACTAACCTCAGTGAGAATTTCTATCTATTATGTTCAATGTGTCTATGCTTTTGTTTAGCAGAGTTGCACGACGAATAATAGCGAAGCTATTGCTTACCTCCAAACTATTAAATGATATATTAAAAATTTAAACTTATTGTTTTATAGACAAAATAATATCAAACTTGTAAACGAAGATGAGTGCATTTAACATCATTATTCCAACGAAAAATAAACAACATAAGCAGTTCACTAAATAACATACATTTATAAGAATAAACTGATACAATCTACATTTGGTTCTTTAATATAGTTCATATATATTTTAATGACAAAAAATACCACATTAACAATTGTTATTAAGGTTTAATTTATGTATGGAACATGATTTTTTACTGTTATAATAAGAGGTTATTTATAGCAACCTTTTAAATTATGTATTCTCTAAGCTATTTTCTAGCCGCATCTTATTTTTTTAATGTATGTGTATTGGACGACGGTTTGATTCTAATATAATGTAATACGATAAATATTGTTATTACACGGTTTTATCATTCGAGTTTTGAATCTCTGGGTCAGGTGGGCTTAATGGATATATATATATATATATATATATATATATATATATATATATATAAAAATCAGAGCGCTCGATTCTTGGTGTGCCAGTTTGTATATATATATATATATATATATATATATATGTATGTATGTATTGTATTGTATTTTGTGTACAGAAAGTTGTTAGATGAGACAATTATTATATATTTTTCCGGTATGTTTGTAGATTGGTCTGTCATTGTGGCCCCATAAACAAGGGATTTAGCTTTACAATTGCCCTTCAATGGGCAACAATTTTTGGTCCTACAAAGGCAGCCTGCGTTATGTATCTTTTTTAGTTCCTTGGATATGATCGACTTGATTGATGGAGTTGGTGAGTAATTTATTTCGCAGTGTTTCTATTAAAAATTTTAGCAGTTTGTGTGTTTTTCTGGAAAATGCTTATATAGAAGTCCAAGAAAAATGTCTTACTCAAGTTTTTGTATTCAATGAGAACAAAGGTCAGAACCAGATTATCTTCTGTCTCCTATTTCGTTTTTTTAATTTTTCTTTTTTATCCTCGGTGTGTTGAAATTGTATACTTTCTCTGAACCCACTTTTATGTAGTGCTTCGTAATAATATGGTGTTGCTTGTTAGAACACTTCAGCGTTAAAAGAAAGTCCTGAAAATCTTTTGCTAACGTTTGTTACCATATTTTCACACACTTTGTGTGGGTGGAATGAACCCTTATTTATGTAGATGCGTTTTTTTATTTAGTTTGTGAAAGGGTTTATGCATTTTTTCTCTCGAGATCTAGAGTTGCATCTAAATCTTTACTCTATCTAATTGTGTGTTTATGGTTATTTTGAAGCCTAGTTCCTTGAAAAACTCAGCTAGGTCCTTCCTAAGCCTGTCCGGTGTACATCCATCGAAGTCATCACCCCTATATTACCCGAAAAAGCGGTCTGGAAATTTATTTTTCATTTCCAAGGCTACATTAAATCAAAAAGGCATTCACCCACATGTTTACTTCTTTTCATTATTTAGAGCATATTTATCAAGTTATTAAAATATGGGACTGAAAATAAAAGGAATATTACAGGATAATTATACATATATATATATATATATATATATATATATATATATATATATATATATATATAATTTGATTGCAAACATTCCCCCTCTGGAAAAAAATTCCAGTAGGTTTGCAATAACAGATGCCACGTACACATCTATAATGTCTGAATCTATTGCCACCATTTTATGTAACTTTTCAAGGGTGTTCAAGTCACATTTATTCGTTTTAATAATATCCTATCTTACTTTCATTGAGCGACATAATCATGATTGCCAAGATCCATAAGCCAAGTAGTTCGTAATTTACACCTCTACCTGAAAAGCCTTCCCGCTTTCTCACTAAGGACCGAGTAATTATATAACCATTATAACTATACTGACTGGGCACTCTTATCAAGTAAATTAAACACTCAGACACATACATCTATCGTTGCACTTTACTATTAAAAATGATTTCTCCCTAACTATATTCCGCCTATTCCCATTGGTTGCTACTATGGAGTTCTATTATTTATATTTTTCTTATTTGAAAGTTAACTTTGTTTTGGTTGGGATAATTGCGAAAAAAAAGAAAATAATTGCAAAGTGTGAGATTTAGAGGGGGTGACTTTATATAAATGTCCACCGAATCTCTTAATAAAAGACATTTGTAGTATCCCCCTATATTCATCTGGCACCGAACCTTGATTTGAGTAAATAGGCAAAAAAATAAAGCATTCTTATAAACTTTCAGAATCATAAAAAACATGTTTACACTCTAAGCCTAAATTATGTCTAGATAAATTATCATTTTCATTACCTTTTATTCAGCTTGTATTTGACTAAATTTACGGCAGTTTTTCGTACTTCATTTGTCTGTCAACTAATTTACGCCGCTAAAGTACAACATTTATCTCTATTACTTTCTCTACGGATATACTTATTCGTTATATAATAGATTTTATTTTATTTTTTTACTATAGTTATTTTTTTAGTTCACCTTTTAAAACTCGTTTACCACACTGCTCAGGCATTACGTTTTTAGGCATTTCTTATCATTACCATTAACTACACTCTTTTTTTAACTGACGACTTCTTTAAGTTTCAGACTCTGTTGAATAAGAAAATATATTTAAACATCGGCGGAGACAAATGGTTTTCGAGATACAATGAGATGATTTATGCACTGTAATTCACTGTTCTCCCACGCGTGATAAAATAGTGTACTTCTCTCCGCATGATCCTGTTACACACACCCAATTTTTGTGGTGTTATAGTCTTTGCGAGTGGGTATGCTGACAACATATATCATGGTATAAATTGGGGAAAATACATAGGCAGTTTCCCCATCATAAAATGGGGGTTCTATTCCGAAAGCAATTCTCACCATGGCGAGGTTGGACGTATCTATTCCATACGATATTCTTAACATGAGTAGGTTACGGGTGTGTATTCCGAAGCGTATTCTTAACATTAGTATGTTGGAGATTGGCCTCCAGCAACAGCTGTAGTTTTATTTTTTTACGAGTAGGAGGCATACATCAACCGAGCAACGATGGTTAACGGATTGTGCTAGTTTACAAAAATATTTCAACAGAGCATTACTAATTAAATGGATTTTTTGAGCAATATTGAAAAATTGCTTTAACATCAATGAACAGTTTTAAAACTTTTAAATCTATCGGTCAATAGTGTTACTTACAAATATGTAACCTGCAGGAAGTTTAATAAAGTTAAAAAACGTACTATAGTAAATTCCTCTGAGTTCAGGCCGTTTATAAAAATAACTTATAACATCTAAAATAAATAACGTTCGCCAAATAAATTAAAATAAACCATGAGTATTATCTACAAATATGTAAAACATATAACGAAACTGCAATCAATACAATAAAATCAATAAAATAAAAGCGTCGTAGAGTTGCATATAAAAAGTATTTTGTTTAAACGAACACAAAATACGGGTGGAGTTAGCAGGGAAAAGCAAAAACACATATTTAGTCAAGTAGCAACTAGGATTGACAAATACGAAGATACTCTGATGTTACCAATTTCAAAATATTTTAATTCCTGTGTTAAAACATAGGAATAACACATTAACTGAACTTTCGCGACGTAATTGGGTTCTAACTCATACATCAAATTTCAAATGGATGGCTCTATTGGATATAACGCATAAAACATATTTATAAATCCACTCATCATCATCATCATCATCATCCTCATCATCATCATCATCATCATGCAGTCCGTCAGTCTTGATAATGACTTGTTGGAACCTCAGTGCTTCATCCCTTGGTGTTGGTGTTGTTTCATTATATCACAACATTACTTTCCACATTGGCTCAAAATTTGCAGTATCTGTTGCGCATCAGATAGACACCCTTTGAACCTCCAATGGAGCGAGCCCGTGATGACTGGCAGCAGAGGAAATCGCAGCTTCTGGCCGAAAGTATGTAAGCGAGGTAAACAGTCGCGCTTTCGTGTCCGCTACTACACCTTTTCTTTCTGGATGCCATAGCATTTTAAGGAAAACTTCAAGGCAACAGTAAGATCTGAAGTCAGAGTTCCCAATTCTTAGCCTGTTATATGGCCCACAAGGCAGTAGTGTTTGAATTTGGTATTGGTTCCCCTAGTCTTCGCCCAACCAATAGCACCCACAAGACAGTGGGGTAGGGGGTGATAGTGTGTCAGGACATGCCCACATATCGGTAGGCAATAACGCCACACGTTATGAATTTGCTTATCAGGAAAATGATATATGAGGTGCGAAATGTTATTAGAAATAGAGCAAAAAAGAGCGACAGCTACAGCGTTAGCAAGCAGAAAACTGATATTGGAATATTTTGAATTCTTATTTTTATGTTTATCTCGTTTTCGAACTCACTGCTTTCTAATTAAACTGATTACTTTACTTACAAGTGGATTAGCATATATCAAACTACTTTCGAACAGTAGTTGATAACATCTGTAAGATTTTGAATTTAACCGAATGTACGCGATAAGAACTTCTCATAGTTATACTTTATGTGCAGTAAATTAATGCAGTTATATGATGTATGTTCTCTCCTTTTGAATGCCTCCACGTATATGAACTTTATTATACAATCATTAATCTAATAAAAATAAGTGCAGACACTTAAATATACTGTGTATCATTTTATTGCGAGTGTTTGGCCGGTGCTTTGCACAGCAAATGTATAAGCGTAAAACACGAATATAAATGCTGTTTAAATTGTCGTGTTATGAAAAAACGAAAACTAAATATTAAATATAATCTCGAGAAACTGAAAAAATCTAAAATAATTATTTACTTATACGATAAGCTCCATGGATCATTCATATTATTACCTATTAATTAGATGCTTGGTTTCAAAGTGACGCAACGGATGGACGATTTCTGCATCTATGCTGTGCTGTAAAGCGAATAATTTCAAAGTTGTGCGTATGCTAAAACAGCTGGTCTTAAAATAAAAAAGTCTCTTAACAATAAAGTTAATAAATTAACTTTGGTTTATTTAAGTTTTGCTTACAATAAAATGGGTGCACAACTGGCGTATAAGAATATAAAAAAGAAATGACTACGAAAATGTGATGCAGAGAAAATTATGAAGAAGACTGTAATGTCTATCCTGCTGTTATAATATCTACAGTAAATTAGATAATACCGACCATGTCGTATAGCCGTCTGACTATGTATTTGGCCACAAGTGAAATTAACGTATCTCGTTTTGAGGAAGCACGCTTATGTGAGAAGCTATTGTGTCTGAGTTTGGCCTCTTACCTAAAATGGAAGACTACGTAAGAGCCGGTGCCAATGCTGCTGGTAAAATAGTCTTTGAATGTCTATACTTTGAATTAATTACACGCATTACGCAATCCCTGCAAATGAAATGAGAGCATAATAATCTCATAATTTGAAGTAGTATTGCTTATATATATATATATATATATATATATATATATATATATATATATATATATATATATATATATGTATAGCAGGTTCTAAAAAGGATGTCATCTTTTTCAACCCAATGTTTCCTATTACCTTCGAGGATTCTTTTGAACCCGTCACTAATCTATCGTTTTTTTCATTATAGTTTCTTAATTGGGCTTTTATTTGTGGTCAGATCCCTTGTAGATTATTCGTAGCAGGCACCTGCTTTTTCTACAACAGGTGTTAATTATTATCGTTTTTATATATCAATTTTTAAATGTAAAGATAAAATCCATGGGCAAGGTATATTTCTTACAACTGCACAAAAAACTCTAGCATCGCTGTTGCAAATCCAACATGTACAAGTTTCTGTTCATCCCTGTTGTTATATAAACATTAAGAAAGTGTTAGAAATACTGATAATATATGTGTTGTCTCACAAGTCACCTGCCACTAATTAATGTTTATCCTAGAGTTGCATTCGGACATTGATAAGCAGTAACTCACCCTATTAAAATAGTGATATACCGTAAAACACGAAACCAAAATACTTTAATATGATCGAAGTATGTGCACCTATGTAAATTTCTGACGATTTAGTAACGTTTAAATTTAGTATTGATGTTGGTAGACAAATTCCCCATAGACAAATATCAAATAATTCAACATCACTCTCGTCTAGATGAGCTTTTCACAAATATGATGAATCGCGTTTGGCATTTACCATCTGTCAAATATGTGCATTTTACTTGAAAGGAATTTTGTTTGTCAAAACCAAAAGATGATACTTGGCTATATAATTTATTTTTAGTTTATCCCGATGAGTGAAAACGTCTGCCGATGACTTTAATCTTCCGAGACATATTATAAAGATGACAGAAGTTTGGCAGATTTTCAACGTTTGAACTCATCTGAATAAATAGAAAAACTAACATAATATGATAAACCTATACAGAAAAACTAGAAAAGTAATAATATTGATGGAAGTGCTCACTGAATTTCATCGTTTTATTTTATCACATTTTTTCTTTTTAAAGAAAACACATTGACGTTAAAGAATTAATTTGTTCTGTTGATTCCAAACATCTAAATATAAGAACGTACTAGGTTCCACGGAAAATGTTTCTTATAAAGGCAAACAAAATAGCTGCGACCCACCACAAAATTGATAATAATCAGAATACATGGCATGTTTTGGCATTTATTAACGTTTAGGGGAAGTCGGGGTAAGTTGAGCATAGGGGTAAGTTGAGCCACCCCCTTTTAACCACAATTGACTAAGCCAATCCAAGTTTGTATGCAATCTATAAACAACTGATCACGTGACTTTAACCTCCACCATTTTGTTTTGCTGAACCAATATCGGAGGTTGATGCAGTAAAAGAAAATCATATTTCGTGCCAAAAAAGTAAAATAAAGCGTTACAGAGGTGAATGCATGTTTCTTGTGTGTAGTAATAGTTTGATTAGATATAATATGTGGTAGTTGTTTGTTCAATTACTTGTCTTCATACCTGTAAAAGATTTTTACATTCACCACACATGAGATGCATGCATTTGAACAGACAATCCAATGAGGTCAGACTGGGATAAGTTGAGCCAATGCTAATGGGGTAAGTTGTGCCACTGGCTCAATTGCCCCATATGTCTTTTTACACGTTTTCACGAAACAGATGAATGTGCAACCACATCAGTAGGCCTGTTATAGAGTGAATTCAAAATGCATGTTGTATAAGTTACATGCTCTACTTGTATAAGAATTAGATCTATGGGTTACCTGGTAAATGTTTAAGATGTGTAAGCCGTGCTTGGATAGGAATTTGCATGCTGTACAGGCGCTTTGTTATTCTAATAATAATTATTATTTTTATTATTACTATTATCATTATTATTTTTAACATTATTATTATTATCATTGTAGAATCAAGAATGCACTTACCTCCTCTCTCCACCATTATGGACTAGCCTACAATTAGTCAGGCATGGTGGGTTATTCCATTTGGAGGCGCCTGATTGGCTAAACATGCCAGGAGAGGCAGGTGCCTCTCTACAAATGCCAGCTGTTCTGGTATTCATTGTTCAATGTTCCAGACTTATGCCAGGAACTCCACTGAATCAACTAGTTCACTCTAGTAATATTCTACATCATTATCGGATTTATTGTGTTAACTTCATTTTTCTTTTTTGTGTGTTTCACAGAAAAAAAGCCCACCAGACATGTGCCACTACGTGCGAAAGACAAATCGTGGACAAACTCCTACATACGTTATGGAATGGGCTGCTGCCGGTGTTACTGGAGATCAGAGTGTGAGGAGTGCTGCAAAGGACTTTAACATGGATCGAATGACACTGAAGCGGTACATGGACAAACAAGACAGTCAACCAGCAGGGACTGCTTACACACCTGTTTCCTTACGGCAATTGGTTTTTAGTCCTGAAATGGAAAGAGATTTGGCTGACCACGTGAAACAATTGTCAGACATGTTTCATGGTTTGTCATTGAGAAGATGTCGCACACTGGCATATGAGTTTGCTAAAGAAAACGGTCCCAATCTGCCACCAAGTTGGGATCGTGAGAAAAAAGCAGGACATGATTGGTGGTTAGGCTTCAAGAAGCGCCGGAACCTGGCAATTAGAGTGACAGAAGCAACATCTTTTAGGCGTGCCACAGCCTTCAACCACCCAGTTGTTGATAAATTTTTCAACAACTTGAGTCAGATAATGGACAATTACAAGTTCTCACCAAATGACATTTACAACGCTGATGAGGCTGGGTGCACCACCGTTCAAAACCCTGGAGTCGTTGTCACAGAAAAAGGAAAGAAACAAGTTGGTTCAATCACCTCTGCTGAACGCGGGGAATTGGTAACGGTGGTGTACACTGTGAGTGCAATTGGATCAGTTGTGCCTCCTATGTTCATCCAGAGTCCACTACAGAGATCACTTAATCAGAGGTGGACCAACACAGTGCATAGGGAGGGCAATACGAAATGGCTGGATGAATGAAGAGGTGTTTGTGGAATATTTAAATCACATCATCAAGCACACCAGATGCTCACCAGGAAAGAAAATCCTCTTAATCCTCGACAACCATGACACACACATTTCTTTGAATGTTGTGAACACAGCAAGATCTCATGGCGTTGTCTTACTGACCATTCCACCACACACTTCCCATCGTCTCCAGCCGCTCAACCGGTCAGTGTATGGACTCTTCAAAACAGCGTACAACAGAGCCATGGAGGGTGGCTACGATCCAATCCAGGGAAAACAGTAACAATATATGAAATCCCAGCTCTAGTGAACCAAGCCCAGATGATTGCCATGACACCATTGAACATTGCTGCTGGATTCCAAGCCTCGGGCATTCATCCATTTAACCGGGACATCTTTAGTGAAATTGACTTTTCCCCTTCTCTTCCAACTGACCGTGAGCAAAATGTGGCTGCAGAAAGCCTTGAGGTAAATTCTACTGTGGAAGATGCAGAACCATCAGCTGAGGTTCCTGGAGCAGTCTTGCCCGTGCACAGTGATGATGTCCGACCACAAAAAGAGCAAGAAGATGATCTTATGCAACCATCTGCATCTGGGTCTTGTGTTTCATCTAGCTCACATGATGTCATGCATCGTCCATACATTTCACCATCTGTAATTCAGCCATTTCCGAAAGCAGCACCAAGAAAGGCAAGAAGAGGTGGTCACAAAAAGGGCAGCTCAAAGATTTTGACTGACAGCCCTGAACGACAGAAGCTGATAGCCCTTTCTGAAAATAGAAAGAGGAGCCTATTAACAAAAACAAAGCAGTGTTTGTTCAATGCGGGTGGGAAAAAGTCATGTCCCCTGAGATCTAAAACCCCATGTTCAAGTGACACTGATGATTCAGATTTTGAATTTGATGATGTGTCATCAGATAGTGATGGTGATATTGATCTGGATAGCCCAATAATCGAAGGTGACTTTGTGGTTGTCAAATGTGCTGACAAATCACGAACTGTGAACTATATTGCCCGGGTTGACACTCTCAACGGGGAGGACTTTGAGTTTGAAGATGTTTTCCTTCAAAAAGTTGCTGGGAAGGTAGGAACGGACAAGCCTGTGTTTGTTCCAAACCCAAAGGACGAAGTGGGTTTCAATGCAGAAGATGTTGTTTACAAGCTGCCACAGCCAAATAGTGTTGGCAGTTCTGTCCGTTGTTCTAGCCAGCTCGTTTTCAGCTGTGACTTGTCACAGTGGCAACTTCATTAACTTACTTTCAGATATATGTTTCAAATTTTGTGCTGGTTTATTCGCTGTAATTAACATTTCTACTTCATTATTATAATTTGTTTTATAACCACAGCAACAATTTTTGGCTTGTTCTTTCTTTATTTGCAACATATTTTTGCGTGGCACAACTTACCCCTGTGTGGCACAACTTACCCCAGAGGTTGGATCAACTTGCCCCATGGTCGGGGCAAGTTGAGCCATTTGATATGCATTTTTGTAAAGCACATGGTCGGTTTAGGTGTACTAACAGAAAACTGCAACTTGTTTCAAAATGTTCCCAAATGAAAGAATTTTATAATAATACACTCATCTTTGCAAAATAATTATTCGTTTGGGTTCTGAAGAGCCAAAATGGAAAATTGGCTCAACTTACCCCGACTTCCCCTACATATAGCGACATAGATTCAAATAGGTAAACCCCAATAATAAATATTATATATGTTTTTATCTATGTATGTGTGTATCTCCCTTCTCTCTTCATCTCTCTTTATTTATCTCTCTCTCTGTCTATATATATATATATATATATATATATATGTATATATATATATATATACACACACATACACACATATATATATATATATATATATATATATATATATATATATGATAGGGAACTAATTTTATGTCTGTGGATATATCTCTGTCTTCCTACCGGCTAAAATATATTAGGTAAGCTACGATTACCAATAAAGTGTTTACTCCATACTAATGAAAATGAATTTAGCATGAATTAAAAGATCATAATGATTCCTATTTACCACTGAGCTACGTCGGTGGGCGATACTCAATATTACAGTAAAAGATAATGGTCAATAGAGAATTTTATTTTACGAAAATAACCACGATATATTTTAGATAATAAGAAACGGAAATTCTTTGTGTATAGATACATATGTATACATATGCACACATATATGTTTACACGAACTGAATCCGTCGCTATTCATTTCATTAATCCCTGCAAGCACTTAGCTTGAAAATGCTGCCGTGAAAGCTGACATAGTCATATGGAATACGTCAGAAAGAGTTGCGAGCTTAGTCGATATTAATATCCCTAATGATGGAGGTCTGAACATTTCTGAAAGGGAGGAACAGAACAAATAGCAAGGTTCCATGTATTATATGAAAAGAATCTGGAATCTTAGGGAGATATCAATCATACCAGTTATTGCAGGTGTCAGGCGAGTTATAAAGAAGAACCTGAAGTACTACATAACTAATATTCCTGGTAAACCAAGTGTAAAAGATATCGAGACAATTGCCCTTAAGGAAACAACGAAGATACTATAAGAGCTCTCAGTTGGTTTCAATAAAAAAAGCAGGGCAAGGTCGACAGCTGGTTTGGCGGCCCCATACCCAATGTTACAATCTTCAAAGGAAGAAAATTTAACAAAAATACTTCTGTACTGAGCAGTCATTTACATGTTGTAGCCAAGTTCCAATTTTTGCAGTTATAACTAGAACCCTAAAATGTGACCAAATAGGATAGACGAACTAGAAAATAATATCGGCTGTCATGTTGTGTATATTAGATGTATAGATTAGAAAGGATACAACATTTAACTGTACATCTTCAGGAAAATATTTGGAGAGTTAATATATTAGACAGAAAGCTTTTAGTCTCTATATTTGTCTTAAAATCACTCGTTTAACTATTGTGTTTTCCCTGGAATACCAGCTTGGATGAACGAACTATTTCTCTCTTTGTGTGTCTCTTCTCCTATTTTTTCTAGTTTTCTCTTTCTCCAATAATAATCTTTCTTGTATTAAATGGGATGCACATAATTATTAATTTTGTTGCTGTACGATCTTTTAGGTTGGAATGCTAACATTAATATGAGATTTTCTTATTACAAATGCCAAACGATTGTCAAATTTATTTAATAATATTGGTATTTATTAAAAATAGAATTTCATATTTTTTTACAAATTTTCAAACAGAAAAATATCTGTATTCAGGAAATGCTACACAGTTTTTTTTTAATTTTTTGTCTTTGTTTTACTCCATATTATATGCCATGCTGATGCTAACTCTGGAGTTGAATTGAAATGTTTGGAGTAAAGTACACATAATGTATGTTTCTCCGATTACACATTTTTGGCGTCTGTCAAACGTGAGTGTAATTAATATAAATTCACTGTTTGAAACACAGCATAATTGTTTATGATTTAACGTACGAAACACAATGGTGTGAGAAGCTTTAAATAAATATTTTTAGTTATTAATATATTTTTCTTTAAATTTTGCATTAGTAATATATTCACTTTAATAAAATTGAATAGTTGTCATTTTCTTTTCTTTTTTTCGTCTTTTCTTTTTTCTCTTATAAATCGTGGTGATGGCAATCCCTGGAATTACTTGGAATGTATGGATATTACAAAACGATGTTTTTCTCCGATTATAGCTTTTTGGTGTATGCCGAACGCATCTGTAATAAAAAATAATATGCTCTTTGAAACACTCGAGATTTAACGACTAGAAACCCCAGTGTGAAATGATCAATACCTTTTTTTCTATTTATTAAAAATAAAATTGATAATTTCTTTAAAAATTCATAATAGTAAAATCTTCATCTTCGGGAGAGTAAACGGTGTTTCTTTTGTTTTTTTTTTAATTCTTTTTTTTTTTTTTTTTTGTAATGAGTAGCACTATTTATTAAAACAATTTTACACTCGTTAGGCCTTCAGTTATTCTCGTGTATTCCAAACAGTGAATTCCTGTTTATTACACGCACGTTCGACAGACACCATTAAACTGTAATCGAACAAAAGAAATCATTTTGACTCAAAACATCTCAAGTGATGTCAGGAATATCACCACAAACTTTTCTGATTTTTGTAGATGGGGGTTTGTTATTCGTATTATTTGGATTTACCGGGCTACTGTTCTTATATTCAGTGTGATTGTCAAAACGTTTCGGTCGATGTAACCTGCGACCTTCTTCAGCTGTATCTTGCCGAACTCGGGAATGTTTCTGCCGAACTCCAGAATTTGGACGGAATTTCTAGCGATACCCTTTGTTTACTTCGCGGAGCTTCGCAAGGACGCCTGGCGCCGTAGTTAGAGCAATTGGAAAATATATTAAAAATGTGATATTCTCCTGGAGATTTAAGGTTGAATTGCTAAGCATGTAGAATCGCTATCAATAATGCCTGACGGAACAATAGCGCGCAACCACCGTAAAGTAAATAAAGTTTTCCGCTTGAAATTCAGACGAAATTCCGATTCAAATAATTCGCAATATTTGTTTATTAATTATAAGCACTCAATCAATTTACTGAAATAGAATACGTATTTAGTTTCAAATCATTTCAATTGAATTATTATTTTACATTCTTTACACATCTTCGTCTAATAATTTCACATAAATAAATATATCAATATATATATATATATATATATATATATATATATATATATATATATATATATATATATATATATACTAGCATGGGTGCCCGGAGTTGACCGGAATTTTGGAGTTGTGTTGAGCAAAAAAAAAGTGTTAGTAGGAAGGCAGGCTCGAACCCGGAAAAAAGTCTTTGCTCTTACGACCACCGTCTACCCGGAAGTGACGTAGTTATAAGTTAAGGCTAGAAAATCAAAAACCGGGTACTTCTTTCGAAAATGTCGGCGAAAAAAGCGATCTATCTCTGTGGAAAATTACCTAGTTGAATGTGAAGAAATTAATGTTTTTAGCCAACGTTTCGGTATTTGTCGTCCGAAGGGTCGAGCCTCAAAACGATACTGAGCTTTTGAAAATCTGTCGCTTTTGCCGAAAGTTTTAGGCAAACGTGCAAACATACACACATACATTTATATATTGGTGGCTCAAATTTTCGACCCAGCACGATTAAAAAGATTTCCCTATATCGGCATACCCTTTATGTAGCATTTCAAATGTTTAGACCAGAAATCTTGTGAGTAATTTGGTAGAGACCGCAGAGGTCAAATGTTTTTAAAATTTGACCCATATTATGAACCTTTAACATTGATTGGTTTGGGCCCAAACAAAGTTCTAAAGTTAGATGCCTGTCCAAGGAACCTATATCTAAAATTTCAAGTGTTTACATACAAAATCAGCGGAGGAGTTTGGTTGAGTTCTCAAAGGTGAAAGCGTGTAAATTTAACCCTTTAACAGTCAAATTTCTGGCCGAAAACGGATTACAAAATTTTCCCAAATCTCAGTATCCTGTATTACAAATTTCGAGTCTGTAGACTGAAAAATGACAGTTACTGCGTGTGGAAATGTACAAAGACACACAGACACAGACACTTTCACTTTTATAGATATACTAAAATTTCAGCCCGATATTGCACAGGTGTTTTAAGGGGTATGTTGAGCAAAAAAAAAAAAAAGAAAAACGGTCATTATTTTTAATTTGACCCCTATTATGATCCCTTAACATTTATTATTTTGCGCTCAAACCAAGTGATTAAGTTATATCTATGTCCAAGGAACCTTTATCTAAAATTTCAAGTGGTTAGTCCAAAAATATGCGGACAAGTTTGGTAGAGTTCTCAAAGGTCAAATCGTCTAACTTTGACCCTTTAACAGCAAATTTCTGGCCGAAAACCGATCACAACGATTTTCTCAAATCTAAGTACCTGGTATATAAAATTTCGAGTCTGTAGACTTAATGTTGACAGAGATATTGCGGAGGGAAATGTACACAGACACACACACAGACACACACGTACACACATACGCTTTCACTTTTATAGATATAGTAGTATTTCAGCCTGCCGTTGCCTGGGTGTTTGTTGCAAAAAAAACGGTCATTTTTTTTTTTAATTTAACGTCTATTACGTTGCTTAACATTTATTGTTTTGAGGTCTAATCAAGTTATTAAGTAAGGTCCATGCCCAAGAAACCTATATCTAAAATTTCAATTGTTTATACCCAAAATTGTCGGAAGAAATGGTAGCGTTTTCAAAGGTTAAATTGTATAACTTTGACCCCCTAACAGCAAAATTTCTGACCGAAAACGGATTACAAAGATTTTCCAAAATCTGAATACGCTGTGTATCAAATTTCGCATCTGTAGATATAAAATTTACAGAGTTATTGCTCGGGTCCTATAATACTATTCATAAGTGTATGTGCATATGTATATATTAAAATATGTGAATATATAAAGTAGTGTCTATCTATATAATAGTCTTCTTAACTATCATAGAGAATAGACAGACATACATTAGCACTTTTATAAATATTTATATATATACATATACATATATATATATATATTTATATATATATAGGTAGGTAGATAGATATATAGATAGATAGGTTGGATATTATATATAGTAATAATTTAAAAACTATGTTAAAAAGACTCATGCTCCACCACCGAGAATCAAAACCAAAACGTTCAGTTCCTGATTTATTTTGCCTCTGCCGTCAATGACTGAGCTATGAAAACATGTTTAATGCAAGGCTAAAAATTAAAACATTAACCAATAGCAAATACATTATGCATTAGTAATGTTGGCGTTTGACTTTCAACAGACAAATTTCTTTTTTTTTTTTAATTTTCACAGATTTGCACCGATTTTTCGGGGCTAAAATCCAAATACAAAGTTTTACACGGATTTACATACCTTATATATGAAGTTTCATGCCTGTAGACCAAAATCTCTAGAATTAAGTGGGTAGGAAAAATTTGTTAAACCAAAATATATACGTATACATAAATATATGTGGAAACAATTTTGTGTTTCCTATAAGTATTTTCGCAAATATTATGCAAGTATAAATCATGTAGAATATCTGCATGAATATAATTAAATGTAGTAATTTACTAAAGATGATTATCCCATTAGGAAACCGAAACAACTAATAGAGAATTAATTAAAATGAATATTTAAAAGACTATGCAAATTAGCTAGATCTTTTGCAAGTGAATGCAATTCCACAACCCATATATGAGAAAATTGTATTTTTTTTTAAATAAATAGAAAAGAGGCTTGCCTTTTTCTGTTGTTCTTGGACTTCGGGCCGGGATCAAAGTGTAGTATCTATCCGGCAGATACTGCAAGCAAGGACCGTTATAAGCTTTGGTCAATGTAGGGGAAATCCTTCATACCAATTGTTACTATCCGGCTCCCCTACTCCCCGTGGAGTTGGTCCCCATTTCCCCTTAACTCCTCACATTAAAAATCGGCCTTGTGCCCAATTTGCTCGGTGGAGGGGCAAATAAATACCATGTTGTTATTGGCCTTTTCGCCAAGATCAAAGTGTAGTATATGTACCGGTAGATACTGCAAGCAAAGACAATATGTGGGAGCAACCCCACATATAAGACCTTGGTCAATGTAGGGGAAAACCTTCATACCAATTGTCACGTTCCAGCTCCCCTACACCCCTTGGAACTTGTCCCTTTTTCCCTTCACTCCTCACATTTAAAAATCGGCCTTGTGCCTAATTTGCTCGGTGGGGGAGCAAATAAATACCAACCCCACATATAAAACCTTGGTCAATGTAAGGGCAACCCTTCGTACCAATTGTCAATATCCAGCTCCCCTACTCCCCGGGGAGCTAGCCCCCATTTCCCCTTCACTCCTCACATGAAAAAATCGGCCTTCTGCCTAAATTACTCGGTGGGGGAGCAAATAAATACCCTTGCCTTTTTTATGTTGTTCTTAGCCTTTGAGCCGAGATCAAAGTGTAGTATTTTTCTGGCAGATACTGCAAGCAAAGACTATATGTGAGCGCAACCCCACATATAAGTTATTGGTCAATGTAGGGGAAACCCTCCATACCAATTGTCCCTATCCAGCTCCCCTACTCCCCGGGAAGCTGGTCCCCATTTCCTCTTCACTACTTACATTAAAAATGGCCTTGTGCTTAATTTGCTCAGTAGGGAAGCAAATACATACCGTGTTGTTCTTGGCCTTCGAGCCGGGATCAAAGTGTAGTATCAGTTCTGTAGATGCTGCACTTAAGATAATTTATACCAGTCAATGGAGAGGAAACCCTCTATACTGGGACAATTACTATTTTTGGACCCAACCAGAGTTCCCCTTTTTCCCTTTTTTCGGGGAGCTGGTTTAACACCACTTTAAAAACAACCTCGTGTCACGTTTGGCTTTGGTGGGAAAGCGAATAAATACTAATAGAAAAAAAAAGAGTTTCAATACACACAAACGAAAAACGAATTTATATGAGTATAGATTGCTATATATTTCTGTAAAGTGTTATTATATTACTGTGCATATAAGATTGGTGTAACATATAAAGGATTTCGAATATTGTGGTATAGGCTATATAATCTAGTGGTTGTGCTAATTTTGTTGATAACATATTACTTTATGCTATAATTGTAATTTAAGAGAATATGGCAGCAGGTTTACAGTGTGTGTTTTCATGTATATTTTGTATCAATAGCAGGCCAGACGTTTTGTCTGGTCAGTTGGATAAAAGTAGGAGGATATGAAGACAGCGTCTATGTTCTTAAGATGGTGAAAGTTTAGACCGTAAAAATTTATGCATAATTCCTTTAATACAGCATTGTTCGTATAATATTGTAATACGGTCTCATAGAAGGAGTGTTCTTATGATTACTCAACAACTAGAAAATAAGTTTAAGAAAGAAAAACCAGCAATGTTTTTAATTTAAAAGTGTAGTCATCTAGTTTCACTTTTTATATTTTATTTTTATGTCCTTGTCTAAAAATAGATGGTAAAAATTACTCATGCCATTGCACTTTCTAGCCAGCCAACGTTTAAAATAAGCCATGCTACACGGGTCCTTGACATAAAAATACATAATTAATTATAAATTAATATTCAGCAGTATATAGGCGTATCCCTCACAGTACAGTCAATTACCAAACAGAATGTTTAACAAAAAACACTAAACAAACTGGTATGAATACTCTTAATTATTATTGTATGCTAGTTCTTATAAATTTTCAATTTTCTTACAGTTAATACTTTAAAGGTCAGCGGGTACACCAATACAACAACATGTTTTATAGATTCCCAGGTCCTATTTGGCTAAAAATATTTCACGCTATAGCTGGGTCAAATTATTTGTATACAACCCTTGTTATGTTAATCAGTAAATGTGTGTATGAAAATATTTTCACACGTACATACGTATGCATACATCCATGCATGCATGCACACATACACACATACGTTCACATATATATCTATATATATATAAATATATATATATATATATATATATATATATATATATATATATATATATATATATATATAAGTTCTTGGATAACATATTTCCACAATTACACTTACAATTTATGCAGACTAATGAACACTAGTAGAAAAACGTATGTTCGAAAATACTACAATGCTATATACATAAAGAAATGCAGTTTATATTCTAAGCATTTATTTTTACCTAACAGTTTTCAGCATGTTAAAACACAGCACATTTGTTACAAATATATTCAACTATTTAGAAAGAAGAAAGTATTATGATGTCAATATCATATTTTTCTGCACATAATCCCTTAGTAAAATAGATAGTTTTTTTGTTTAGAACGAAATATGAATTACAATATATAATCGGAAAAGAAAGCCCATAATGAACTCGGCATCGAATAATTAGCTATATCGTGTGCATATTTATATACACGCGCGCACACCAACCCACCCACAGCAGACACACACACTGACACACACACACGCATATATACATATACATATATATATATATATATATATATATATATATAGATATAGATATATATATATATAGATAGATAGATAAATTGGAAAAATAATAGAAACACCCCGTGTAATAATAAATACATCTAATCTCAATCAATAAATAACATAACAAAATACACTCATTTAATTTTTGTTACATACCTATATTTGAATTTTAACAGACATATTTTTTCTTGAAAGACTATTAACTGAGTTCATATCTTTTAAAAACATATTAACGTCTATGTGACATTATAAAAATACCCCTCTTAACAACGCAATCTTCCCTTCTTTTTTAAATTTCCAACGTCTTTTTTCCGTTTCTGAAATGGAACAGCGTCACACTTTCCACATGAAATGTTTTTAAATATTCGTACTGATGTTTTTGTTTCGTTAATCTCTTCAGAGGAAGTGTCGAAATAAAGACGAAACTTTCATCAATGTATAAATCGGTGTGTGTTTTTTTTTATTTCTGTATTGTGTCGGAATACTGTTTCTATTCTCCTCACCATATGTAAGTATTTCTACAAATACACACACACACACACACACACATATATATATATATATATATATATATATATATATATATATATATATATGTATATATACTAAGAAAAGTAACCGCCGTTGACTGGGTTCAAAAACAGCCTACAAAAAATGGACTCTGATTTATGAAAGTATAATAGGTTATGAAAAGGAAGGGTTGTAAAGAGATAGCTACAAATATTGGGGTCTCAAAACCAAAGCAAGATAGAATGAAAGTAAAAATAAAATAGATAAACCCCATAATTTATTATACCATACCTGTTCACACTGAAACACTTACCACAATCTTCCGTGGATCTATATTAAAAACCCTTGTTAAACCTAGTGACATATTTCAATTCTATGGAGGTTAGGCTCGAACGAACACCCCATAATTTTATTATACAATATTTCTTCAAACTGAAACATAGTTATCTAAGTATACTTACGCAGGTAGATATGAAAAGTGTTTATTAAAGTGTGTGCCTATTTCCATTCTATGGAGGCCAAGCGGTAACGCAGCTCCCATAATTTTATTATTCCACCCCCATTTAAGTTAAAGCATACTTATCAAAGTATTATTATGTACATCTATATAAAAAACACTTGTAGCCGTTTTTTTTATTATTTCAATACATTGTGTACCAGGCGCGTACGCATACCCCACAATTTTAATGAATTATCATTATGCCAGATCAAACATATCCATTCATGTGTCTCGATACATCTTCTATCATTGTCTGTGCTCAGTTTTCCACATAATAGTCAAGCATATAGGAGCCTATTCGTGACCAGACACGCACAGACCTTCAGCTTTATATAATAGATATATACAAATATACAATATATAAACAAATAAAATCTCATATACATTATATATAATGGCTTGCTGCGAAAATATACAAATAATGCATATATATATATATATATATATATATATATATATATATATATATATATATATATATATATATATACATACCCAGATTATCTCTATTTAATTTTCGAAAGTTTAATATATTGTACAAAGTGTACAAAGTGAATCTATAAACATCCGATTTTTATATAATATTTTAAAGGATAAATATCGAAGCATTTTACATCACAAATCGCTTATAATTGTTCTTTATTAACACTGAAATCAATGTTACTATAAATATATGAATAATTAAATTATTTTAATAATTCTATGTAGAAGTTTTCTTGAGATAATAGAAACCCATTATAATTTGTAAGCTATTTATTTTCAAAATAAACAAAAACTTTAATGTGCATACACTTTTTACCAAATAAGTATATATATATATATATATATATATATATATATATATATATATATATATATATATATTAATTCCAAGTTTAAGACTAAATAATAATAAATATATAAGTAATCTTATCAAGTCTTTTTTCTCTCTTTTTCTCTCTTTATGTTATTTGCTTGGATGTAATTATTTTCTGCGTCTCTCAGTCAAGTTATATGATTATTAGATGGCCGAGTAAACTCAGGTAATTAGCCAGATTGAAGCAGAGCAATTAATGCAATCAAGACAACGTTTTAACATCAGCCTAAAAAGCACTAAACCTGA
This sequence comes from Euprymna scolopes, assembly GCF_053919585.1. Lineage (NCBI taxonomy): Eukaryota > Metazoa > Mollusca > Cephalopoda > Sepiida > Sepiolidae > Euprymna > Euprymna scolopes. Next base: position 58,539,958 of record NC_136482.1, on the reverse strand, counting down.
TTCGTTTAGTCGGTAATCCGTTGCTAATTACGCAGAAAATCATCAACATACCTATCACTGTTTACTCATCTTATAATTGCATTTTTGGAAATGAAAAATGCAACGATTTCTTAATTATTACGTACACATATATCTGGATGCTTATATATATATATATATATATATATATATATATATATATATATATATATATATATACATATATATATACATACATATGTATGTATATATATATATATATATATATATATATATATATATATATATAAATATATATATATACATATATATATACATACATATGTATGTATATATATATATATATATATATATATATATATATATATATATATATATATATATATATATATATATATATATATATATAAATGCAAATGGTACTTTGTTCGTGCGGATATAGATATGCATAAACAAATGCACATACGTATGTATGTATATATGTGTGTGTGTATACATATACAGAAAACATTGTTAGAAGCATTTTCTTCTTCTATCGTTAACTGTAGCTAGTTCAGATTTTCTCAAGTGAAAATCTTGTTACATTACTCTCCATGGTGTTCGTTCTCAAAGAGTAAGTTTTTCTGTTCTTATTTAAAATCTATGTAATTAGATGTTATAATCAGGATATAAGTTTAATATTCAGTTGAAATCTACCTATTGCAATATGCACACGCGAGAATAATTACAGGGAATGAAGCACTGCATACGTGCATATATATATATATATATATATATATATATATATATATATATATATATATATATACATATATGGACGTGTGTGTGTTTGTGCGTTTATGTGTGTTTTTATGTGTGTGTTTATATATTTATTTATATATACATATTCCCGTATAAATAATAATTACCATAAATAGATCGAGATAATGCTAAATTGATTTTTCGGACCTATCCTGCTTTATGATATGTCAATATATAATTTTCTGTATCCATCTTACAACTATATCGTTTATTTCTTTTTGCAGAGTGTGTACTCATTTCATATTGTCACGTTCTTCATATTAACACTAACATGTTATGGATCTATATTATTTCCCATCTATTCTGTAGAACACTGCGTTAATGCTAAACATATGATTCAATTAGACTTGCCATTTGAACATTCAATGTGCAATTATCAAATGTTTTATATTGTAATATTATGCAACAATACACCATGCGAAATTAGTGGGCATATTCTTTTTAGAAAAGAGTAGTATCTCTGATTTAGCTGAAGTTTGTTCAATCTCATATTTCTTTATAGATACGTCATATTTTTTTAAACCAAATAGTAATGCTAATTTAATCAATCGTCTAAAATATTATTATGTTCCTGATGTAAAGTTCCATCAATATTATTTTGAAGTCAAGCTGCCGATTTATAATTTTGTTGAAATTAGCATGGATACCGGATGTTTCTTGAATTTAATGATGATCCTCTAATGTTTCTACGCTATAACAAACATTGTTTTGTCATCGAAATCGGTGAAATATCCCATTATTAATCAAATCGATTGATTGTTCCTGTTAGAGAGTCATCGAAGTGTAGCAGAAGCAAGATCCACATGCCTTTCCGGGTTGAGTTGTCCATGAAATATTGCAGTTTAAGTTTTAAATTCAAAAGCAAGATATCATGGTTCCTTTGTGCTGTACATTAAAACAGTAGTTATGAACGCGACAGATTAAGTACACACTGTTGATTTTACATGCGTAATATTTTTGCTTGTGGGGTGATAATTGCTTGATTTCACCCCCTCTCAATCTATGTATGCTAATTATTATTTATACGTGATTATGCATATGTAACTAAAGATATAAACACACAGACAGAAACACATGAAAAAGTGAAGTATCACCGTTTAAACAGAAACATTTCCAAAGCTCCGCCCCCACTGTGCTATTTAAAGTCTACTGTTGACTTTATATGTTGATACTTTCTGCTTGTGTGTTAATTTCGCTCCTCAAATACACTTGTGATATTTGTGTGTACTTTTCAAATTCACTTGTGCCGTTAGCGTATTTCTTTCAAATAGGTGCAGCCGCCTCGGAGTCAATCAAGACGAATCACGCGCGCGCGCATGGACACACACACTAAACACAGTCAATGTAAATTTTATATCATTGTAGTAATAGAAATATTGATAAGTATACATTGGCAAAATCTCAACATCCAACTCCAAAAATGTATGATATAATCATTTCGGAAGTGTTGCTTTAAACAACAACAAAAAATTATCTCTCTTTTTGTAATTCACTGATTTAAGATTCGTTTTAAAAATAAAATAATAGTTGTATCAGGTTGACCGGAAGGATATTGCAATTTTTTTATATTTTAATCCTGATGAATATACTTCGGCTCCAATAAATATTTATTGATCCATATAAGCACTACCAGATTTAACACACATTTTCTAATGTAAAAGACGTGTATTTATGCCAGTAACACAAAACCCTGTGTTCTGGTGGAGAGAAGTCGCTGAAGGCGTTTTGCATATCGCTTGAGTTTTTGAAGCATTTCTCAAGCACGTGTGTGCGAGTACTCGTCTGTTTATGGGTGTATTTATGCATGTATAAATGTGGGTACATATGTGTGTGTATGCCTGAGTAGATATGGGTAAGTATATATATATATATATATATATATATATATATATATATATATATATATATATACTATTTATTAATATCGGGATATGATTGACATCATCATTCGGTTCATTATCACTGTTGACTGTATTATGTTTAGTTCTATAACTTCTTGAGAAGTAGTAGCTTCATAAATGTTATTATTATCGCCATCTTTATTACCGTTTTTTATCGCGGTTTTTATCGCGGTTTTTAGCACGGTTTGTTTTTGTATATTGTTTTGCATATCCAACATTTTTTAACGTCTTTTATTTTTCAATTTATAACTAAAATAACTGGCGATTTCACTTAATGCTTTAAATAGCAAAGTCTAGCATTACTACAAATATAATTTGCTGATTTCTTTATGCCCTCTGATGAGAAGAATAAAAAGAATAACATTCTTTGACACTCGGCGTGTGTGTTTGCGTGTGTGTGTGCGTGTGTTTTTCCTTGTATTGGTTTGTAGAATGTATAGTCTAATAGTTTTATAACATTATAAGAAAGCAAATGTGACACAAGTTCGTTTGTAATGTGTGTGTGGTGGGGGCCGTTTCTCTGAAACAGGGGTAATCGGTAGAGATGTTTTCATTAAATTGTGATTTTGATATTTTGGATTGTTAGATTTCAATTTCTTTCTATTGTGATTTCGTTTTAATCTTAGTCGGATGGGCATTCATAATATTATGTGTGTTTGAATAAAAAGGCTTATTTATAAATAGACATAGGTTTTTTTGTGTTTCCCCATGTGGGTAGGGCCAGATCCAGGATTTAGTGTGAGGAAGATCTCGCTCCCGAGAAGGGAGGAGACGCCTGGAAAGGAACAAGTATAAGAATGAGCATTATCTCAGTCATGAAGGGTTTCTCCTCCACTAACTGAGGTTAGGAGGGGTGGGCGCAGTGTTGGAACATATACTACACAGTTGTTTTAGGTATATTTTAGTGTTGTAGGTTTCGAGGTAAGTTGGCATTGTTTAATGTGTCATACTAGAGGTAGGGGTGCTGTGCCTGCGGGTGGCTGCGTGTGTGTATTATTTTTTTCCAATTGTATCGGTTCTGATTTAGGTGTGGGGGTGTACATGTGTATGAACGTGCGTGCGGGTGTGTTTTGCATTTCATTTGTTTGTGCGGGTGTGTTTTGCATTTCATTTGTTTGTGCGTTGATATTAAAGAAATTTTAAGAAAGTGCATTTTTACCTAAATGCGAGTTGGGAATAATTTTTCCCTTTTAATTAACCTGGTACCTCCACATGGGGAGCGGTATATATATATATTATTTTTTAAAATGTAATTATCCACTGACACGTGTTTCGTCGTCTACGACTCATCAGAGTGGCTGTATCTAGCGAGATTCGAAATCGGGACCCAACGGTAATGAGCCTAAACCCTTAACCCTGGACCATCTCGACGACTGACTGGATATATCGCGATTTTCTTAAATGTTGTTTTGTTTTGGTTTTTAGCGATATGTTTTGAATGAATTCAATTATTTACGAAAGTGCATTTTTACATAAATGCGAGTTGGGAATAATTTTTCCCTTTTAACCAACCTGGTACCCCCACATGTTTAGGTAAAAATGCACTTACGTAAATAATTGAATTCATTCAAAACATATCGCTAAAAACAAAAACAAAACAACATCTAAGTAAATCGCGATATATCCAGAGAGTCGGCGAGATGGTCCACGGTTAAGGGTTTAGGCTCATTACCGTTGGGTCCCGATTCCGAATCTCTCTAGATACAGACACACTGATGAGTTGTAGACGACGCAACACGTGTCAGTGGATAATTATATTTAAAAAATAATATATATATTAGAATATCAATTTTCTGTCGACCACTTTCTATCTTTCTCTCTAGTTATATACATATACTATGTTTATTCATTTTAATGTCCGCAAATATTCTGCTATATTTCAATCATTATGTTTCAGATAGTTCCTTGTTTTTTTTTATCTTTCCTAGTTAAGCATTATATTTCCACTGTCGTTTCAAAACATCCCCGTTCCTCCCTAGCATCAAGTGTTAACTACATTAGCCTTTCCTTTAAGTGTAATCCAAATGCTGCGATTCCGATTACAGTCTTAGTATTGGACTCGTTAGGAATCGCCCTAGGTGAGAAATAAAAATGGACAGCGAACACTAATGCGATTATATAATAAAAGGGATGTTGCATAAAATTATCCATTCCCATATCTGTAGCCAGATAAATATCCAATATTAGTTCGGATCTTTGCTAATTCAGTACGTCTTTGTGGTAACAATTACATTAAAATAACATATAGATGCGCGCTCTTTACAGTGATAACAACTTCATCGTTATTGAAATACAGTTATTATTAGATGCGTCCATACGCGTGTTGTCAATTGGGTTGTCATGTTAAATATGGAAGTATCATGTATCATTTTATTTAAATTGTTTTTATCTCATGATCAACATTTTTTTTTATATCTCTAACTCTTATGTATGCGATTATTTGTTAAGGTGTGTCGTGTATTTTTCTAATATGTTTATTTGATAATTGTAAATTAATTGAAATTGCTATTGCATTTCGGTTTCAGGTTCCAATTCCAAGTTTGGTTGAATAGTGTATTTTATTTTATGATTATAAATGTGTTTTTAATTTATTTTCGGCGCATATTTTCCTCTTTAAAATACATTCAATATTTTCCTCATCTACCGGTATTTCTTTAGAAAATATTTTACGGACGTTTAAGTTTTAATAGAGTAATGTAGAGCACTTATCCGGAGAATTGTGTTAAACTACTATCATAAACAATGTTCGTTGTTCCTTTATTTACGTTGTTTTTTTACAAATTAGTCACCACTTATCAAGGCTTGGAAGCCACCCGAGGATAAGTGTTATTGCGTGTTCAGTAAAAAATGGGATATCGTAGTAGTCGTTAGTATTGGAGATTTGTTAAAGTATCTTACTTAAGGTGGCAGTCCATCAGGATTTGTTTTTTATGTTGGACTTGAAGACACCCAGGTTGTAGTCAGGTGGGAAACAGGCAAACGGAAGAGAGTGCGACAGACACGCACTTCTAAGAAAGAAGCTTGGTTCATGGAATCTACGTTTTGGTTTTGGCACAGATAAAGATTGGGGAAAATTTTTGACAGTGGTTTCAACTAGACGGGTGTTTATCTTGAAAGATTGGCGAGGGGGGCAGAGATTGGAGCTCAGACAGGCATTTGCCATGGAAGTAACAACAAAACAAAGACAGGCTAACAACGTCTGTTCTGTGGGAGAGAGGTTGCAGGGAAGAGAAAATGTATCCCCCAGTAAGCCTGTTTTGTACTCTGTTAAGGCAGGATAGGCTGTTTTTAGAAGCTACTTCCCAAATGTGGCAGCAGTACTCCATCCTTTGACGTACTTAGCTTTTATATAGATAGATGGAGCGGTAGAAGGATCCTGCCATTTTTCCAGCGACCTTGGCAACTGACTACTTATAAAAAATGCAGTTCTTCCTGCACGCATTTTTTAATATCAGTATCAATTTGTATACAACTATAACGTATTGATTTCAGTATAAATTACTCCTATGTTTAAGTAAGTGGAATTGATAACTTTTCTAAACTATACTGGTTTGTTTTAATAGCCAATGCACAGTACCGTAGAATAAGGTTTATCCTATATAACACTACTAATTCTGCATTTATACTTTGGCAGGACAATTTTGTAAAATTGGCTAAATTTTGTTCTTCGTCTTTTTGTGAAAATCACAATTAAATATTGTTCGTTAATTTTGTAAGTGACGCTCGATACATTGCATTATTTTCATTATTTTATGACTCTTCTTATCTCGAGTGTAATTCAGCAGGTTAGACCAGTGGTTCTCAACCGTTTTTTACTTACGCACGCCTTTTCCCTTCTTTTTATCTTGGTGGACTCCTTCATCACTATTCGTCATAAAACAATCATCTATTTTACACTCATATAAATTTGGAGGTTTTCATAATCAAAGAAATATTATATAATTAAGCTTTATTTTAAACTAGCAGTTCAGCCCGGCTTTGCCCGAGCCCTATGAATTCTTAATAACGTTGTATGCATATATATATATATATATATATATATATATATATATATATATATATATATATATATATATATATATATATATTAAGAAGTTTGTACTCATGTACAGGTAACCTACATTTAAAATTTCTAGTGTTTGGACACAAAATTGGGGGAGGAGTTTGGTAAAGTTTTCAAAGCTCGAATCGTTGACCTCTAAACCTTTAACAACCAAATTTCTGGCTAAAATCTGATTAAAAAGATTTTCCCAAATCTCAATAAACATTTTGTTAAACCTCAAGTCTGTAGACTAAAAATTGACAGAGTAGTATGCTAGGGAAATGTGCACACACAGACAATATTACTTTAATAGATATAATAGATAGATTAATTCACAATTAATCTCAAACCCAAAATATTTTGCTACTAATTTACTATTATTCTTAAATCCAAACTTATTTACTATTAATTCACTAATAATGTCAACTCAACATTATTTGTTATTAATTTACTATTTCTCTCAACTCCAAGTGTATTTATTATTTATTATTAATTCACTATTAATCTCAAACCCAAAATTATTTGCTACTAATTTACTATTTTCTCAACTCCAAACATTTTACTAATAATTCACTATTAATCTCAAACCCATAAAATACTTGCTATTAATTTACTATTGTTCTCAACTCAAAACTTATTTACGAATAGTTCACTATTAATCTCAAACCCTAAGTTATTTGATACAACTTTACTATTACTCTACAATCTAAACTTATTTCCTATTAATACACTACTGATCTCAAACCGAAAATTATTTGCTATTAATTTACTATTGTTCTCAAGTCCATACTTATTTATTAATAATTCACTATTAATCTCAAACCCAATATTCTTTGCTATTAATTTACAATTACTCTCAACTCAAAACTTATTTACTACTAGCGGGGGTACCCGGCGTTGCCCGAGTGTTTGTTTCCGGGACGGGGGGGAGTTTTAAAAAATGTTATGGTAGGTAAGTAGGAAGGATCAAACCCGGAGTCATGAGTAAAAGTAGGAAAATAAAGTGTGAAAAAAAACAAAAAACAAAACATCTGCAACGTTAACAGTTCGGCTACCAAGAAAAGTCCATTCCAGTTGTTTAGGAACATAAAAAAAAACGACTACGGTAGGTCGGCACGAACCTGAAAATAAATGTGAATTGTCCAGCACGCTAACCACTACGCCACAGAGCACTGCAGCTTAGTCTAGTGACTTTAAATAACTTCACATGAAAGAACTACGAAGCCAAACCGGTGTTCTCTTCTCAACTGTTCCTTGTATATATATATATAATATATATATATATATATATATATATATATATATATATATATATATATATATATATATATATATATATTATTACCTTTTCACCCCAAACAAGGCACATTGCCACTCAGGTGTAGGGGGCTACTATCAGGGTCAGCAACTACGGGTGCACTATGTAGGGATTTGTGCAGCAAGATGTCGGTTCACGTTGCACTTGAACTTCTGCATGTCAGTACAGTTAGGGAAGCATGATCCTGGAATGGAATTCCAGAGTCCAGCGGTTCTGGGGAAAAAAAACTACTGGAGTAGAAGGATCTTTTGCATCTAGGGATCTCTACTGTGTGGGGGTGGGATTTAGCTGCCTGTCGGGTTTGTCGAGGGTGTCTGCGACGTTGGGGCACAAGTGTCTGCAGTATATTATATATATAGCAGCCGCCAATAGCGTAATGGTTAGGAGCCTTGACTGCCGTACAAACGGTCGAGCTTCAATCCTGGCTTGAGGTAGTTGCCTGCCTAGCCGCACTGATGAGCTGTGAAACAGCGAAACAGTACTGTATGTGGATTACTATAATGCTCCTCACCTTGAGTTGAGCATATTGAGAAGTGAAACACGAATTACCATTAGCATATAAGCGACGCTCTTTGTGTAAAACAAATCGAGCGGAGGTATTTCGGACGATGTCAAAACATCGTTAAACTCACTACTCGTTCAAGCAGCCGCCAATAGCGTAATGGTTAGGAGCCTTGACTGCCGCACTGATGAGCTGTGAAACAGCGAAACAGTACTGTATGTGGATGACTATATATATATATATATGTATATATATATATATATATATATATATATATATATATATATATAAAGTTTAAATGTTAAAGTTTAATTCTATATATATTTTAAGAGGAGGTTGTATATAGAGTCCGTCTCGGAAATTGTTGTTTACGATCGGAAAATAAAAGTATTATATGTATATATATATATATATATAGATAGATAGAGAGATAGGTAAATATACATATATATATATATATATATATATATATAGATAGATAGATTGATAGAGAGATAGAGAGATAGGTAAATATACATAAACATATATATATATATATATATATATATATATATATATATATATATAATACTTTTATTTTCCGATCGTAAACAACAATTTCCGAGACGGACTCTATATACAACCTCCTCTTAAAATATATATAGAATTAAACTTAATTATAGATCTTGCACTACTTTTTACATTTCCGATACTAATTTCTATCTGTTTAAAAGATAATCAAATAAACAAATTTCCGAATGTAAACTGCTTCAGCCTTTGCCGAGACTCACTTTATATACAACTTCTTCTTTGTAAATACATATTAAACAATATGAAATTGAAATTGTATACTGCTTCAACAATTTCCGGGACTTACGCTATATACCTCTTTTACTTACTATATACATACATATATATATATATATATATATATATATATATATATATATATATATATATATGTTCAGACCGAAAAATAATTAAGCCACTTCCATGACTAACTGCACATACTCCCATCTTAAAACTACATGTGAAATAATGTTCTTTCGTGATTATTAATTGTTTCAGACATTTCAGAGACAGACTCCATATACCCCTTGCTTATATATATATATATATATATATATATATATATATATATATATATATATATATATATATATATATATATATATATATATATATATATATATATGAAATAACGTAAGTTTGGAATTGCAAACTTCTTCAACCATTCTCTGGACTGACCATGTACCATTTCTTAAAAATATATATGAAAAAAAGTAATTATCAGAGTCTTCCCTGCTTCAGCCGTTATTGTAACTAACTCTATATACGTCGTCTCAAATACTTATATAAATGACAGTAGTTTTAGATCGTAAACTTTTTCAGCTATTTCCAGAACTGAGTAAAAATCACTCCCTTCCCTAAAAAATATACAGCAAGTGGCTTACATTTAAGACCCTCTCCTTCTTGTTTCCAGCATTTACACAGGAATGTTTCTGTTACTTTCTGCCAAATCATTTTTTCCTACTTTATTTACAGTGTTCAAACAAGATGTAATTCAGATACTGGAGCTACTTTTTTTCTATGTAATACTGTATTCTCGAAACGTAAAATAGAACAGAATAATTATATACTTGACTACAGGTAATTATGTTCCTCCCCTTGCTTTCACAATAATATGAAGTGAAATTATTCTAATAACAAAAAATAGTCTTAACATATATAGTATATCGTAATTCCCATTATTTGATTGAGTACATCAGGCAGTTTAACCAACAAGTATGCGCGTCCGACTTACTTTCTAAATACAATACAATAATATAAAGAAAGGTGGTTGAAATATTCATGATTACAATAGGGTAGGACTTCCTGTTACCCACCTCTCTCTGTCTGTAAGGTCACCCCACTGACCTTTGGAAAAAAACTTCGGCTCGTGTCGTTAAATCTCCGAGAAGCGGCCACAGGTGATTCCTGGTATGCTGAAAACGAATAACAAAACTCACGAAGGCAAGAAAGAAAACATACCCTTGAATTCTATTCTAATCAAGTTTTATTTCACAAAATATATAACAGGCTTTTTACAATATTGTTTCGTTCTTAGCAAGTTTTAAAAGTCTCAAATCTTTAGTCTTCCCAGACGGCAATCAGACGGGTGGAGGAGGATTGTGTTGGTCACGTCTTCAGGGAACGGCGAGTTTCCACGAAATATGTGCCCCTTGGAATCAAACGGGAATCTGCTTAATCTTCGAGCAGGTTTACAATCTATAATGGAGGGGTGTCGGAATGGAAAGTCTCCTAAGCCAAGCAAATTACGACACGCAAGTGCGGATTGCGTGTGTGCAGCTCGACTATAGTCGAGAGCTTTGAAATCTGGGGACCAAAATCAACACTCAATTCCCATTACCTCAAAAGACCTCATTCAGAGAGCCATAGTCTGAAGGATTCTCTGGGTCGACAAGTACAGTCGCTTATTCTTACATTTTCACATTTCCTGTTGTCCACCTCTCAAACAACAATATATATCTGATTTTCAAACAATAAACAAAATATATCTATATATTTCAATTCAAGTCTTGGGATATCTGCCATTTCCCGGGATATATTAAAGCTATCGGCATAGTTATCCGGTCCTCCTCAGGCCTCTGAGAAGTCTGATCCCTCCGAATGGGGAGCAAAACTCTCCCCTAGGTCAATTAGGGCACAACTAACATTTGGACGATCTTATTTAATAGTACAGTTGTGGCAATCCACCAATGAAGAGCTTCTGACCTCAATATAAAAATATCGAAATTTTTATGCAAGTCAGTTTGCTGCTAGTCTCTGTCTTGAAACGACTCGAACACTGTTGATTCGGATTACATTTATTCTTGGCCTCCACCTTTAGTTTTTTAGAATTTCTCAACACACTCGATCGGGGCTGCATTTATTCTTCGCCGATTTGGTTTACTACCGCCACTTTTTTTTAAAACATAATGGCTCAACACTTAACAGCTCATATGCCCGGCAAATGCAACCCGGCTTACTTAATCTATTTTTCAGACCAAAATGCCATAAAATGTTTGATACGTAAAATTCAATTACACATTTAATTTTTTAAAAAAATATGGAAACACTGGAAGGAAAACGTGAGGAAATGGTTTTATCGATCGTAAGGAAAATATTAATAATGACGAAAAGTGCAGTAAATCTACTGACGTAAATATTTACCACACATGTCATTACCCGATAATGGATCAAAAACGGACAGCTTTTTAAAAATTGAAAAGCTGCAAGACTACGCAATAGATTTCTGTTACTCCTGGAAACGCGTACCAGAAAGTTATTTGGAGGCGATTAATTCAGAAAATCACGTAGAATGAAAAAAAAAAGCTATCCAATCCAAATTGGAAGCTTTCTCTGAAAACAATACATATCAAATGCTACCGGAATCAGAGTATGGGAATATAATTCGTGTCGTTGGGTTGGCCTCTGGCAGTAAATATTTTAAACCTAGATTTACGGCAAAGTATTTTTCATTAAATTAGAATTTTATTGGAAATTGCTTTTCAATA